>NW_024754528.1:335964-570964 GCF_018991925.1 Homarus americanus
ATTCAACACCATCTACGCTGACCCTCTGTGTTCTATCGGTGAGCCATGATTTTATCCAATTTAAAACTTTCCCCTCGATACCATGAGCCTTAACTTTTCTCAGAAGCCTCTGATGCGGTACTCTGTCAAACTCTTTGCTAAAGTCTAAGTAAATAACATTGTAATTTTCGTCATTGTCTACTACCTCAAAGATTTTCCTAAAAAAATTTCAGCAGATATGTTAAGACAAGATTTTCCCTTTGTAAACCCATGTTGAGAGACGTAGATTAATTTGTTTTTCTCTAAATGCGATTGGATGCTATTTGTTATAATTGATTCAAAAAAATTCCCCACTACTGACGTCAAACTAATCAGCCGGTAATTTGACGCTGATGCTCTGTCTCCCTTTTTGAATACAGTGGTCCTTCGGTTAACGAATTACCTTCCACAAGAATCTTCAATTCGGTTAACGAACAAAAATTTGACTAACGAAATCCTTACGACAACATGTTTTGGCTTGTGCATCGGCTGATAGGCTAGTCCGCCAATACAGTAATGTAATCGGTTCTAGGCTTACATTCGTTTCCATTGGAGTAAACATCAAGAAGGTTAGGCTCTTTAATATTTTTGCAAGTTTTATATTAAAATTATTAGTAATTTTAACATTTATTTAACATAATTGATAATACATGCAGTACAGGATACTAGTTTTTGGTGCGCCCATCAGCCACTTCACTCACCCACCAAAGCGTCTGTTTAACTCTCTGTACAGTGGAGGAAACATATTGCTTGTGGGTCTCTTGAACACCGAGTATTTTTACGTTTTTACATTACAATTATTGGTCATTCTGAAATTTATTTAACATATTGATAATATATAGTGCAGTGTTGATTTAAATAAAATATTCTTTAATTACAGTTAGTGAACTTAAAATTTTAGTGGTGAAATCACTGTATTGAATCCAGCATGGGTCCAAAGAAATCTAGAAAGGCAATTTCAGTTCAAGTGAAATGGGAAATTATTAAGAAACATGAAGAAGGCAAGAGAACAAATGTACTAAGTAAAGAATATGGCATGTCGGCATGAACTGTCTCGATAATTCTTGCGCAGAAAGAACAATTTAAAGAAGTGAAAGTGAGAGATAAATCTACCAGTGTTTAAACTTTAAAAATTTATCATTAATTGCAGAAACAGAGAGGTTACTTCTCATTTGGATTAAAGAAAAACAAATGAATGGAGATTCAATTTCTACTGAATTTATTTGAGAAAGAGCCAGGGAAATATACGAACATTAGAAGGAAGATCAACCTAGTTCTTCTGAAACAGACTTTGAAGAAACGGAGTTGGACAAGGAGATTGTGTCCATTGGTCAGTCAATGGGACTCGAAGTGGAGGAGGAGGATGTTGAAGAACTTGTGAAGACTCATGAGCAGGAACTTACTCCTGAAGATTTGAAACAACTGGATGAGATGTTAGAAATAGACAGTGGTGAGGAGGAAAGGGAAAGTGATAACCATATGTCTTCTTCATAATTAAAAGATGTTGTTCACCACTGGGAGATGTTCAGGAAACTGGCTTCAAGGCACCCGGATGTGGAAACAACAGAACCGATTTTGTGTCCTGTTGAGGACAAAGTGGTCTTCAAGAACCAGCTAATGATCAGGAGAAATGCCCCACAACCAAAAATTGACAGTTTCTTCTCTAAAAGGCAGCGGGAGAAAGATGCTACCCCTCAGCTTTCCACTTCAAAAATGAGAGAGGATCTTCCTGTTGGAGAATCTGTCAGTCCAGCGTTCCTGACATTATTATGGAAGGTGACTCGCCTTCCAAGAAGCAGTAAAATCCTCCACCCCCACTTCCTTCTCTTCTCCCTTCTCCTCCTCCACCCCCCACTTCAAATTCCCATCAGCATCATCAACCAGGAGCCTTCTACATACACACCTCAAAGTAAGTGTACTTTACTGCATTTTTTTTTACTCTATGTAATTTTCGGTGAACTGGAACCAATTACCCAATATCCCATTGAAACAATGGATTCAGTTAACGAAATTTTCGGTTCACTAATGACCCTCTGGAACGAATTGTGTTCGTTAACCGAGGGACCACTGTATGGGTACTACATTTGCCTGTTTCCACAAGTCTGGCACAACTCCCGTGTCTAATGATTTTGTAAATAAATTTACAAGGGGTCCGCTAATCTGTTTCTTACACCCTTTCAAAACTTGAGGGAAAATTTCATCCGGCCATGGGGATTTTGTCTTCTTTAATTTATTTATCTTCTTAAGATCATCCTCTTTTCTGATAGTGATATTCTTTAATTTCTCTTCTTCATTTCACCTAAATATCAGTTCCACCTCTGGGATTTCCTAGTGAATTTCTTCTGTGAAAACTGATAAGACGTAGCTGTTTAATGCTTTGATTATTTTCTCACTATCATAGATCACTTTCCCTCTCTCTGACTTTAAAGGTCCCACTTTGTCCTTGACCTTTGTCCTATACAATAATACCCCGCTTAACGCGGTTTCGCTTAGCGCGATTTACCGTATACGCGGTGCCTCGCCAGAGCCGAACTTTCACTTAACGCGGGTTTTTTCCACGTATACGCGACGAGTGTCCGGCTCGAGACGCTATTTTTAGATTCGCCCCACCCGCCTGCTCCCGCCTCCTCCCTCCGCTTGGGCAAGCCGCGCTGTAAGGTTGCGCAGTGCATGTCTCTGTTGCGTTATCACTGACGTCATATGCCGTATCGGACTGTGATTGGCCATGCATCCCTACCCCCCCTCTGCTGCTAGCTGTAATTGGCTTAAAGTATTATGACGTGTACACCCGGGGGAGGGAGGGAGGAAAGAAGACGCTTCACCTAGCCGCGGCAGTTTCATCCCTCCAGGCCACTCCGTGTATACGTGAATCCATTGTTCTGTGAAATGGCTTCCGCCGGACCACCACCGCTACCAGAGAGAGACCTTTCCTTACCTGGACCCAGCCGCCCTAAGCCCAAGAAGACACGCCGTGGTCTAAGCTACGAAGTGAAGTACCAGATCATTCAAGATTTGGAGAAAGGAACACGGCAAGTTGATCTCGCGCGCCAGCATGGCGTCAACGAATCTACCATTCGCAATATCAAGAAGGATGCAGCCAAGATCAAAGAGCACATGAAAATCACAAAGTCTGCAGGTGCTTCAACGATCAAGTATTGCCAGAACAGGGTGCTGGCAAAAGTGGAAAATTTGCTGGTGAGTTATTTGATTCGTCAGGCGCGACGCAACATGGCGGTGGACACGCGCTCAGTGAAGGAGTACGCACGTGAGCTATACGCAGCAGTGTCACATAAGCTGGGAATTGCAGAGCCCAAACCCTTCAATGCTTCCTCTGGTTGGCTGCATAGGTTTAAGAAGAGGAACAAGATCACCAACATCAACATTGGTGGTGAGGAAGCGAGTGCTGACCGTGTGGCGGCTAGAAATTTTCCTCCGTTCTTACGTGAGATTATGGAGGAAGGACAGTACACCAACGACCAGGTGTTTAACATGGACGAATCTGGTCATTTCTGGAAAAAGCTACCGTCCAAGACCTTAGTTGTAAAGAATGCCAGCAAGATTCGGGGCCGGAAGAAGCAGAAGGAACGCATCACCGTCCTGTTTACCACCAATGCCTCCGGTACCTGTAAACCAAAGTTATCGGTGATTCACACAGCCAGCAAGCCGCACGCCTACAAGAATATGGACATGAACAAGCTTAATGTCCACTGGCTAACCGCACGTAAGGCGTGGATGTCCTCTTCTCTGTCCCTCTTCTGGTTTGACGACTGTTTTGTTCCCGACATGAAGAAATTATGCGAGCAACAGAATGTTCCATTCAACATTTTGTTGCTCCTTGACAACGCACCAGGACACTCGCCCCTACTTATGGATCGTCACCCCAACGTAAAAGTGGTCTTCCTTCCTCCTAACACTACGTCATTAATCCAGCCCATGGACCAGGAGTTGATCTGCAATGTGAAAGCTGCGTACTCTGCAAAGAAGTTCAAGCTCCTGAACGACTCTACCAACACCAAGGATGAGTTGCGTAAGCTGGGTGACACCGACAGCGAGAGTAAAAGCGACGAGGACAAGGAACAAGAGGTGGTGACTCAAGAAGTTCTCGTCAAACAATTTTGGAAGAAGTTTAACGTCAAACAAGCTGTAGACTTCTTGGTGGAGGCATGGGATCAGCTGTCTATTGCTACGATTCATCACGCATGGAGACATGTGTTGCATGGCATACCAGGTGAGAGGAGGAGTGAACCTGTGACTGGTGAGGTTCAGACTGTTGCAGTAGCAGTGGACCTTGCCAGAGAAGCTGCGCTCAATATGACAGCTGAAGGCTTCTCCGAGACCACCAACGAAGACATCCTGGAGGTGATCAGAGATCCTGAAGTGACTGCCGACGAGATGTTGGAAGAAGATCACGTCAGTGAAGAGGAGGAAGAAGGTGCGTCATTCTCCGAAGAACACAGTTTAAGTCATAGTGATATTAAGGGTGCCATGGAGTGTGCAGAGAAAATGAAGTCCTTCCTTCCTTTCCCGCGACAATAACGATGACCGCTATGAAGTCTTCCATACCCGGCTGGTGCAGGCTATGGAGCCGTACATCAAGATGTATCAAGACAACATAAACACCAGCCGTCAAAAAAGCATAACCGAGTTCTTCGCCCGCAACCCACCACAGCCAGCCTAAGCCAGTGATAGTGACAGAGGTAGAGACAGTGAAGATGACTTTGAGGAATTTGTCAGGGAGGCCATAACAAGTGTGGGTGACAGATGGTGACTCACCTGAGGGCCAGTAGCCTGCCCTCTGCCTCGGAACCAGCCTCCATCCCCGTACGCCGACCCATCTCTTCTACTAACGTAAGTGTTCAACATAACTTTTAGTTTTTCTAACTTAACCTTTATTTTTCCTAACCTAACCTCTTCTATATTACTTGTTTTTTCATACCATCATAAAGTTATGATAAAATTTTTACTACAACATAGTTATGTGTCGTCAAAAAGTGGAGTTTGGGGGTCGGGCCAGTTTCTATTGGAATTAATCCCATATGTTCTGTTGTTCACTTAGCGCGGTTTTCACTTAACACGGTACCCTGTGGGTTTTATTGACCGCGTTAAGCGGGGTACTACTGTATACCTGGAAAAATCCCTTGGGATTCGCCTTGGATTCTCTTGCTATCCTCATTTTGTAGTCCCTCTTTGCATTCCTTACATTTTTCTTAACATTCCTTGATAGTTCATTATACCTATTTCTGAGCTGCTCCTCTCCTCCCTTTAAATTTCTTATAAATTCCTTTCTTTATTCCTATGTTATATTTATGGTAAGTTTTTTGGTCATCCACCTCGGCTCATTCTTATTTTACCTAATTTATCTGTATGGTATATTTTGTTTTTGTGCTTTACGTAGTATACGAGTGAATATATTACAGTATAGCCATGATCAATTGTTGTGTCGCCAGTGACCTCACCCGTTCCCACCGGGGACTGACCTGACTGTTCCCAGGCAACCTCACCTAAGTACCTTCTTAACCCCTCCTTTTCCGCCGATCGAAAGTTTGGGACTCTGACTATATTGTCATTGTTTTTTGGTTCCCAATTTAGGGTGAACCTGATTTCTCTGTGATCTCTGTTCCCTAGTTCTTCCCATTATTGTGATATCTCTGATAATATTTTCTTTATTTGTTAATACTAGGTCTAATATATTGTCACCTCTAGTAGGTTCTGTAATTAGTTGTTTCAAAAAATTGTCCTGTACTGCGTCTAGGAAGTCTTCAGATTCATAGTCGCCTATAATGTTGTCCCAGTCAATATTTCTGAAGTTGAAATCCCCATAATGCATAGGTTGTTATATTTTGCTGCCCTACTCATTTCCTGCCATATGGGCTGAGCTGCTTCTTTGCCAAGACTTGGGGGCCTGTAAATCACTCCCATAATTAGTTTTTCTCTTCCTTCCGTGATTTCTACCCATACAGACTCGGTTCCTATTTCACCCTTTATTGAATTATTAATACAACATTTTAATGTATCCTTGACGAAGAGTGCGACCCCTCCCCTACCTTCCCTGTCCTTGTGAAAAAGGTTGTACCCTTCTATGTGGTACTCTGATAAAAAAATTTTGCTCGTCAGATTCATCCAAGTTTCGGTGATTGCTATGACGTCTACATTCTCGGTACATACAACCGCTCTCAGCAAGTCTATTTTATTTCTAACGCTCCTACTGTTTGTATAGTATACATTTAAACCTACCCTTCCCTGGTCCTGTTTTACCCCTTGTCCTGAGTAACCAATTTTACTTCCCAGGACCTGCTTGTTTTTTGACTCCCACTTACCCCAACCTCTCTCTACTGGCGAAACCCCCCTTTTGGAGTGACAATTTCACGCTCCAGGGATGCAGACAACTTCTTTACCCCGCGCGAGACAAGTGTACTCCGTCACGACTGTACAGGTAGTCATTGCCTATAGAATGGTTGCCAGTTATCAATGAATGCCCAACCATTGCTTGCACAATGTTTTTCCAGTCGGCAATTTATAGCAATTGCCCTGGACAGCCATTCACCACCAACTCCTCTTCTAGGCAAGACACCACATACTATCGGGATCCCTCCCCTATCTCTAACCTTCCCCAGCGCCTCCCTATACCTCTTGAAAAGTTCCTCACTCCTAACCTTTCCTATGTCGTTACCTCCCACACTAAGACACACTACTGGCTTGGTACCCTCCCCTGACAAAACCCTATCTATCCTCTCAGCTACATGCCCTATCCCAGCCCCAGGAAAACACACCCTAGTCCTACGTTTCCTATCTCTTGCACAAAAAGTCCTATCTAAGAACCTCACCTGGCTGTCCCCAACTACCACGACCTTACCACTGGGCAGGGTTTGAACAACTGCCCTTTTCTCTCCTGGCACCACACCGTCCTGCCTCTTCTCTTCCTCGCCAGCTTCTTCCAACACTTGGTAGGGGTTACTGCACTTCACACCCTGGTCAGCTTTCCTGAGTCTGACCCAAGTCCCCTTGGAAACAACCACTCTCCACGCCTGCTCCTCCTCCTTCGCAGGTGTCCTGCTAGGCAGGACACTTACCTGAAGGAGTTCAGTCCTGAGGGCTTCGTTCTCCCCTTTAGAACGTCTATCTCTCTCCTCAACTGCTCCAGCTGACTTAACAGAGTGGCCAGGGGTCGTCTTTCCTCACACACCGTCCCTCTTCCCCCACAACACAACGATCCACGGCGGCCATTTCCTATGGATACTAACACGAGCACTTAGGGCACGTCCTTCTCCAAGCTAGGTCAGGTAGCACCAACGGCTACCAATGACTTTGTCCTTTCCTCGATCATTGTAAAAGTGGCCAAGTCCTGTATTTGCTGGAAAAATAACACATACACTACAGCTGGCTGGGTTCTGCTAGGCGGCTCACCCCTAGCCAGTGACGTCACAACCAATCACAGAACTTTTCGCAGTCACATGACTTTTTAGCAACTTTAACCTTATTTTTTTTACACCTTTTGGCCCAATTTATTTAAAAATATCATTACCATAGTGAATTTAAGCGTTTTCTTTACCCATTGACCTGCCATCTTATGAAAAAATTCCGAATCACGACTCGTCCATTCTATATCTTCACCTCGTAAATGTCAAATAACGGAAATATTGGATGTGTTATATTTTGTTATCATATACGGGAGCACTTGTCACCTGCTCGCTGGTTTACAACTGACCCACTCTATTCGAGCTTACTCTCACGTACACAACAAATGTAAAATTACACCATGATGCTTCAACAAAGTTGCTTTCATTGCGTCCTAATTAGTCACTAAATGTCAGGCTGGTGTCACAAAACAAAATTTTGATTCCAAATGAAACAACGATACTTTTTGGTTGTTGCAGTTTGTTAGAATCACGATTATTATTTGGTGTCAAAGTCACATAAAATTGGTAAACTTAATTTAATCTGAGTTGTGTTAGGTTAGGTACATGCACTCGATCTATTAACTCAGATTAAATTAAGTTTACCAATTTTTTGTGACTGCGTGACACCAAATACTAGTCGAGAAGTGATTCACAGCCCGATTTACGCTTGTAGGACCATCATTTGACTTCATTGCGACTACATTTGGGTTCATTTGGGTAATTACTCGTTCCCTCGGTACAAGCACGCGATCTATTAACTCAGATTAAATTAAGTTTTCCAATGATTTTTTACTTTGTGACACCAAATACTAGTCGAGAAGTGATTGGCAGTCCGATTTATTCATGTAGGACCATTATTTGACTTCATTGCGGCTACATTTGGGTAATTAGTCGGATCCCTTTCATTGGTACCAGTTATCAAAATACGTACTTCCTCTTTAATATGGCATAGGGTTAGCTCCTCGGCTAGGAAGTTAGATAAAGTTAGATAGGTTTCTTTGGTTGGTTAGGTCAGGTTCTATTAAGTTCATTATTATTCACTTGCAACGAAAGTGTACAGAATGAAAGTTAGTCAAAATGAGATATATCTATTGCATGTGTTAAAAATCCCATTCCATGGTTGTACAAAACTAAAATTTTACCGTCAAATAAGACCTAAAATGCTTACTATAATGATAAGAACATCTGTGGAAAAAATTTACAAAATCACACTACTCCTTCTGGTGGTAGTGGTTTCCGCATAAATTATCAAAAATTGCCACAGTGATACCACGAATATTGGTTATTCTGTACCACCATTCTCACGTATTACCCCTAGAAGTGCGGTCCGACTAATTACCCAAATGTACCCAAATGTAGCCGCAATGAAGTCAAATAATGGTCCTACATGAGTAAATTGGACTGCCAATCACTTCTCGACTAGTATTTGGTGTCACAAAGTCACAAAAAATTGGAAAACTTACTTTCATCTGAGTTAATAGATCGCGTGCATGTACTTCAGATAGATCACCAAATAATCAGATAGAAATGGTTAGATGATATTATTTGAAACATTAAAAATTGGTAAACTTAATTTAATCTGAGTTAATAGATCGAGTGCATGTACTTAACCCAACCTAACCTAACACAACTCAGATTAAATTAAGTTTACCAATTTTTTGTGACTTTGACACCAAATAATAATCGAGAAGTGATTCACAGCCCAATTTATGCTTGTAGGACCATCATTTGACTTCATTGCGACTACATTTGGGTTCATTTGGGTAATTACTCGCTCCCTCGGTACAAGCACGCAATCTATTAACTCGGTTTAAATTAAGTTTTCCAATATTTTGTGACTTCGTGACACCAAATACTAGTCGAGGTTAGGTTAGGTTAGGTTCGGTACATGCACTCGATCTATTAACTCAAATTAAATTACGTTTTCCAATTTTTTTTTACTGTGTGACACCAAATACTAGTCGAGAAGTGATTGGTAACCCGATTTATTCATGTAGGACCATTATTTGACTTAATTGCGGCTACATTTGGGTAATTAGTCGGACCCCTAGAAGTGTACACACCAAAGAAATCACACTTGCTGGTAGCTATAGGTGAGTACAGTACGTGAACCACTTCAATTAACACTACAACTTTTTACCAGGCGTGTATAAAGTGAGGGTCACTTGTGTTTTTTCATGCTCTCCCTCTCCACTCTACTTCACTAAATTTAGCTCACTCACCTAGTACAGTATTAACTTGCACAATTACTGCATCAGTCAACTGGAATAAACTTGTCCATGGTATAGAGGTTGACAAGTCATGGGCTTCTTCCCCACCATATACGTAACCTTCTCTAATCTATACTTTATTCACTTCAAATTAACTCAAATCAACTTCCCACTAGTGAGTATAACAACCCTTGAGGGCTCGAAAAATATGAGCTAAATAAAAGCAAAGTATCAAGGTTACACAGTCCTACCTGACTAACACCCCTCGTCCACAGTCTTCACCTACCATAACCTACCTACGTCTACCCCCGACTCGTGAGTAACGTCCTCAAGACCCAAAAATCTAAGAATATGATAAACATTACCTGGATCATAGACCCTGTAGGAGGATAGCTTGTGTTATCTTCAGCAAAACATGAGTTAATGTGACTCCGTTGGTGAGCGCCAGGTGGCAGTAACTACCCGCCGGGTTTAAATGGCCTTGTTACTTTGTAATTCATATCACAGATGAATTATATAAGAAAAATGATTAGAATAATATAAGTATGTTATTCCAGATGCTTAGATATACATAAACATACGTGCAAAAGAGAATAAATAAATAAATAAATAAACTTTATATATATATATATATATATATATATATATATATATATATATATATATATATATATATATATATATATATATATATATATATATATATATATATATATATATATGCTGATAACCACAAGGAAAGAAGAAAACACGAAGTTCCCAAGCGCTTTCGTGTAATTCACATCTTCAGGGGTGAGTACGGACTAAGGAAAAGTACAAAACAAGGTGTTGTGGGGTAAGGGTTGTTTGGTTCACACTCAGGATGGGATGGAGAAAGGAAACTCACAATGTGCTCTCTGTATACATGTTGTATTGGATATACAATGCAGCTTGGTGCTGGGAAGGCAGCATGGTTACAAGCGTGATGTAGAGAGAGCTGGTTGGTGAAGGTGCTCAGAGGAGGACAGCTTGTGGGTCGCCATGCTCGCCGGCGGGAGCGAGGGCCGCCAGGCAGGCGGAGGAGGTGGTGTTGTAGTGGATTTCTACCCTACAAACGCTGTTTGTCGCTGCATAGCCGACCCCCCGAATTCCACAGTGTATTCCTCGTGGTCTAGGTCAACCAGCGCCACCCACGGAGCGGGGGTCAACTATCTACCCACGCCTACCTCCGCTTTAAAAGACCTGACCTCGTGGTGACCTGTCTCTTCTACCTACACCAACCAGCCAGCAACACCACCTCCTCCTCCGCCGCTGCCTGCCGGCCCTCCCTCCCGCCGGCGAGCATGGCGACCCACAAGCTGTCCTCCTCTGAGCACCTTCACCAACCAGCTCTCTTCTTCTAGCTACAGCCGCAGCAAGCTACACCTCCTCCTCCTCCGCCTGCCTGGCGGTCCTCGCTCCCGCCGGCGAGCCCTCATCCGCTTCTGCTGACGCAACCCTTGCTCCTGACCCAGGCCCACACACCCCAGCAGGCGCATCTGACGACTCTGTACCTGCCGTGAGGGAAGCACAACATTCATCGCCTCCACAACCCTCTTTCTCCCTCTCTTCTCCCACAGATCTTGTGTGTCTAGACAGTTGCCTCCACTAGCGGCCGGCTCATCCATGCCATCGCCGTTATGTTTCACATGAGGCATGCACCGCCCGTTCTGCCTCACATGTGCCGTGCAACCCTGCAGACAAGTCTCCTACACCGCCTGGAGGGAAGGAAGGAGTATTGTAGTGGATTTCTCCCCTACAAACGCTGTTTGTCGCTGAGTAGCCGACCCCGCGAATTCCACAGTGTATGCCTCGTGGTCTAGGTCAACCAGCGTCGCCCACAAAGCGGGGGTCAACTATCTACCCACGCCTACCTCCGCTATAAAAGACCTGACCTCGTGGTGACCTGTCTCTTCTACCTACACCAACCAGCCAGCAACACCTCCTCCTCTTCCGCCGCTGCCTGGCGGCCCTCGCTCCCGCCGGCGAGCATGGCGACCCACAAGCTGTCCTCTTCTGAGCACCCTCACCAACCAGCTCTCTCTACATCACGCTTGTAACCATGCTGCCTTCCCAGCACCAAGCTGCATTGTACATCCAATACAACATGTATACAGAGAGCACATTGTGAGTTTCCTTTCTCCATCCCATCCTGAGTGTGAACCAAACAATCCTTACCCCACATTGTTGCTTGCTGCGGCTGTAGCTAGAAGAAGAGAGCGGTCACCACGAGGTCAGGTCTTAAATAGCGGAGGTAGGCGTGGCTTAGTAGTTGACCTCCGTCATGTAAGGCGGCGCTGGTTGACCTAGACCACGAGGCATACACTGGGGAATTCGCGGGGTTGGCTACTCAGCAACAAACAGCGTTTGTAGGGGAGAAATCCACTACAGTGTATATATACAGAGGAGGGTGAGATAAGGTCCACAATGGTCAGGTATTAGGTGATGACCCTACTAATCTTTAAAAAGCACGGCAACGGTCGGTAGTCAGGTCAGAGGGTATGGTGACCCAACCTTCTCACCTGGTTACAAATCTTCTTAATTACAAAATTGTCCAGTTTGTACATGCCATTACTCAAATTCAGGTTGACTGCTTCGGTATGTTTAATAAGACTAAATTCTATAATGTTCCTACTGTCAAATGAATTACAAGGTAATATTGAGGAGGCATTATCCCAGTCAATGCAATGCTTATTATCCCTCAAATGAACAAACAGAGCATTGGATTCCTGGCCTGTCCTAACACTATATTTATGTTGTTTAAGTCTAGTTACAAGATCTTTACCTGTTTGGCCTAAGTAAAACATATTACATTCCTTGCAAGGAACTTTATAAATGCAACCAATTGTGTTGTTGGGGGAGTTCTTGATTAACATTTCTTTAACAGTGCTTGAGTTTTTAAATGCCACATTGACGTTCCCACATTGACGTTCCTTGTGGTTATCAGCATATACCTGGATCACGCGCAACTACAGTGATTTACTTTCATATATATATATATATATATATATATATATATATATATATATATATATATATATATATATATATATATATATATATATATATTGAGCCTTATTCAAGACATCTTCAAAGGCAACTGAAGATGTCTTGAATAAAGACGAAAGCTAAGGTGCTCCGTTGTTTCCCTTTTCCCGTGTGATTTTATCAAGATTTATATCTCATCCACGTTTTCATTGTGGATCTACATGATATATATATATATATATATATATATATATATATATATATATATATATATATATATATATATATATATATATATATATATATATATATATATAACAAAATCAAAATAGGGTGATAGACAGATATTCATTAAAAATGCGAAAAAAGTTTACGTGGTTTAACAGTAGAGTGAAGACAATCATTGAGCGTAAGAAATCCTTAAATATATAAGGCGTTTATTGTAAGGTGATTTCGATTTACTGAAGAGCTTGTAGTGGATTCCTCCCCTACAAACGCCGTGTGTCGCTGACTAGCTGATCCTCTTCGAATTTCCCAGCCTGCACCTCGTGGCCTAGGTCGGTAACAAGCGCCACCTAACAAAGCGGAGGTCAACTATCAACCCACGCCTACCCCTGCTATATAAGACCTCACCCCACCGTGACCTACCTCTTTCTACCTACAGCCACCAGCAAGCAACACTGTGGGGTTATGAGATATTGGTTCGCACTCAGGATGAGATGGAGAAAGGAAACTCACAATGTGCTCTCTGTATACATATTGTATTGGATGTACAGTGCAGCTTGGTGGCTGGTGCTGGGAGGAGGCAGCATGGTTACAAGCGTGAGTAGGGAGAGCTGGTTGGTGAGGGTGCTCAAAGGTGTTGCTTGCTGCGGCTATAGCTAGAAGAAGGGCAAGTCACGGCCAGGTGAGGTCTTATATAGCGGGGGTAGGCGTGGCTTGAAAGTAGACCTCCGCTTTGTTCGGGGGTGCTGGTTACCTGACCTTGCCCACGAGGTGCAGGCTGGTGAATTCACGGGGGGTCGGCTCGTCAGCGACACACGACGTTTGTAGGGGAGGAATCCACTACAATACTCCCCCTTCCCTCCGGGCGGTGCAGGAGACTTGTTGTCGGCAGGGTTGTATCCCACATGTGAGATATAACGGGCGGGGGTGTGGATGAGCTGGATGCTACGGGAGATGACTCTGTCTAGAGACACGAGATCTGTGGGAGAAGTAGAGGGAGGAGTAGGTTTGTGGATAAGAGAAGGTTTTACAGGCGAGGAATGTGGTGCTTCTCTCGCAGTGGGTACGCAGTCCTCGGTGGCTCCGGGTGGGGTGTCTGGGTCCGCGTCAGGAGCAGGGGCCACGTCGGGAGGAGGGTCCATGACAGCAGGAGGGTGCAAGACAGGCGCAGTGGGTACCTGAGGAAGAAAAGAGGGTGCCCAGAAATGTTGTGGGCGAGGTGGTGCTACAAGGGGTAATTGTGGGCAGACTGGCAGAGGAGGTGCGGGATGAATGTGTTCATGGCGGTGGGAAGGCTAGAGTGGTGCAGTAGCCTTGAATGCAGAAACCGCCTGACGTAGTGTTTGTAGTAGGTCGTGACGGACATAACGAGTGAAGTGGTCAAGGTCAGAAGTAAGGCATGTGATGTGCTGCTTGATATTGGCGGAGGTTATGGCGCCTAACCGTCTCCGTCGATGTCGCTTCACTGTGTGGTTGCAGGGGGCCTCACAGCATCTAGCATTAGCACCAAAACGTTGATGGTACCAACAGGGGGTAGATACACTGTGCTGGGGGCTGGGAGCGGCGTCTGAGGCAGGACGGGTGTGTTGGGGTCAGTAGGACGTGGTCCATGAGTTAGGAACAGTCCAGCATCAGGCATGGAGGAGCAGAGCTGTTCAATGGTGTCCATCCTGCGGTTCAAAGTTTGCAACAGGTTCCTGATGTCTTGTGAGGTATTGCTCGGCTGAGGGGTGTTGACCCGGTTTACAAGTTCGGAGGTAAATACTGGTGTGGTCGTTGGGTTGTCCGCGGCAGTGAGGCACGCAGTCACGCACTCGTTGAATATTCTGTCTGCCGCGGTTGCGTAGAGTTCAGGTGTCGTAGAGTAATCTACTGCGGACAGGATGATACGTACTTGTGTGGGGAGCTTTTGTGCGTGAAGCTGGCGCAGGATAGGGTCGGGAAGTCTGTCTGTGTGCCGGGAGTTCAGCCTACACATCTCCTCCCAGAGAAGTCCCGGAGTTGAGTTTCCAAGGGAGATAGAAGATAGGTTCTGCAGGAGGCTAGGGCGGGCCCGTTGGTAATGCGTTTTTCAGGTGTCCCGCAGGGTGGCAAATTTGTTGTTCTCTGGAGGGTTGGAAATAGTCCGTGATACATGCGTAGTGACTTCCGTGGGCAAGGAACAGAGCAGGGCGCCGTACTTTTGCTCGTCAGCAGCTTGTGAGCCAATGAGGATTGCTTCCACATGATCTAACCAGTCCTCAACGTTGTGGTTGAAAGTCGGTAGAGAGATCCGTCCGTCCATTCTTGCGGAAGTGTGTCACATAGTCGTGAGATGGTGTCGTCGTGGAGTAGTGGGTAAGCACGTGGTGCAGGTAAGGCGGTTGGCCAAGGCTGGCAGCAGGCAGGACGATCTTCTCAGCTCCAGGAGTAAGGCAGCAGACAGGAGTGTGGTGTTCACGGCTCCAGGGGTCACCAATTGTAGTTTTACATGAGATGTTTCTCCTCCATCCTGTGTGAGTGCGAATCTCCGGGGTCACTATTTGTGGGGTTATGAGATATTGGTTCGCACTCAGGATGGGATGGAGAAAGGAAACTCACAATGTGCTCTCTGTATACATATTATATTGGATGTACAATGCAGGTTGGTGGCTGGTGCTGGGAGGAGGCAGCATGGTTACAAGCGTGAGTAGGGGGAGCTGGTTGGTGAGGGTGCTCAAAGGTGTTGCTTGCTGCGGCTGTAGCTAGAAGAAGGGCAAGTCACGGCCAGGTGAGGTCTTATATAACGGGGGTAGGCGTGGCTTGATTGTAGACCTCCGCTTTGTTCGGGGGTGCTGGTTACCTGACCTTGCCCACGAGGTGCAGGCTGGTGAATTCGCGGGGGGTCGGCTAGTCAGCAACACACGGCGTTTGTAGGGGAGGAATCCACTACAACACCTCCTCCTCCTCCGCTCCTGCCTGGTGCCCCCGGAGATTTGCACTCACACAGGATGGAGGAGAAACTCATAACCCCACAAATGGTGACCACCGGAGAATCGCACTCACACAGGATGAAAGAGAAACTGATCACTCTCCCAGTCTTCAATCAACATGGAAGACTGGCTTATACACACAGAGGCAGCTGTCATCGGCTCTACAGCTACTGTCTCTACACCGAAGGTTAGACACCCTAGAGCAGCTCTGCTACTCTAAGGAGACAGCCGCTCCTCTTCCTGCCCCAAGCACCACGTCCTGCCGACTCCAACACACCCGTCCTGCCTCAGACGCCGCCCCTGGCCCAGCAGTAGCCCCTGCAACTGTCCTGGACCCTCCTCCTGACGTGGCCATTGCTCCTGACGCGGCCCCTGCTCCTGACGCGGACCCACACACCCCTCTTTTCTCCCTCAGGTACCCCCTGCTACTGTCCTGCACCTTGCTGCTGTCGTGGACCCTGCTGCTGTCTTACACCCTGCTGCTGTCATGCACCCTGCTGCTGTCATGGACCCTCCTCCTGACTCAGCCCCTGCTCCTGACGCGGACCCACACTCCCCACCAGGCGCTACTGAGATCTATATACCTGCCGCGAGAGAAGCACCACATTCCTCGCCTCCACAACCCTCCTTCTCCTTCTCTTCTCCCACAGATTTCGTGTATCTTGACTTTTACTTTTATCCTCTTCGCCACTGATCGACTCGTTAGCCGCTTGGGCGATCGGTCACGTCTCTGATTACTTTTCCTTTTCATTTATCCTCTTCACCAAAAGGTCGGCTCGCTAGCCGCCCGGGCGATCGGTCACGTCTCTGTCACGCACTGTTGGCAAATACTGGGCATGCACAGGCTCCTGAATGTACCTGAACCCGCTCCAGTGTTGGTCAAGTCTTGTCTTGAAAGAGCTCACACTCGGTGCCGTCACAACACTCTCTGGTAGATTGTTCCAAGAGTTTACAACCCTCACTCTGAAAAAGTTTGCCCTCACAGTTTTCTGGACTTGCGGCTGCTTCAACTGTGACCCCTTGTGGGGCGAGCGTCCGCCAGCTCCAAGTAAGGAAACCCGACTGAGTAGTGCCCCCTGAGATGCTTATACACCTCAATTAAGGTCCCCCCTTGCCCGTCTGTAGTATAAGCTAGGCAAGTTCAGGCGCTCCAATCTCTCAGGGTAGCTGAGGTGCCGAAGTGCAGGCACCAGTCTGGTGGCCCTCCTTTGAACATTTTCAACCAACTGACAGTCCCTAGCATATCTCGGGGACCAGATGGGGTGACAGTACTCCAGATGGGGAAGCACTTCACTCTTGAAGAGCGTTACGAGGGACGGACCGTCTAGATATCTGAACGACCTTCTTATAAGACCCAATAATTTATTTGCCTGATTTACCTTCTTCTCACAATGGCCCGAGAACTTCAGCTCATTGTCAACATACACACCTAGGTCCTTTTCACATTCAGTCTCAAATAGTGCAGTTTCTTCATCCCGTTGGGACATATGATACGCCTCCTTACCGTTGGTACGCCCCAGGTGCATCCTCTTACACTTTGTGACATTGAATCTCAGCAGCCATTTCTTTGACCATTCTTGGAGCCCACAGAGGTCCTTCTGCAGCTCTTCACAGTCCGCTTGGTTCTTGATTTCAAAAAATAACTTGGCGTCATCGGCAAACATTTGTATGGAGGAGTGTACAACGTCAGGCATGTCATTTATGAAACAAACAAACAACAGTGGGCCCAATACACTGCCCTGTGGTACCCCGCTTGTGACAGGTACGGATGATGATTTCGTGCCATTAAATCACCACACACTGCTTGCAGTCATGTAGAAAGTCTTCTATCCATGCTTGGACATTTCTCTGAATTCCGTACCCTTCCAGTTTGATTTTCAGCCTTTCGTGGGGTAAACTGTCGAAAGCCTTGGCAAAATTTAGGTAAATATTGTCGATATTACCACCCCGTTCCAGAATATGGGTCCAAATATCCAATACCTTGAGCAATTGTGTTAAGCAGGAATGCCCGGCATAAAACCGTGTTGGCAATTCTTAACAGCGTTGTTTCTAAGTAGATGTTCCATCGCGGCATCTCTGATAATACTCTCAAGTACAGTACTTTAAATATTATGCTGGTCAAGCTCACCGGTCTATAGTTGTTCGTGGAGTGATGATCGCCCTTCTTGAAGATAGGACTCACATAAGCCACTTTCCATTCACAAGGGACCTTTTGTTCATCCAAGCATTTACAAAACAGGATCTTCAGGGGCTTGGCAAGCTCGTTGCACAACTCTCTTGGCACTCTAGGATGCACCATGTGAGGGCCGGGACTCTTATGGACCTTTAGCCCGGACAGTTTATTTCTAATACCCTCTTCTGTGAACACAATGTGGGTCAGTGCTGTGTTGAACTGTCTGTCCTCAAACGCAGGAAGGTTAATCACATCCTCGCTTGTGAACACCGAGGAAAAGAAGCTGTTCAATGCCTCGGCTTTATCCTGGTCAGAATCTGCATAACTACCATCTTCAAGCCTCAGGTCTGATACTCCTACTCGCGTTTTTAATTTCGACTTTGCATAGCGGTAAAACGCCTTTGGGGACTTGACCTCGCTTGCAACCAGCCTCTGGAACTCCCTTTCAGCCCTTCTACATTCTATCTTTGCCTGGTTTCTGGCTCTTGCATACATCCTCCTGTCCAGCTCATCATTTGACCCAACCCTTCGTATTCCTAGAGGCACTGGGTTTGGTTTTGGATATATATTTATCAATCAAATGGGTCACTTTATTAGTTATAATATTCAGCGTAGTGTCTGCGTTCTTGTGCCTTAATGAGTTAGGCCAGTGGATATCCCTCATCTCTTCCCTCATCCAGTTGTAATTTCCCTTGTAATATTTGCACCTTGGCCTGGCCTTATCCTGAACTAGGTAGCAGTTAAATATGAATGACAACACTATATGGTGACTGGTGCCAACTGGGCAAGGTGTTCCAGTTTGGCCACCATACCCTCCTCATTTGTTATGATGAGGTCTAGTGGCTCTGGTGTTTGCTCCACTCTGTAATGTGTCGGGTCTCTAACATGTTGGAACAGAAAATTATCTCTCAGAGTTTCTACAAAAAGAGTAGCAGGGTTATTCAAGTCATTTGGGGTGAACTCGTTTCGCCAGTCGATGTCACCATAGTTAAAGTACCCCATGATAAGGAGGTGGCTAGGGTTGAGCATTGCCATGTTGTCTATTAAGGCTCTTAAGTTCTTTTGATTTAGTGGGCCACAGTCTGGGGATCTGTAGATACACCCAACATTAAGTAAGTCCCTTCCTTTAAGTTTAATTTTACACCACTTGGACTCTTCAAAAACATCCTCTCCCTGTACCCTCGTCTGGCTGGCTCTAAGGTCTTGCTTAGCATAGATAACCACACCCGTCTTGCAAGTTTCTTGAGAAAGGTTCTTAAATTAGTCATATCCAGCAATACTGAACTCACATTCCTCTGGGACGATTCTCCTGTTCTTGTACAACAGTTCTACAGCTCCCACAATATCTGGTTGGTGTACCTTCAGTTGTGTTTCAAACTCCTCTCTCTTATCAAGGAACGTGTCAGTATTAGTGTACATGACATTCAAGCCAGAATTTGTTCTCGGTAACGTCTCTGCTCTTAGTAGTAACCCCCCCCCATTCTCAGAAACTGCAGCATTTGCTAAGTACACTGTATTTTGCAGGGTGTGGTTAGAAATGTCATTGTTTACAAGGTGCTCGCCTCCTCCCGGCTGATAGGCGGAGCTGGTGCCACCTCCTGGGCAGGGGGTAAAGTAGTTGGAGGGTGCGCTGCTGTCCCCCGGCCATGTGTCGGCACACTTGCTTTCACCACTCTTTCCCTGAATACAACCCATGTACACCCGTCCTTGCTCCTCCCTTCTCTGCTTCAATCCGCGATGGAGCTTCCTGTGCTGTTCCCTCTGCATTACCAAGCTATCTGGGAGAATGAAAACACTCCGAAATGCCTCGCTCCTTGCTAAGTTTTTTGCCTGCCGAAGTACTGGGCATGCACTGGCTCCTAAATGTACCTGAACCTGCTCCAGTGCTGGTGAAGTCTGGCCTTGAAGGAGCTTACACTCGGTGCCGTTGTAATGTCCACGGTCATACATGTTAGTTAACGTAAAATCAAACAATTCATATTACGCTCAATAGCCCACAAAATATGGAGCTAGGCTTTCTTTAGTGAGTCTCCCATCTGAGGCATCCGTTTTCTCATCGCTTCAGGACGTCTTAGTCCTCCATTTTCCCTCCATCTTAGAGTGCATCCGACTCTGTTATTCCTTAGTTTATGACGCGAAATTTGAAATTGCAACTGTAGTCTTATCTGTTAAGGCAACTTAAATATGTCTGATTACAGATGGAACATTCAATATCCCCTTGAGAGTGATGTTGAAAGCTTCAACTGTCTTTATTGTTAGTAACACCTGTCAAGTAAGTGAGTGTAGAGTACGAGCGGCATGTCCTTATATCGTCCTTGGAGATAGCCATGAGTTTATAAGTACTACTGAAATTAGATCATTTTGATGCCCAAACATCAGAGAATCTGATGTTTGTAGTTCAGTTAGTGTTAGCTGTCTATTCAAGAAAGTTATTAATCTCCCGAAAAATTCTGTCAAACTGTATATCTACAAGATCTCAACGTATAACCATAGAGGGCCCTTGTCTGAAATCCCGCTGATGTTGTGAGAATGACGTTAACAGTATGTGTATTTGATGTCCATTTCACTTTTTCCTGGCAAGCTCAATCTCTGACTAGATTATAAAAATAGACAAGAAATTCACCTGACCCATGACACTGATTTTCATAGTTAAATGTACAACAAGACGGTGGCCAGCATTCAGCTTGCTGGATCTCGTGAAACTCCCTTTTTTTTATGTCGTATATAAGACTTGGTTACATTAGGTAGTGGCAGCGAAATTAAAAACCGCAAAATATGAGATCCTACTGTACTGTATTAATGAGGGTTTACTATAAATAAAATTCATAGTTCTGTACTGTACTTTAGTTTTATCTTGCATTACCATACATAGAACTGAAGGCATCTCTCATATTTTTTTCTTCTAAACATACAGTATGTACTGTACACCATTGCATTACAAAGAAACTCTATAGAACTCGTGTACTCAAGGGTTTACTAATCTACTCTTGATCCAAAATTTATAACAGTGTAGTAAAAATATTAATTTAAAGTTACTCCCTATATGAGGCACCCAGACATACATACTGGGTACTGTATAAATATATACAGGGATATATTTTTGATCAATAAATTTATACTCAACTTCCCTATAATTCCCATTTATACACAATCATTTCCAGGAAACACTTAAATACAAGCAAAAACTAACAATGTGTCATTTAAGGTAATAAAACAATAATTTTCTGTGAAACTTAAGGACATTGTTAAAATATTTTAAGTGTTACATTGAAATAGAACTAACAAAATAAATCTTTTAGTGCTATGTCCTCAGCAATACCAACATTAATCAACACAGCATACACTCAAATCGAAGAACATAAATATATACATACTGCATATATTTTTTTTAAAGAATCTCTATCAGGGCTCTACAGCTTCAGTCTCTTGATCTCCTCAGCTTTAAAGTCAACTCTGAAAGAGAGAGAAAACTGTACAAAAGATACATCTGTATACAATAAATAAAAAATATGTTAAAGAACACTATATTATACCCTTGGTGAATGATTTCCATACCACACATAAAAAAAAATGGCTTTCATTCTGAAAACCCGTTTTATGACTTTGCCTATGAGGAACAATCTGAAAATATATGCATCCAGGTTTATCAGGGTTTCCCCAGTAAACCTTGTAAGCCCTGGTGAGTGCTGGTAAGCCAAGGGAGTGCCCTTTTTATAAACCTTCCTAAAGATGAGAGAAAAGACATGGTTCACCTTAAGACATGCAAATGTAACATGTCATGACTCCACACAGCTCATTCTTTCCACTGTGCATATCACACGTTATTTTAGTGTTATAAACCAGGTTCACAATAATAATAAACTCACGCCAGCTAACCTCCAAGGAAATCTTCGGGGAGACAGGTGGAGTCTGGGTCACTCCTTACTAGTTCTGTCACAAAGTTGGGTTTTCAGGGTAAAATCCTCACCTATACTGGGGCAGCAGCTCAGGGTGACTCATGAATGAAAAGCCAATCATCAAAAAGGAAGAATATCCAAATAATGTGCAGCGTGCAATCCCAAATGCAAGTTTGCTTCCAAATAGAGAGGGAAAGACTTTAATTTACAAACTTTCCAAGCTATGGTAAAAGATATCTTGTACTGTACACTGAAAGATTCTTCATGAAATAGAGACCCAAGAAGATCACCACCTAAGTGGAATTGAAGAAAGAGTCCTGGGACAGTTAAACAAAATGACCATATCAATCACAAAAGCTCTATAGTTATACCTGTAAATTATAAAACAGAGAACAAGGGGATGAGACTATGTCTACCCAATGACTTATTATCACTGAAGGAAGGAGAATGGGATTAAAAAATATCTGATTCAGTAGGGGAAACACACAATGCCTCAGCTTTGAAAACACTTCAAGTACTGTATCCAAAAGAGAAGAGGAAACACATAAATTTGATCTCTGTTACTACAGTCCAGGGTAGAGTGGTGATTAAACTGAAGTCACTTTACAAGTGTCTGTAGTTAATTTTGAAGGCTTTCAATCCAACTAGCCTTCACCCCCAGCCTGGACCCCCATTGTCTCCCACACCTCCACTATTCGGTGGAGTACAGTACCACATAATTAACTTCCTGGACTTTCTTAAAATATATCTTTAATAATGTAGATGCAGTAAAGGTCTGGTGAGTCCAGTACAATACAATATAGCAATCCACCAACACAAAATGAAACCCATCTGTATTATGCACCTTCATATACCATGGTTTATTTATTAGTCAGTTACCTTACTGTACAAGTAGTCAAATCAAGTCATAATGTATCACTGAAAGGTAACAAATTATGCTATAAGAATGTATCTCCATATTATATACAATACAGTACAGTACTGTATGTTATTATGATCCTGTTGTAAGCTGATCTGCTGGAAGCTCTCTCTCTAGGAACACATTCTGAGCTTTCAAAGGGTTTTACTGTTTTGTTAGAATGCACATATCCCTAATTAAATTAATTCTTTTGAGGGAAAATTCTTCATTATAAAATTTCTGTGGAATACATCCCCAATAGAGAACCCCCTGTACAGAGCAGTATACTAAAGTGTAATCACTTTTTATGTCTTAACACTGCTCTAACGGTATTCTTGGCTGATTATATCCTGGAAAAGTAATGTACAGTACTGCACAACACAAATCGAATGTGAAAACAGCAGTGACCGAAAAACAAGCTTGTACAATGGCAGCAGACAATAAACTAAGTGTCATTATGTGAGGTATAAGGTATTATACATTGCACCACAGAGTATCTAGGGCAACAGAGTTAATATTCAGCACCCCTGGTAAAATATGGTTCCTGTGGTAGTGACCCAAACAGGGAGGTACTATCACCTGAGAAGATATTGGAAGCATAATGTGTTGTCTAATGGTAGACCCTGCTGCTATATGGTATCACAAAAATTGTAACCAAGTCCCAGGTTGCTGATCTGTCTTTCTGCTTCATTTACACACAATTGCAGGGTCTCAATTGTTTCTCTTACTATTGACAACACAACATACATACTGCCATTTCTCACTATTGATTGATTTTTTAATTTTTGTATTTATTTATTATTATTATTATTATTATACTTTTTATTTATTTTATTATAATCATTATTATTATAAATATTATTATAATATTTCGCCCTCCAGGCCCTGATGTGGGTCAGTGACCTGTGCCAGGGTGGGCTAATCCCCATAAAAAAAAAAAAAAACACCCAACAACCTCCCCCATTCATGTCAGACCAGCCACTGTAGGCAGAATGTCTCCACTTTTACGGTAAATCTAATGTTGTAGACTTTATATCTAATTTACAGTGCAATTCCTTTTATCAGAATTCCAATTATCTGAATCTTCCTCGTATCCAAATTTTGTCCCCTTTGGTCTCCTTTGGTAAAAATTCTAATTTAGTAAAAAAATCTGACTGCAACTGAATTCATTCATTCACCAGTAGTGCTATAACTGCTTTAACAAAAATTGCTGTGATAAACAATAATATTGACACATATCCTATCATAAAATACACTAGCACATATTTTATGTACCAAAAACAGCTCCTTCTACACTCAAACCATCATCTATGTGACTCCAAACAGTTGAGCCAGGCAGTGAACCAGGTGACTGATACGTGTGTGTGTTGTGACGCGTGTGTGTGTTGTGACGCGGGTGTGTGTTGTGACGCGGGTGGGTGGCAAGTCTGTGATGCAGTTATAGCTCACTGCCTCTACACATTTGTTCACCCCATACATAAACATTCATGCTCTTCATTTATATTATTTTATACTTTTATCTAATATTTTCTTTATTTCTAAGCCCCATTAGGGTACAATATGGTCATTTTTACTCTTTTGTTCTTTATTAAGTAGAGAAAACAATTATTTGTGTTAAAATTTATCATTAGTATTGCAGAAAATCACTCCATAAAAACATCAATATTATCTCTAAAACATTTATCATTTCTAGCTCAAAATATTATGACAAAAATGTTAATCTTAGTAGCCATGGTAACATACCCTATTTTTTTCTATAAGGTATTAAATTCAGAGTTTGTGAATTCATGATTCTCAACGATTTCCAAGAATGTAACCCTCGTGAATATGGGAGGATAAGTGTACTGGTATATACACTGGACCCATGATAGACCTGTCCATTGACAACAAATCCAATTACAACCAAATCTAGTCTAAATGATGAACACTGCAGTATGAAAACACACTAGATAAATATACTTATGCAATGAAACATACTCTGGCAAACACAGGCACAACCTTCAAAACACATCCTCCTATATTTACACACTCTTATGCAGAAAAACGGACTTATACACAAACAAACTTGCATCACCAGAGAGGTGGACAGGCGACCTCATCACACAGTACCATGGTTAATAAAACTATTCCACAGACATGCTCCTGTTCATCTTCAAAAATACTGTCAAAATTCTTGTAGTTTCAATATGTCTAACATTTCTATCGTGGTTTCTAGTTTTCTTTAGGCTTAATTTGCATTCTGAACATTCTACACCAGATAATTCATGATCCTGATATGCAATGGGAAAAGCTATTGGTTACTGCCTTCTGAACTTACCACTTGATGGATTCTTTTAGTAATACGAGTATACCACCATTGAATGCTGAAAAGTTAAACAGTATACATATGGGAATAATTATGTTGTCCCATTCTCAATTTATGAAAAGACAAATTTGTTACTTAGTTATATATACTGTAGGTTACATGCACACCTTCACCTGAAACTTGAGACTCACCTAAGTTGCAAGACTTTCCTCATTTCCGATGGAGTTAGCCTCCAAGTAGTAGTGGTTGAATACTCAGACACCTGCAAACAAAAACGAGTTACATACTATAATAAAGTACTTCTTGCTCATTTACTAAATGAGGATTGAAAAATGGATTAAAATCTTAACCATAATTACATTTCACAATCAATAATACGAGGAACAGCTTAAATACCCTCCTGAACACAGTTGCCAAGTCTAAACAAACAGCTGATTATCACTTAGATACTACACCGATTTGGGAAATAATTTATAAAGGCCTCTTTAATCTATGTACTATACCATTGAAGGTCTTTCCATGTTTATCTACACCTAATAATATATTTCCTGAATGACTAGACGGTATAAAGCGAGAGTGGTTTCCATAGGCCAGACGGCTCACGAGAGACAGTGTGTATAAATGCAAAATACCTGCCAGTGCTTTACCAAGCCCATCTTTTACCAAGAAACAGTAAAAGCATGTTATTTTAGTGGAGAAATTAAGATAATATTTAATGACAAGAACAGTTGACGAACGGCAGTGAGAGAGAGTGAACATTCACACACCATTCAATCCATCATTCATTACCACAACTTGTATACTGGGTAATTATTTTGTGCACTCTTACCATTACTACAAGCTTATTATTTTAAAGTCGAAATAGTGGCGAAAATGGGTGTACAGTAACTTTTTTTTTATTTATAACTATCACCACTTGTCAACTAACTAACCAGTCAGGTGGTTGGTCTGTTCTTGACTAAGCATATCTGTTCTATGTTACAATCTTCATTTTCCATTGTTAGTAGTATACAGTGTAGTACAGGAGAAAACTTGCAATGTTTGGTAGGATCACACTGGATAACACCCTTCTCACATCTGCCCTGGGGATCGAACCCAAGGTGCAGTAGTGATAGGTTAGCTGATGCAGAGTGGTCCACAGTAATGGGGATCATATGATAACCAGTTGTAAGATAAAGATTATGCTCGCACCTTTCAGTTGTATTTCATATACAGTACTGTAAATTGTGTGTTTTTCATGTTATTTTTCTTGATTTTTATTGTTTCTGTACAACTAAATTATTTTAGGAGGCACGGCTGCATAAATCACATGAAGTTGTTTAAGGTTCAGCGTATCAACAAAAAATATCGAGTTAGTGATGATTCAGTGTACAGTATTTTCGACTTAACAAATTATCACAATTTGTAAGAGAGTTACTTTGGCCACTGTAAGCTGTCTGTGGCACTCCACAGAATAGGTTCCCCATGCAAGTACAGGTATTCTTCTGCTTGTCCAGTGCAGTGTACCAGTATGATGTACCCGCCCAAAATGAGACCCAACTGTACTCAATGCAGCAGCATAAATCATAAGGGGGATAACTTTACTTTTTAAAAATACATTACAATTCTTTTCCACTACACTGTATTGTACTTGAAGTAAATCTGAGCCTTAGGGATGCCACTCTCTACCTTATCTATAATTCCAACTTTCTGTTGAATATTAAGCACTACATGTTTCTAGGCAACTTACCAAACCTGGGATGACAAATTGTGACTTATATCTTGCCAAAAGGAAGAAGTGTTTATAAAATTACACAATATTCTGCAAATCTGTGATTAGCTGAATGACCTAAAACAATTGCAAACACAGAAGCCATGTCAAGTCAGGCCAAGCAAAGGACAGACAAGATGCATATACTGCCTGTGCTCACTATGTCATCCAGTAACCACATGGCCTCAGTAACTCATCACTTTGTTGGTAACTTGGAGTAATTTTATATAATACTGGAACTTTAAGAAAAATGGGTCGCTGGACTAATTGAATGTTTGAAGGTTGGAAAATAAATGAATGCATGTGTTGACTTGTAAATAAAAATAAATATGTGATTGACATTGCTGACTGGTAGAGTACAATAAAAAGTTATATGATAACTCCCCAGTATACAGTAAACTATACAGCAGTTTCAAACAAAAATTTAATCACCTCTTCTAAATTTTCCAAGTTGAGAAGTGTTGCCATTTGTGTGAGGCGGGTAAGTTGTTCCCGGACACCCCACTCTGAGACTTGTGACAAGTAGCCAACTATTGCTCGAACTTCACGATCAAACTGCAGCCCTCCTAACTATACACAGGAAAAACAAAATTAATCAATAATAAAAAAAAAAGGTTAATCACCTTATAAAATAAAAATATCAACTATACTTGTACATTCATGTAACAAATTTCAACCCACCAGAGATATACACTGTACTGTACTGTACTTGGGAATGATGATCTTAATGAAGTTGAAAATACAGTAATGCCTCACCACATGCAGGGTACATGGTCTATAATTCTCTCACAGTTTGCAAAATTGTGGTTGACAAGAGCTGGTACTAAATAAGAGGTTAAGTGAAGTGTCCCTTGAGAGACATATCTAAAGTTCTATATAGTACAGTAGTAATGTACAGCTCAAGGTTAAAAATAAGTACAGTGTGTTTGTTGTACAGTACTTATAAAAAAAACCCACTCATTATACTGCATAAAAATACTGTATAGTACAGTACATTGTGCAAGTATGAACCCACTGAGCAGTAAGGGCTTCTCTCAGTTGAATAAAAATTGTCTAGTGTTGGCCAGAATAAAACACCGAAGTGTGACACTATTCCTTAAAAAACTTATGGTGTGTGCTGGGCCTCAATGATCTTCCTTGCAACACTACCCCCAACAGCACTATAAATATGCACACAGTATTAAGTTTTTTATTCTCTACAAACTTTTCATATGCAAGTGAGGGCAAAAACTATTTTATTTTTAGACTAGAGATTATATGTATAAGGACTGTGAACATACACATAAGAGCTGGGTCTGTCAAAGTAAGTTAATATCTGTTTTGTTTGTCTGGCAGCTGCACTTCACAGTTACCCCAAAGCAAATCTCTCACCTGTGGAAAAGCTCAGCACAAATGTTCCAGCTAATGGGGATAGAACTATTCACTTTCAGTGCCTCCTAAGAGGCAGCCCCTGCTTATACAAACTTTCCCCTGTACTAACAAGATTTTAGTCATGCTTTTTTTCTGGGTTGGGGAGATACATGTGTTAGGTGCAGGACTCCAGTTTGGTTTGGAAGGGAATCTGGATTAAGCCAAAACATTCACTAATTCCAAGAAAAATTCCATAGATGTGCGATTTTATTCGGGGATAAGAAAATTGGTCTCAATACACAGAAATATCTTAAACCCAGAAACACTGCACCGATTATTCCAGTTAAAGTAGATACAATTGTATTCATCATTGTGGAATGCTCAGAAAACTTTGTAAAAGAAGGATCTTTCACTCTTATAGCCTGCAGTACTGTGTCACACACAGGTTGTGTACTTTGGGGAGCACTGGCACTGACGAATCAGCCATAGGCCATACCCAATCAGCTCCATGATAACACACATGCAGCCAATCAAACGGCAGCATCTGGGGGTTTAAGGAAAATGTACCTGCACTTCGAATTATCCACTCAGTTTCTTTATTTTTTCTCCCAAACTTATAACACAAATGTAATTTTTGTGCACCATTTTTATAACACTGTGATCAATAAGTGCTTATAATAAGTTGTTTGGAGAATGAAGGTGCAGGGGAAGGCTGTGGGTGAGGAAGGAAGCATTTATTTAACATTGCTTTGAGAGAAAAGAAAACAGCACAGATAAAAAGACATTTGAGATTAGCCTATGTGAGCGTGAACAAAAGAAGACATAGATGATAAAAACAAGTGGGCCCCCTGTAAGTTCGGCTGCCAGACACGTGTTGGGGAGGAGAAAGCTAAAAAATTATTTCGTGATTTTTGGCAGCTCAGTGATTATGAGGAACAGAATGGTAACAGTAATGACCCAGTGAAGTTATACAGTGTCAAGGTCCTGTGTTGAGGATGGGGTGTCTTATGGTGTGTGGGTGGTAAAGGTTTTCATAGTATTCATGGGATAACACAGCAGAGGGAACTTATATATCCTAGACTAGAAATATGCTTAAATATAAAGAATAAACCTTAAAAATATGTGAAATAAACTGTTGTTGAACCAAGATAATTTTCCCCATCTTATTGTTAAGAAACTCAATCAATATAGTTTGTTTGATGAGGGATGCAAGAATGTTACCTTATACTGTACTCCACTACATGTTTACTGTATATCTTATTTATATGTATATTTTGTTATAAACTTGCCCTGTTGAATGTTGACTTGAATACAGCTTTCTCCAGTTGTTCTGCCACTTCTGAAACCAGTACAGACACCAGTGACTTGTAGTTCTCCTCAGTCAGAAGAGGTAAAAATGACCCGAGCAAACCATCAACTTGAACCATCAAGGTCTGACTGAAGGGATCATTTGCTTCATAACACGCAAACTCCTCCTGGTGAGAGAAGACTTAATTTTAGTCTAACAACTTAATGAGTATTTTAGGAATTTTGATAATAAGGAAAAATTTAATATTTTATTTCTAATTGTAAATCCTAATTATCTGTTAAAAGCACCTGCTTCGCTTGAAGGAAATCAAGGTCCTTCCTATTCTATTTTGAAAATTAAAAAATAATTATAATAATTAAATAAATAAATAAATAACATAAAACAAAACTGGGTCATGAACCTTGAACATAAGTTTTGAACATCACACCAAAAAATTGCAACATGTTACATAAAAGCTTCTCCCTGCCACAACCTCTCTAAGGTGGACTTTCTACCTGACAAAAATTTTCAGGTTGAAGTTTCAAGAAAGAAAAGAGACCAATGTTACGCTATGTGAGATTCCGTGGCCTGGTTATGGCTGTGTATGGTAAGGTTTCCATCCACACCTCTTACAACTTTAATTATCTTCTAGCATGAAAAAAAAGTGCTCTCAGTTCTTATGAAAAAAGTTAAAAATAACCTAAACTTTTGTCAATACAGCTGCAGTATGAGGCATCATACAGTTGTAGCTGTATTAGTGACATACTGTAATTAATCATTACACAATGACAATCATGTGATGACTATTATATGGCTGTACTGAACTGTATAGTTACATACATTACTATAATTATGCTAAATCCGTATTTGTCTGATTGTGTATTCACTGTCCCATAATATACTCGGCAATCTTCTAGGTGTAATAAGAGTCAAACAAGCTTTGCCTTTCTTTGTATGAAACATAGTGTTATGTTGACACAGTGACTCTCTGATCCATCAACAAATACCTACAAATCTACAACTTCTAATGAGCACAGTACAATGTCATGTAAAGAAGAAACTCTGTAGATAACATAACTTTGGAACAAAAAGTGTGGTGAGCTTGGGATATTTTATTGGCCAATGAGTCACTCATAACATAGAAAGGAGCTTGAAATTGAGGGGGAGATTGAGGGTGCACTGACTACTTACAGAGAAGTGTACAAATGTTTACAGAATAAAGCCAAACAACTGACCATCACCATTTTTATTTATTTTTTAATGTCTTACTGCCACCACCATCCCTGCCACCTCCACTACTTTCTCTCCCAAACAAGATTTCACCATTTTAACCATTGCCACTGCCTCCAACTCCAAACTCCCCAGTCTTTCCAAGCAGTTTAGTCACATCCTCGAATAACTGTACTGTCTTCAACATCAACATTATTGTCATATCAAGTTCTTCATCATTTTCATTAAAGGTTCAAAGCAGATTTAACTATCATGGCTCCATAAGGACCTAAGGTCCTAAGGGACAAAAGCTGTCTCAATTCCCCAATATATTAGGGCAATGGCAGAGGGGTTAAGAAAAATTGACTCATTATCATTATTTTACAGATACTTTCCAAACTTGTGTGTGTTAGATGTGATTACCTGAAGGCAGCTCATCATGCTGCACAGGCTCTCACACTCTCTCTCATCTGGTTCTTATCTCTGATGTCCAACATGAAACCTTGTGTAGTGCAAGTTGCATGCAACGTTCAGCCACTGGCATGCGGGAAGCTGCATACAAAACGGCCAAGTCGTCTACATACAATGAGATTGATACACCGCCTGGAACTGATGCTGCTACCCCATTTATTGTGATGGCAAATAGGGTCACACTCAAGACACTGCCCTGAGGAACCCCAAGGGATACATAAAACTAAATGCCGTAGTTGATGAAATGGTATACCGAGTGAAAACCGTGGATACATGGAATCTACAGTTGGCGAGGGTCTACTGTACTTAAGTCAGTCATATATGGTATTTCAGTATGTTTTTCTCTAAATACAAGTACAGTACAATGGCAAAAAAAACATTAAAAAACAATGAAATCTACTTACAGTACTTATAACAATATACTGTACAATACTATATACTGTACTATACTGTACTGCACCTTACTGTACTGTACTTTACTGTACTGTACTTTACTGTACTGTGCTGCTATAATGACAGCCCCTTTGGGTGTATACAACAGCAATTGTGGGCACTGCTATGGGGTGTTCAGCAGGCTAATTTATTATTCACCAAGAGCATGGGGGTAAAGAAGTTTTCACAGAATGACTGGCTACAGGGATCAAGGGGAGTCATAATATCTTATGTTGTTAGATTGGGTCTTGAACACCAATGAGCATAAGACATTGTAATCCCAGCCAGAAGCCTCATTAGTGCCATCCTGCAATTGGGCAATGGCAAGCTCTGCTAAACCTGGAATTTTTTGCTTTTTTCACATCATTTATGAGAACCCACTGGCTATAAATAATATACACAGACCAAAAAAAAAAAAAAATTGAGGGTTACCTCTTTGATGTCGTGTGAAGTGGTGTTGAAGATATCTACCCAAGGTTTCACTCGAGGTTTAACTGCTGTGGCTCTCAATTGTGAAATACCAAATTCTCCAACTATTGCAAGTTTGCCTGTTGTAGACTTTAGATCATCTGAAAGGAAATTAGAAAAATCTACATCGTCCTTTTTTACGTAATAAGAAAGGGGGCCCTCCAAATTCGTGGGGGTTAGGTTCTCAAAATGGCAGCGAATCGCCAAATCCACGAACAACATTTTCGAACTGAGGGGGGGAGGGGGTGTTATACGGGTGCTCCCCGACTTACGACGGGGTTAGGGACCCAAATCCAGGTCGTAAGTCCGAATGGTCGTAAGGCCGACATAGATAAAAAAAAAAAAATAAGTAATTCAAATTTTTTTTTTAAAATAAAAATCTACAATGAAATACAGTACAGTGAAAGTAATAAATAATGAGGAATGGATACAGTGTGACTGAGCACTTACCTTTAATGTAGTCAGCTGAATGCACATGGGGTCCCCATAATTTTCTAATTATACATGGAGACTACATTAACTGGAAACGTTTCGGTATAAAAAATGCGTGCGTCATTTGAAGAAAAAAAAAAAAAATGGTCACAACTGTGGTGGTCGTAAGTCCAAGCAGTCGTAAGTCGGGGACTACCTGTATTTTTACTTGCGTACAAAGAAATGTATATTCCATTTATGTGTTTGCCCTTAGGACAATCATTTCTTTTACCTGTATTGTATATATATGTGTGTGTGTGTGTGTGTGTGTGTGTGTGTGTGTAGACACACACACAACAATGCAAGTTATATTATCCTAAGTCAAGTCAGTGACATTTTACAAGCATAAAAATAAAACCTTTCATAATCCTTGAGTAAGCATTAATCTACCCTCCTGGCTGTTGAGACCCCACCTCCCCCTCCTCCCAGCCTGTGTTCTCTTCACTTCTTCCTCTAGTCAACCATACACTCTTCTTTTTCTATGACTTTTGTTTTGTGTATTTCTGCCCATTCAGTTGGAATTAAATATTTTGTTGATGGATGAAAAGATTTACAGAAAAATATTCATACTTCAAATTACTATTTTCCTTTTAGACAACAGAGTAACAAAGAACATAAGAACTAAAAGGCCACTGTAAGGTGGAAGACAAAAAAATTAAAACACATAATCTCCTTCATTAACTTATACTCACTTAAGCAGGAGTCCAGCTTAGCTTTTGGAGTTGAGCTGAGTCCCACCATGGCACTGATAATATTGTCTTCCAATGTCTGGTGCAGACTCTTGATGTGTCTCATGCTTGTCTCTGTGTTGTTTAGAGCTGTCTGTGTGGGGCAAATAACAAGGGTATGAGTAGGGCAGGCGACAACCACAAGGCAAGCTGGGCTAGCATGGATAGGACCAACAACAGTTCATTAAAATATACCTTTGTTGAGGAAGAGAACTTCATTAAATTGACAACATTTCTCTCTCACGACCAAACCTGACGCTTTGAAGTCAGGTGGAAGGTTGAAGCTGGATGGCGAAAGGTTAGGTCAACCACGGGACAGTGGAGGATGGAGGACGTGAGGGCTGGGAGAGGAGGTATGGACAGGAAGGGGGTCGCATGGTATTATGAAGTTCTGTATAAGAGAAAAAATCCACATGCCAATTATTTTACAAATGCAATGATTTTTAAGAAAGAATAGTGGAATCAGTTTGTGTTAAAAAATATAAAATATATAACTTGACTGAGGGCATGTTCAAGCTGGATCCTGTGATGTAAGCATTGGTGGTCAGGTCCCTGCTAGCAAAAGTGCTACCTGACCTTGTCAAAGGTGACCATTGCAGTGATGCGTCATGGGGGATGGGAGTCAGGTGATGTGGTTGTGAGGTGAAGTTACATTTGTTGCCAGAACTGTTTGGATTAAATAGAACCAATAAAGAATCTCAAGCAAAAGTTCAAAGCAAACATTTATTTTGCAGTCTTGGATGCAGCAATACAATCAGTTGAACAAAGATCCATACATATGCAACAAGTAAGTTCTCTGTTTGGTTTCCTGTCTGATATCCACAAAATGGAGACAATATACTGCCCCTTCGCTTAACATGGATTTGTTGAACACGGATTCACTCAAACACTCTATTTTTAAATTACTACCAGGAATCGCTTAATGCAGGCCTAAGATTCGCTCAAACACGGGTTGAATCGAACGTAGTCAGTTAGAACACGTTTTGCATGGGCCAGCTGAGCCAGCTGGCAGTCAAGTCCACAGGTAGTGTTCCCACACCAGGTGGGTCCAGTGAGTAGAGAATATTTTAAAATTAGAAATAATATCAGTGACAATGGCATATTGCTGAAAAAAATAAGAAAAATGAAGAGCATGGGTGTGTGTGAAGTGAATGTATGTGTGAACTTGGCATGTCACCAAGTTAGACTGTCACTGTAGCTACATCTCTTGAGATATTTTTTGCTTAATTTAGTGAACTAGTCTATAAATGGAGTCTATAAATTCAGTCCTAATTAAATTACACTATTTTTTTACTAAAATAATCCTAAATATTTTATCTAAAAGTTTGGTTAAATAAATATATTTAAAAAACTAAAACTCTACAGTATATGATAAGAGTACATGTATGTAATGCACCTCCTGAATGAAGTAGTGTGTGGAATTTTCCACCTTGTACTGTACAGGGGAAAGTGAGACTAAACTATGCATCATGAGCTGTATTTATTTAAGGAAACACCACTGCACACCTACAATATATCATAAATACTGTTAACAAAATAATGTACACTACTACTATACTGTACCCATCAACAGTTGTTGTCATCTTGAGCCTAGAGAATCAAACACTGTATCACTTGTGATGGAGGTGTGGTTGGGGAAGAGTAGGTCAGGTTACTGACCTGACCTGATGCAATGTCAGGTGGAGGTGAGGTGTGGAATTGGTGGTTTCACATTACTGACCTTCTGATGCAAAGTCAGGTCACCCATTGTTGGGGTGGGGGATCAGAGTGAAGGAACTTCACAGTCACTAACACAGAGTACAATGTGAACTTTAGTTATGTCCTCTCACTGTTAGGTAAAATACAACACTGATGATGACTGATAAACATTGAGCTCCATTTCTTACACGCGTGTTACCAAGAAGAAACAATGGCTGGTCTGTCGTTCACCAGATGGCCACGAGGTGATGTTTGGGTAGATGATGCCTCACCTGACAAATGATGTGAGTGATGCGATCCATTTGGCGAGTTGGCGGTATGCAGGAGTGGTGTTAATATATCATCATTATTAACGTAAACTATCGTAGATGGGAGACACCGTAAATAGAGGTTTACCTGTTTATTGTTTTTAGTTTAATTGTCTTTACAAAGTGACCAGGTCTGGTAAGAGGACCCCTGATATACCTGTGTCAGAACCTCAGAATCTTCCAATGATATGAAGAAAAAAAAATGAAAATTACGAGAAAAAATTATAAGTTCTGATTTTTCATGTGTAATGTACAGTACATCGAATCATGGAAAAAAATTGTTGTTGTAAATGTGGTTATTTGTTAACAGGATCATTGTAAACTGAGGACTGCTTGTTCTCTGGTTTATTACATGCTCTCCTAGCACAGATGTTCATGACAGTACAGTATTCTCTTTATATAAATAATCATTTTATATAAGTCTCCTGGTTCCAAACTTTTGGGATGACATATACATTTTCCCATACACAATTTTTCACATTCTGTTTGACATCTAATGAAATTTATACTAAGACACAAAAAAGAGAAGCTAAAAATAGCTTACCAAGAATCCTTGTCGGAGAGCATCAGAGTCGGCTGTGGAGGAGTTAATTTTGCCTGCCTGAAGAGTTGACTGAAGAGATGACTGTAAAACTGTGTACGCCTGAAACATAAAACAATTAACAACCATGTATAGTACACACAATACTACAGAACATTTCCTCTTAAACAAAATCATCAAACAGCAAAGTGCATTGAACGTGAAATTTTCTTATGGTAACCTAGGTGGTATTGTTGTTAGTGTACAACCTATAGCGGATAGTTTTTTAATACTGTACAATTATTTGTATCTCGTGGACACAGCTAGCGAATACAAGACTATGAGCGTAGCAAAACTTGTCAGATATTCCAGTTGGATTCAAGACCGTGACAGTGTTAACATAGAGTAAGTAAACACCCACCTGGTTGAAGTCCAAGTACCCCTGGGCAGGGAATCCTTTGCGCAGAGTTTGTTTAAATCCTTCTGCCAGTTGGGTCTCGATCAGAGTCACAGCATGATTCAACATGGCACATACACCATCAACACTGTTTGATGCTATCGCTCGCCTGGGTGATGACAGTATTAATGTCATTATTATTTATATATAATTATGATCCATATTTGCTCATATAAATTCACTTTAAAATAGCACAAATGATGATGTTTTAATATCGTAAAATATAATAGCTAAGCATACCTTACACTTTTCTTCACAATATAGAATGCATCATCAACTAAGGAAGATGTATTAGCAGTCTCCTCTACAGTGTCCATAGCTAATGCCTTCTTGAAAGACTCATTAAGATAAAACTGTTCCAAAATAGTATAATCAGCAACTATAACAGCCATGTCGCACACCAGTTGAGAACGTAAGAGTTTCCCTTCAAAAGCTGCCTCCTGTTTATCACGTTCTGCCTTGTGTGCAATGGACGCCTCAAAATCAGCCTGAAATATAATATTTAAGAGTGAGAAAACAAAGACCAAATTAATATTACATATATTTTGTGTCTATCATGTTTAAATAGTTATAAATAATTTAATTATTCTGGAAATTCCATTACTGTACCAAGACAAATTTATGACAAGGAGACTTATGTAATGCTGACAAGGTCACAACCCAAGGAGAGCCCCAGAACAATATTCTCATCACCTGTCCAGTTTAGTGATGTTAAATTATGAGGCATAAACACACAACTGAGGCCACCTTTATTAAACCATATTATTATTATTTTCAATAGTCAACAACTGTACAGTAATGTATTTTACAGTTAGTGTCTCCAGTAGTCTACCAATCCCAACACCAGAATTAAAAATATGTTATTGCTTACTTAACCCCTAAGCCCCGGTTCACGTTCCGGAACATCCTACTAGGGAGCCCCGGTTGACGTTCCGGAACAGCCTACTAGGGAGCCCCGGTTGACGTTCCGGAACAGCCTACTAGGGAGCCCCGGTTGACGTTCCGGAACAGCCTACTAGGGAGCCCCGGTTGACGTTCCGAAACAGCCTACTAGGGAGCCCCTGACGCGAGAGATTAGGAGCCCGGACGCTCCGGCATCTCACAAGGAGCCCCGTGAACTGAGCGCTCGCTCCGGAACAGCCTACTAGGGAGCCCTGGCTGACGCCCGAACAGCCTACTAGGGAGCCCCGGTTGACGTTCCGGAACAGCCTACTAGGGAGCCCCGGTTGACGTTCCGGAACAGCCTACTAGGGAGCCCCGGTTGACGTTCCGAAACAGCCTACTAGGGAGCCCCATTTGACGTTCCGGAGCATCCTACAAGGGAGCCCCGGTTGACGTTCCGGAACAGCCTACTAGGGAGCTCCAGTTGACATTCCGGAACATCCTACTAGGGAGCCCCGGTTGACGCTCCGGAACGCTCGCCTTTTCCGGCCACTGTTTAAATGCCCAGTGCAGGTTATCAGGTTCCAGTGTGACTATTTGCCTGTCACACCACACCTCGGCCACAGGGAAGCTTCCTGAACATAATTATCTACTTTTGTTTGTTTCATTTTCATTGTTTGTCCATTTTATCATGTTGTATCAATGTAATATTGCTAAAAGTAGTGTACAGTAGTTGTATTGCAGTTTAGTATTACTGTAAAACAATGCTATGATTATGTTATAAATGTATTTATATGTGGTATTATTATTCCGATAATTATTTATGTGCATTACTTGTTCTATCAAACACAAAGAAAGCCAGGCAGACTAGCGACAGACTGCGTGTGTGTTGCCAAGCACTTTTTATGAAAAATAATGCAAATAAAATATTCTAAATGAATTATTTATAGGAAATAAGTATTAAGCTCAGTAAATATATACATTACTGGCCATCCTAAACACAAAGGCAAGCAGAAAATGGTAGATAGTAGGCAGCTATCAAACAGGTAGGTAATGGGAAGATATTGGAAGCATAATGTGTTGTCTAATGGTAGACTCTGCTGCCATATGTGACCAAGTCCCAGGTTGATGATCTAACTTTCTGCCTCATTTACACACAACTGCAGGGTCTCAATTGTTTCTCTTACAACACAACACATCATACATATATTGTTTCTCACTCTTGATCATCTTCTTTTCATTTTGTATTTATGTTTTTTTAATATTATTTTCAATTGTTATTATTAATTATTATTGTTATTATTACTATTCCATTTTTATGTTTAATTATACTTTTATCAATTATTATTAAATATTATTATTGTTGTTGTTATTAATATAATTATTATTATATTTTTGCTCCTCAGACCCTGATGTGTGTAAGTGACCCATGCCTGGGTGGGTTAGTGCCCCCCCCCCAAAAAAAAATAAAAAAAATAAAAAAAAATACTGGTACAGGTTGTACCTCTCTAGTCCGGCAACCTCAGGTGCTAGTACTTGGTCCACACCCCTGTTTATCTAGTGCTTGGTCTAGAGATGAGTCTAATTCCAGAAGTGCTTCTTTTCCTTGCTTTTAGAATGGAAAAAAAAAGTATAATAATTTTCTCTAATGTCCGGATGTTTTCCTTTAAATCAACTGGACCAAGATCTATTTCCTGGTCGTCTTGCTCATGATCTATTTCCTGGTCGTCTTGCTCATCTTCTTTTAGTAAAGAAGCCAGTTATTAATTTGTTAACTCTTCTCCAGTGTTTCCAAGCAGCTCTTCTCGGATTTATTCTGGTTGCATGACACCAAATCCCTCCCGACTTACACCATGCTTGAGATCAGGGGCTTTGCTGAGGGGAAGCCAGTGAAATCATTCGTTGCTTCAGGCCATAGGGCCTCCCAACAGGAATTCACACACTTGCTAGTGATTTCATCATGGCTCAGTTTAAAATTTGTTATGCAGTCAGCAATGGTGTAATTTTTCCACTTCTCCTTCACCCCCGCCTGGCTATATTCTTCCAGTGTCTCGTGGATCTTGGAAAAACTGCGACTGAGGTAATATGACTTGAACACAGCAATTATTCCTTGGTCAAGAGGCAGTAAAAGATAAGTAGTGTTCTTTGGGACTCAGATATTTTTTTTTTGATGGCAATCTGTAAGTTCCGAGGGACGCAACCTTTAAAACCGCGAGCTTTAAAGGAATACAGTAAAATCAATGTAATAAACCATTTTACAAAGTAAAGACAAGCTATTGAGAGATGTTCTACTGCAGTGCCAGATGTTACAGCTGGGGATTTGACTGTGTTGTAACCATGCCAACAGATGTATAAAATTGTACAGTCTACAGTTTATACAAGTCTCCCAGGAACCAAACTCAAGGTATGAAAACCTTGTGAAATAAATTTTACATTAAGAGTGAACAAGATAAGCACTAAAAAAATTAACCAGATAAACACAAATACTTACCGACACTCGTCTACGGATGAACCTGAGGTACAACTCAGCTCGAGCATTTATGAGAGTCAGTTCCCCTAACAAAGTGTCTAGATCACGTGGGTCTGGTTGATCTGCTCTTGGCTCTTTACCTCCACTACACCTGAAAATTGTTTGGAAAACATGACAGTGATTTAAAGGACAACTGAAACAAACATACAGGAGCATGATGTTATAGGTTATATGCTGTTGGTGCAAACAATGAAAATTATAAGTTATTGTAGTTACCTCAGTGAATTACGAACAGCAGACACAATGGCCTCGAGTCTTCTATGTTTTCTCATCTCTCCTACAATGCGACCAGCCTGGCGATCACACTCACGCTGCAACATCTCTATTACAAGTGACAGGTGGCCAGGTCCTATGGAAAGTAAAATATACTGAATTTTGTACTAATGTATAGCTTGATTTTGCACACATTACTTATATAATGGACGAGTTGAAGGTTCAGGGTAAACACAAGAAATACACTCTGCCACGTTCGTAGAGTGATGGTATATATAATTTGTAATAAAAGTTTAAAAATCCTGCTATAATAGTCGAGATAAGTTTATTTCTCTAGAAACAGGACCGCCATTTGCAATGACGTCCCCACTTACCCTGCAGGTGATGCAGGGATGGAGATACGAGTCAATTTAGAAGTAATGACATTGTCTGGATTTTGTTTTGAGAATCCTGATGCTAGATAAACATGATGACATAGTGCAGTTATTGTTTTGATGATTCACTAATGAACCACTGGGATATATCATCATTTATATTAATTAATGAGTAAAAGTTTCATTAATTACCATTAAAATAAAGCAATAATAATGAGATGCATTCCCCAGTGTGACCTTTTCATATCTTTTGTGTGGCTTTTTACCCTCTTTTCCCCCCAAAACAACACAATTACTGAAAATTGCAAACTATATTCTTTAAATAATGTTTCTGAATGCACCTTATACAATATAAATGAATAATAATATGGTCACACAAGAGGAGATGGGACGCCATTATTTTCGTTTGTGTTTACAGCCAGGAGTCCGGGACGATAGTTCTACACGAGAAAATTAAGAAAATAAGACCCTGGTTGTAGCTGTAGTAAAATTAATGTAAAAAAATTAATATAAATGTTTTAAGTAATGTTATTTAATGTTAATAAATGGAACAATAGAAGTAGCTAACCACTAATGGCAAAAAAAAAAAAAAGAGATGGATTCGGAACGCCAACATATACGAATGTGTGCATTTAAGGATTCCGCGTCATTTATCCTTTTATGAATACTGTATGTACAAAAGATTCATTATTGTTTATTACTGAATATGTATTTGATTGAATTAATCTTTATATTATGCGAAATGAACAATGCAATTCATTAATAATACATCGAATATTGAAACACACACGAGGAGACAAGATGGCATTGTTTTCGTGAGTGACGATGGTTGTACATAAGAAACTGAAGAGAATAAGACCCTGGTTGTAGCTGTAGTGAACTTAATTTAAAAAAATGAATACCTGTATGTATGTTTTAAGTAATGTTATTTAATGTTAATAAATGGAACGCTAGAAGTAGCTAACCACTAATGGTAAAGAAATAAGGCGAGACGATTGGGAACGCCAACGTATGAACAGTGAGTGCGTACAATTACATGTGAAAACATATAGTCATTTCTCAACATATGAATATGAAAGCAACACTTATTTACTGTTCATATATGTTTTAAATAATATTTACAAATGTAAAACAAAAATTCTATTCACCAATGAATATTGTGCGAGTTTTTACTCAGATGAAGAAGTCATCAGGTTCAACTCTGGCTAGTGCTGTAGCTTTCCATAAAGCTGTTGCTGAAACTGTTACTGAACCTGAAGTTGATGTTGAAGCTGCTTATGATGCTGAATTTGATGGTGTAGCTGAAGTTGATGGTTTAGGCCTTCGAATAATAAAGCTGTCAAAAGAACCTTGCACAGCTGCTTTCTTTTCTTATGTAGAAGTCATTTGTATTTATTTAAATTTTAATGTTTTGTTCTGTTATTGGTTCCACTTCAGAAAACATGTTCATTGCTTGCTCCATATAATATCCACAGACCTCTCACCTTTTTCATATCGTTTTAACACATCTTGTTTCTCAGCTAAGCTTATACACTTTCTATTATCTTTTGAACCAACACTACCATCACTTACTCTCTTGCTCACGTTGAATAGGGATGCAAAAATGCTGTAAGATACCTGAGAAAGTTTTTCTCCTGTTCCAGAGGCGTGAAAACAAAAGGCCCGCCAAGCTCCGACTGTTGTTTACCATTCATTAGCCAGCAGCTTCTTTGTGCAAGGCGCGCTCTTCTTTTTTTTTTACAGTAATTATTATTTTTTTTATAATACATATCTGGATTTAATTATTATTTATATGAAAATGTAATTTTATTTTACTTTTATTTTATTTTGGTAGTAAGTAAAAATGAAATAAGGACGTAAATTGAATTGGGTCCTAAATTACTAGGGTTTTAAATATGAAAAGTTGGTGGTCGAACCGATGTTATCGGAGGCTTTACTGTATTTTCTTATACAATCGAAAAATGTTTTGCGACAGAAATCCTGCAGAGATAACATGTCTTATTGTTTAAAGTACAGTACTTAATCCCATAGTTAGAACCTTAAGGTTTCCCAGATGACCAAAACCAAAATAATAACAATATTGTGTGGAACGTTTATACAGTAATATCTCCGTTAGCCAGAATCCCTCAAACCCGGAAGTCTCTGATAGCCGGAATTGAAATTTTCTTGGAAAATTTCGAGATAATTTTTCCATTACCCAGAAAATTCCGGGGATGAGGGATATTTTTCTGGGTTCACGAGATGATGTAATGGGCAATTTCTGGAACTTCCGAGAACATTTTTCCGTTACCCGGAAAATTCCGGGGATGAGAGAGTCGTCTCGTTACCTGGAAATCTCTCATTCCCGGAAGTGCTCTTCACCAATTGTTCCAGCTAACGGGGATATCACTGTACTATGAAATTTGATGTATGGGCAGCTAATATCCATTGAATTAGTTAATGTGCTTAGTAATATTTATATATTCAATATAGCATTACTGTGTTGTGTTGCACAGTAAAGCACAATTAATCATAAAATAATATTTATTTACTGAGCCAATCAGCCGAGAAGGTTGGACAACTACTTCCAGGGTTTATCACGGCAGGTGAAAGAAATTTACCAAAAGTAGATGTCATTATGAGGCCTTATCTGTGGCCCAGACAGGTCGCACTGCTCACGGTTTCTTCTTTCCACCCACTTGTGAAGGTACTGGTCTGTGATAACAGGCAGTAGGTTTTGTTGTGAAGTATCAGAGAACGTCCTGTTACTAGAAAATTTTGAGAATATACTCACGGAAACAGTTAAGGCTTCCCTGTTCTTCTTAAGGGAATATATGGTAGATTCAAGGCAGTTGAGCCTATACATGATTTCACAGGTACAAGCACCACTTTTGATCGTCTCAAGCATCTCTCGTTTCATTTCAAGGGTGTATTTCCTCTTCTTGACCCCCTTACGGTAGTTACGCTTGGCTTGGGGCTTTCCTAGTTTATCTTCTCTACGGCCATCATTACCACCAGAACAGCTCCCGAAATTTACATTACGCACCTCACTCATCGTCAATACACAAGAATGGCTAATAGTTAAACAAGAATCTCGTGAAACATAAGACAATGGGTCATATAATCCAAGGTCACTACACCACTCGCTCTCGCTCATTCAAACTAACTGACGTAAACAACAAACACGATGGAACAGCTGATAACAAAGGACCACGATAATGTACGCTGCTCACTCTCCATTGACTAGCAAAACCAGTAATTAAAATCACTATTCTTGAGAGGCTGGAAATTTTAAAAGTGACGCGAAACACACGAATCACGAATCTAAAACTCGCTAAACTTGAGATCCTACTGTAAAGGTATACTGTACTGTATTCTGTGTGGGAGATGGAGTGTATCTGAGAGCAGCGGGAGGTTTGGCGACACACCCTGACTCGCTGGACTACTGTACACCTCACACTGGACAATTAAATCACACAAGTGTTGCAAAACCAAAAAATTAAGAAAAACTTTATTTGGTTCTTATATAATGGAGGGTTTGCATGTAAAGAAATGGAGTAAAAAAAGAATACAAAACTACATCTGGGTGTGTAGCCGTGGAGAGGAGATGGTGGGTGATGGAGGAGGAGGTAGGACGTGCTGCCTGGACTGAGAGGAGCAACTCACCTCCCACGCTCAGCAGCCCCCCAACCCTTTATAATGACAGTATGCAATTTCACCATAACTCCCATATTATTTAGGTTCATTTGGTGCCAGGTTAATAAAACATTATTATAAAAGAATAAATTTTCCAGAGAAAAAAAATCCCACACTCAACCACAAATGATTTATTATTTTTATTAAATTCCAGGCAGTTGTGTTTATACAGTATAGCACAAACAGCTGACTGCTGGCACCATTCCTCACCATGTCATCAGGTTTACCACAACATCTTTCTTCAGTACTTAGTAAATAATAATGGTAGTGTATTATGCACCTTCATATACCATGGTTTATTTATTAGTCAGTAGTCTTACTGTACAAGTAGTCAAATCAAGTCATAATGTATCACTGAAAGGTAACAAATTATGCTGTTAAGAATGTATCTCCATATTATATACAATACAGTACAGTACTGTATGTTATTATGATCCTGTCGTAAGCTGATCTGCTGGAAGCTCTCTCTCTAGGAACACATTCTGAGCTTTCAAGAGGTGTTACTGTATATGTTAGAATGCATAAACCTCTGTAAGTCACATTTCTCTGGAACACATCCTTGACATAAAATGAAAACTTCTTGTACAGTCAACAAAAAATATTCTGCAGCCTTTATGGTGTTCTACAATATGACACACCGGACCAAGAATTCTGAACAACACTCATTTTAATTTCTCTGTATTAACTATATGTGATATAAAAAATACATCGGACTGGTTATACAATGCATCACACAACCAGAAATACCAACCTTACCAAATTAACATGGCCTCAGTCAGTGATCGTTGCAGAGGCCATCAGACCAAGAGGTGCAGAACATTTTGTTGCTAACTGTACATATTTCCATGGCAGAGAAGTAACGTTATAATACTCTCTTATGACCCCAAATAGAATTATGATTTTAAATAAATATAAAAGTTTTGACATAAATCTTTAAGCAAACATAACGATACACCTACCATAATATGTTTCAATGATAGGTTGTCGAACTTCAACAGTTCTTGCAATGCCTTCAAATAAAAGTGTGACAGTATCAGCCCAAATGACATGGGAACGCTTTTCTCTTGGGCCAAGAGTTTGTGCAGATGCTAAATTCTGAGCTGTTGTCTCCTGGACCTGTGAGTAAAGAATACATTTGTCATAAAAATTAACATTCACATTCATGGTTTGTGAATCATTTTACCATATTCACCAACTGTACTCCTTAGTTTCACAAATAATTCTTTTGACATTTAGCTGAAGAAAAAAATATGCTATCCTCTATAGCATGTTTACCATGTCCTGTATCAAAGGTTGGTATTATTTTACTTTAGGACATAACGCGCCCTAAAGTTATAAACATTTATATCTCCCTATTCTGAGCATTTTGAACCCCATATATAACAGGCGGAAATGGATAATAGCGACACAATTGAACTTAATAGATTTTAAGTAGTTTTCAGTCTTCGTCTGTCAGGAAATGTTATCTGCGCATCACGCATGAGCAATGTTGACTGACGTCATCCAGTCGTGACCAATGATGTATCGATATCATCACGTGAATTTTTTTCGACCATCATATTTGATTTTTTTCAAAGGAAGCAGCCTGGGTACGATTTTAATTTAATTGACCAGTCTCACAATGGCCGTGGTGGAGGTTGGTTGTCATTTGTGCTCCTACGATTATTTTAAGTTTATTGCCGAGTTTTACGAAAAAGACGATCATTCTATCCAATTCTTACGTATCCCTGATCCTTCCACTTCTAAGGTACAGTATTGTACTTTCGTACATGGCGCGCCCCAAAGTTTTAAACTACTGAAACATCTAGGTTAGTTTAAGCTAGGCCTACCGGGGGTCCGGAGGCAGAGCCCCCGGCTAGGGGTTAGGTCTTGTTAGATTAGATGACAAGTTTTCGTTTTTTCCCCCACCCAAAATCCCTCATTTCCTAGGCTCTCCCCCATTATTGTTGGGGGGGCCAAAAAACTAGCAATCTCTGCCAAAAATGAAGGTCAGATTTGTTTAAAACACCAAAATACACTGGAGAAACATATTGGTCAACCCCTAAGGCCTCATGTTCTAAAGTAAAAATTTACCCCAAAGTTTACTGACTCATACAGCTTAAAAACAAAACAAAACAGAAACAGTTTATCACATTGGTGGTAAAGGTCTGGATGAAAGGTTTCATTTAATAGTAAACAAATAAGAGTACACATTGATCCCTCTCTTACCCTGGGGGTGAATAAAATAATGAACTAATCCTCTGTAACACAAATACTGTAGGTCATGGTAGGTACTGTAGGCCTTTCCATTAACTGATTAATCATCATTAGTGTGAAAAGTGACATTTTGTGCTTCTTGCCATACCTGAACTGTGGTACAAATGGCGTGATAGCTTGACTAAAACAATGATGAAGATGTTCATTGGTGACGTGACAGCGGTATTTGTTCTTCAGTAAATTCACGGCGGAGGAAGCAGACTCACAGCAGTATGTGGAGCCAAGCAGGTGAGGACATGTACGGTAATGGGGCTGTAGAGACTTTCTGTGTCCAGAGAGCGACGGGATGTCAGTCACCAACCTCCTCTTTCAAGGTCATATTTCCTGGGATTTCAATTACTACGGTAAACCCCGATATAAAGGACACCATCTATAATGGATCTGAGACGGGTCTTACTGTTTCTCTTTGGTGCTGGGGGGGTAGCAGATAGCGTGGAATGGAATGGGACGACCTCATCTTCATGGAACAAGCCGGCCTTCTACCCAAGTTCTGAGTTTTATCTATGAACGTTTAAATGGTTTTTATGAAAGTTCTATTTTATTTGTTACTTATGTTTTTTACATTACTGTCTTTCATTTTAGTCTTTTAAGCCTTAATTTTAATTCAGCGACAAATGATCTAAGCTGCTGTGTCACCAGGGATCTAAATACCACAATCAATCAATAATTATGTCAAAGTAAAAATTTGTGGAGTATCCAAATTATGAGCAATAATTACAGCAATACCCCATTAAGCCCTACCCTGCATAACACTGGTCCTCTCCTCCAGTTATTTTTTAATAAAAAGATGATCCATAATACAAGGCAGAAGTTACAAGACACAACACTCAGGACAGTGGCCATGCTAGTTTACAGTCTCTCCACCAATGAGAGCAAAGCACCCATGTACACTCTCAGCCAACCAGTGCTCTCCTTGTGTATAAATTTCTCCTGGTACCATTCAACTTACTTGACTCAATCACCCTTTATATGACTGATTTCCACATATTAAAGTGAATATTTGTGACCCAAGTTATTATTTAATAGAATATAAACATAAATTATGAAATCCATAATACTGTACATACAGGCCAGCTGTTCACCTGTGCCCGGCAGTGTAGCGGTCATTATTACGCTATGGATTCATATTGTTATCACCGCTGGCTTCAACTACAGAGCTGGCATTGCCTTACCCGAACAAACATTAAATCTAACAGCCTGCGACCAGATTTCAAAAGAAATTTCTGGGGAGCTTACAGCGCCGCCCTAGAGCCCCCCAGTTGGTTGCTCGCTGTGCTCGTCATGTTCACTCACCCACAATTTCCTGGACCCCCTTTTGATATTCCTGGATCTGCCCCTGTATGTATGGCATCTATGTTCACACAGAGAACTATAAGCCACTGACCTTAGCACAGAGATACGTTGTAAACTTCTTTAGCCCTTCTTCATGTTTATTCAAGAGAGGGAAAAGTTTGAAGAATCGATCAACACTGGCCATATCTTCTCTTTTGACTGCCTCATCAAACTTGTGTGTGATAAGCTGGCTCAGCTCCTTGTCAGCTTGACGTAAGCGGTCAAACCACGTCTCTACGCTTTCGGCTTAGAAGAAACATTGGGAGGAATAAAAATTAGGCTTAGCATACCGGTAATTATAATATTCCTTCCACAGAAATTTGTGCCATTCCTTGGAACCTAAACCCCACGAATAACAAGGGTTTATTGTATACAGTTACAGTATATCCACCAAATTTGAGGGGTTACATTCCTAAAGATTCCACAGATTACAAATACTGTACAGTTCCTACATCATAAACTGTATATCAATAATTTTTATGCGATACGAGTAAATAGGGCTTAAGTTCAGGTCCTAAAATATAAACTTAACATACACTTAAAAAAATAAATACAAATTATCATTCTCAACTCATGCTAACTAAATTTTATTGGGAAAAAAATTCATATCAAAGACGTGAGCAAACAATTTAAGTACTACAAACAATATCCCAAAATTAAATGGAGCAAAGGAGAGTACGAGGCCAGGAGAGGGGAAGATAAAACAAGAAGCACACGACTGTATCAACTGCAGTACTGTACTACAATAACAGTGTTAATTACTTATGCATTAATAACCCCATAGTGGACTTTTGGGATCAAGTATTACCTACTTACTGGTGGAAGTTCTAGAGACAACCACCACCCTTCACCACCAACCTGCTGCCACCCACCCAACATCAACCTGCTGCCACCCACCCAACATCAACCTGCTGCCACCCACCCAACATCAACCTGCTGCCACCCACCACCACCCTCCCTCCACCATTATCACCCCACACTGCAATAATCTCATTATGAAATTTCTTTTAAATTTTAAATCCATGTCACATCAGTTGAGGCCCTTAGGTCTAAAGTGTAAGAATTTGACCTTGAAGACATTCTGATTGTACAGACGTAATCAAACTTGATGTAACATTAAAAACAAAGACTGTTTATACCCAGCAGAGTGGTTCATTGTTGTGGATGACACTCAATTAGTGTGCAATGAAACCAAGATTCTCAGTAATGCTTTCTACTGCACTGAGTCTTATCACAGAATGATAGGGTGACATCTATCATGGTAGATGTAGACCATTACAGCACATGGCACTCTGATACCGAGTTTAAAAAGCATCTAATGGAATAATGGTACAGTAATATTGTGCACAAAAGTCCCTTCCACCAACCAGCCACAGTATGAGTCTGGATCATGTGAGACTGAATCAACAAAGGAGCTGAAGGAAATGTCTTGATGGTCCAGATGTTGGACCATCAAGACACTTCCTTCAGCTGCTTCACTGATTCAACTCAGGTGAGCTGGACTCACAGTGTGGCTGGTTACTGGAAGAGACTTTTGTGTATAATAATTCAACACTACCTAAGTACTGTATCAAGACTACCAAAGTAGAGAACATATATGGTAAGCTTCAGAACTCCCAGAATAAATTCACCTGCAAGAACTTTCATGTCTCAATATTTATTAATATTAATTTGTATAATGTGAGAAAATAATGTGTATAATGAGAAAATAATGTGTATAATGTGAGAAAATAATGTTACTGAGAAATACAGTACAGTACAGTATATGACATTGCTATATAATAATTGCGTCATTAAGCAAGAATAATCCTCATTCTCATCAGCAGTACAAATAACCCTATACGTCAGGTTCCCCAGTTATGAATCATCCTGCAGTAATGTCGTATAGTTCTCAATTACATTACTTTCCTACATTGTACACAGTGATGCTCAGTAAGTCATATAGAAAAAATTTATTCTAAGGGTAAGTATAGATCAATTTACCTTTACTTGCAGAATCTGTAGTGTGCAAAAGTAAAGTCTCATCCATGGCCAAGAAGCGATGGATGTGAGCTGCTGCAGTCTCATAATCTGAAAATGAAAAATATGTTTGTACTTTAAGTATACTGTACTGTACTGTACTGCATGCTGACGACCACATAGGAAAAAGAAACCACGAAGTTCCCGAGTGATTTTGTGTAATTCACATCTTGAGGGGTGAGTACAGAGTAAGGAGTAGTTACTGACAAGTATGACTGTGGTGTACAGTGAGTGGAAAAAAACAATATCTCATAAAATCTCTTCATGCTTAAACTCCAGAAACTTATGGAGAAGTTCTTAATGTGTACAGTACTTTACAGACCCATATTGATGATGTTATTAACACTTGTGCATTTTGGACGGTGCATGTGCGGTGATGAAAATTATGTAGGTACACTCGAACATTCTTTTAATTTCTAAATTATTTTTTAGCAAATAATTTTTTCCAGCTTAAGTGATATCCGCCTTAACAAGGTAGACCGAGAGGTAGCAGTGAACAACACACGTGGTGGCGGCAGGACACAAACTGAGCGGACATAAACGTACTCCACGAGCCAAGTGACACGTTTGGCATGGAATTTAACGGAATCAGCGCAATTCAGCGAAATAGTTCAGTAAATAGAGCAAACACGACGGAAAGATCAATTTAGCGGAAATTTCAATTTAATGAACAGGAGTGGCTCAAATTAGTTCGTTAAATAGAGAAAATACTCTACTGGGGTGGAGGTTGAGGCGGTGGTAGCACCCCCAAAGCCGTGAACATCAATGATTCAACAAAATCAATCAGGCCTCGATGGTGCTGGAAAATCAGTGGCCGACTTGTACTGTATGTCGTGGTAAGTCATCCATAACATCAATTGTGAACCTCCAGATGGCAGGTCTCACAAGGTGAGTGTTTCAACTTGTAACTTTTGACTAACTTTATGGATTTTTATAATATTTTCTTTATGACAGCACATATCATTGCCAATGGGCTTGTATTGGTTTGCAGAACACATAATATTTGTGGACAATGTTTCTGCCCCTCAACCAACTGAGTGAAGTTTCTGACTCTTTGATCCAGTAAATAGCACTGTTCTGTACTAGCTAATAGCATAAATAATATTTGTACCACTTCCCTCTATTTACCGAGCACAAATATTGATTGTTATCTTGCATCACTCGCAAGCACACATTAGCATCCTGAACTATAAAGGTGTAGCTAGATAAAATTATCAAGGCCATGATAGGGGGCAAGATGTATCACAGAAAAAAAAAGGAAATTCTTGTTCAAATAGAAGTGAAATACAAAACACTTACCTTCTTGAGCAAGAGCTGTTGCTACCCCTCCACTGCATCCTTCAAGGTCTAACAAATCTCCTACTCTAGCTTGAGTTTCCACAACTCGACTCTGTGAAATCAATGTAGCTTGTTAAAATGAGGAGCCAGTGAAATTTTATTTGATAATAGTTTACTATACAGTACTTACCCCCAGTGCTCTATTCCTATACTGCACAGAACTACATACAGTACTGTGATACAGGTACAGTATATTACAGACATACCCGCATTACAGAATTTTGAAATTATGATAAATTCAGGGATGGAAAATAACTCGCCCTTACAGAATTTTGGAAAATTTTACCAAGTGTAAAAATTATTCCCTATGGTAGCCACAAGGTGGTTGGAAGGCTGCTCCCCTCTCTAGTTGGCAGCATTCACCACAACAATGGAGCTGCTCAGTTAGAATTCTTCCCCAGTTTGTGTTCAGTTATGAATCTGTGTTACTGTGTACCCTTATTTAATATGAATGGAAAAAGGCCATCAAGTTTAAGTGAAAACAGTGGTGATAAAATATTCCATAAAGGAATTGCATTAAATTGATGTTTTAAAGAGGTAACTCCCAGTAACTCTGATCCCACCACCTCACCTCACCAACTCCAGCAGCACTCAACATCATTTTTGTTAAGTTAAATCAAGTGTTTAGTTCATTTATTATCATGTTACATCATGAATAACTCATTGTAAGTGGTCAAAACCGTCTAATTTCATATATACTGTGTAAGAGATTGCGTTATGTTTTTGGGCCTCAAAAATTTTCCATGGGAACACATCTCGGCTTATATAATGGAAGTCAATAGGAAAAAATAGTTTCGCATTACGGAATTTTGAGTTAGAGAAAATTTTTCAGGAAGAGAACCCTTCTGTAACACCAGGGGATGCCTGTAGTATGACTCAGATGTTACAAACTGAAAAGAATCAATATATAACAACACTATATCTTGATAGTACAATAATGGCAAGCAACTGTTCCTGATGGTCACTGTACACTATACCCTTCATTAATTTGATAAAAAAGGCCCTCTGGGTCATTTGAATCACCAAAAAATCTAAATTAACCGAGTTTAGAATATTTTACCATTACAGGGTATTCGACAATTTCCAAAATTTTTGTGTTCGATTCATCATATTACAAGTTATTGATAATTTTTACAATGGTTCGGACTGGGCTGTTCTTATAGCGATCAGTTCGTGCTCGTATGGGCTGGATGCGGTTGTGGTGTCGAACAGCAATTCTCGGGCGAGGGATCTCGGGTGGTAGTAGGAGCCGGTGTCGAGGATGGTTTTGTGTGTGTGTACACATATACTGTATACTGTTCAATACAGGTAAAAGAAATAATTGTCCTAAGGGCAAACACATAAAGAGAATACATTTCTTTGTACACAAGTAAAAATGTAACACCCCTTGGCTATTCGTGGCCATTTTCAGACCTAAACCTCGCAAATTTTAGGGACATGCTGTAGTGACATTTGTTCTCTCGTCTTCCCAGCGAACTCGTAGGATGAAACGTAGACTACTTTGGTGAGTTTTCAAGTGCCTTGAGGTGCCTCCTGTATGTGACCCATTTCTCGCTGCCATATACCAGGGTGAGGAGGACCATTGCTCGATATACGTGCAACTTTGTAGATAATTTCAGCTCCCTACAGCTGAAGATATGGGTACGGAGTCTGCCAAAGGCTTGAGATGCACATCTGATCTGATGTTGAATCTCTTCATTGATGTCCGTGGTGGTGGACAGGTGGAAGCCGAGATACTGAAAGTGGGTAACATTAGAGAGGGTAGTACCGTTAAGCTGGATGGATGGTGGAGGTGTGGCTGAACCAGGGGCAGGTTGAAAGAGAATCTGAGTCTTATGTACATTCACCTCAAAACCAAAGTGCACATACACATCTATGTAGGTGTTCCGTACCTCCTGTAGGTCGCGTTCAGTGTGAACAACGAAGGTGAGGTTGTCTGCCTACTGGAATTCAGTAATGGATACTGCTGACACCTTTGTTCCTGCCTGGAGTTGTCTTATGTTGAAAAGATCTTTCATCTGGTACTGGATGTTCACCCCGCTGGTTTAAATTGGCACTGGCACGAGTAAGAAATGCAGCCAAGAAAATGGAAATGGAAAAGACAGTTGGTGCCAGTAGACACCCTTGTTTAACCCGTTTGGATGAGGAAGAACTCAGACTGGGTGCCATTGTGCAGGACAATGCCGTACATGCCATCGTGGAGTTGCCTCACAAAGGCAATGAATTTTGGTGGGCGACCAAACCGGCTGAGGGTCCGCCAGAGGGTTCCGCTGTTGATTGAGTCGAAGGCCTTGCGGGTCATGACCCTGTTCTCTACACTTTTCCTGTATCTGGCGGGCAGCAAAGATCATATCAGTGGTGCCACTTGATAGTCTCAAGCGATAATCTTGCCAGCTACAGACAGCAGTGAGAACCAGCGGTAGTTACCACAGTCTGACCGGTCTCCCTTGTTCTTGTAAATATTGATGATGAAAGTGTCTTTAAGAGCTTGGGGGATTTCCTCCTTTTCCCATATATTCTCCCTGGTTTATTCACTGATCAGTTGTCTAAGTGCAAAAGTAGCTGAATATATCCATCATGTATCAGTTAATTTTAAAATAGAAATTAGAAATTAAAATTTTATAAAACAATGGTTTAGTAGTTTTGTGTAAGGTGTTTTGGGACTATAATATGCTGACAATCCATAGTTTGGAAAATTCCCTGGTCCGGCACCGGTCAGGTCACGAGGGTGCTGGATCAGGGAGGTACGATCTGTAGTATTCCAGGATATTTATTTTTCCAGTGTTACATATGGGTTGTCCAACTGGCCAGGAACACATCCCATTGAACCCCATGTTATAATGAACCTGATTTACGATATTTTGACCTGCAATTGGGTTTCCAGGAAACTAAACCTAACATCGCAAATAGAGGTTTACCTGTACAGTAATAACTAACCTTTGCCAGATCTAGCTGTCGCACTTTGGCAGACACATTGTTTGCCAAATGATGAGTGAACGATATTGTGTTTTCAAGTTGCCGTGCATCAGCCTGGACCAACTGAAGTGTTGGAACCAAACGAGCTAATTGGGAAAGACGTGCTTCCAGATGATGACGATTGCCAACACTCCATTCTAGACGTTCAGCTACTGCTACCTGTCAGGTACAAAAACCATTAGTAAATATACTTATATACTGTACACAGAGGGCTGCACATTCCCATACACCCACTCAGCCATGGTGACCAAAGTAACATAAGGTCAACAAGATCTCACAGCAACTGTTTAGTTATCCCCCAGCAGGTGAGTTGGTCATTGGTAAAGGATTAATATGATTGGACTCAAATCACACAAGGTTAGTTTGGTTATGTTAGGATTATGTAGTTAGGTTAACTTTATTTGTTAATTATCTCAAGGTGGTGAGTGGTGTACTGTTTGGAGTGGTGACTTGTACAGAAACCAGTTAACAGACAAAACTCAGTTGACTAATAGTCTGAGGATTTTTATTACTGTCTGTCATTTAACCCTTGTTAAACATTACACACTGACAATGTCATGTATTGCATATATTTCCTTTACTGTCTTAAACTGTTACTGTAAGTGGTTAGCAAATGTAATACAGGCACTATCATATTATGGAATAAATTATGTTGGTGTTTACCTTTACTTTAAATGTTCTCTTGTTCTAATTGGGTTTTGTTTTGTTCTGTTGCAGATGTATATGGACTTATGAGTTGAATAACGCCTTGATTACTGAAGGTGTTTGATATCATACGACAGGCACACCTAGGGCCGGCTCTAGGTCTCTAGAAGCCCCACCTCACAACCCATATCTTAATGAAAATAGTTCTAAGCGTATGAAGAACCAGAATTCATGGCTAGAGCCTGAAAAGTTGAAATTCACAAGAAAAGAAATATGTGGGTCATATTAAGACATTGATGCTTGAAGCTGAGAGAAAATACTGGCAAGTAAATCACTGTAGGTGCGCGTGATCTAGGTATATACTCACCCCTGAAGATGTGAATTACACGAAAGCGCTTGGGAACTTCGTGTTTTCGTCTTTCCTTGTGGTTATCAGCATACTGTATATATATATATATATATATATATATATATATATATATATATATATATATATATATATATATATATATATATATATATATATATATATATATATATATATATATATATATATATATATATATATATATATATATATATATATATATATATATATATATATATATATGCCTACCAAATCTTTCTCTATTTTCTTCCATTAATCTTCCGCCATTATCGCCTACCCGACCTCTCACTCAGCGCGTTTCCTTCATTAATCGTCACGTGCATGCGTTCCCGTATACGTCATGCGGCCAACCTAAGCAGAGTTTTTTTTAGGCCACCAATTAAAATGAATTGTGGTTTCTGCTTTTAGAATTGGTGGTATTTTTTGCCCAATTAGATACTATTGTGATTTTGGGTCTCATATTTCGAAATTAAAATTCATTTCCGACCATGGAAGTCTGCGATGGGTGTCACTTCAATTATATGGAGTAATTCCCTCATACGGTGAGAATCTGGTTATGTAAAAACACCGTAGAGTTAGGTTAGGTCAGGTTACGTTAGGTTTATATGTTTTTCTAGTGTTTTTTGGTGTATTTTTTATCCACATGACCATGATTTTTGTCGGAAAACGCCCCACCCTAAACCCCTGTCCCCAGCAGGATCCTCTGGGGGTAGAAGGGGGCGATAACTAAAAAAAAAACAGGCAATTTCAGACGGAAATCAAGGTCAGAACCAATCAAAACACACAAAAATACACTAGAGAAATATAGTTTTGACTTTCTAACAGAGTTGTGTGAAGTACTGTAAGGTTACCTGCCCGACCATGAACACTGAACCTCCACGTCACATATCAGAAAACTTGAAAATTGGGGTGATCCTTCACAGCTTTCAGATATATCAACAGAGAGAATAAATCCTCACCTCTTCCTCACAAAGCTCCTCATAAGCTTTCTTTATATCAGTTAAAGACGTTAACTTCCTGGGGTCCACCTCAACCAGGCCTTCCATGTTTACCTCCCAGACCCACACCAAGGAACAGGGAGAGTAAGACCGCCGACTGAGGCGTGTAGTGAGTGTCGCCGCTTGGTCACTAGATGGCGCTCATTACTTTGAGGACAAACTTGCGTCCGTTGTATACTTTCCTCGGCCTAACATCTGCTTCCTGTTTGATAAATCACACAGTTCAAAAGATGTTTGTCACAAATTTGGGGTTGGGTGAGTGTAAATAAAGAGAATTATGGCCTGTTCTGTGAATGAAGTCAGTAGAATACCTGTACTGTATTAGGTATTATACTGTGTGCACCGTCGGTCAGTAATATGCCGTTTGATTTTTTGGTGTTTATTGTCTCAATATAGAAGGCACCAATACCTGAAGTGTACAGAACAGGAATTAACACACATAGGCTACACCATCTCACACATATACTTGTACACACACTCCAATGGCTATACGCTTGGAACAGTACAGTAAGGTACGTACCAGCGCCTTGAGCATTAGTTTGTGAACTTAATAGCAAGTTAACCATTTTTTCAAACAGCTTACAGATACTGGAAGTCAGAGCCAGTTTACAGATACAAGAGGTCAGAGCAATGAGGCGATATTCTAGCGGATGAAGGCCCTTTTTTCCAGTCTTCTTCAAAGGCAGTACAGTAGCCTCCTACCATGAGGATGGGATGGCACCCGCTTGCCAAATCCTGTTATATAGCTCCAATAAAAAGGTCTGTGCCTCAACTTCAAGGTGGTGGAGCATTGAAAATGGAATATCATCAGGCCCTGGTGATGTATCTCCAGTAAGTGAGAGGGAGGTTCTCTGAGGATCAAGCTGCCATTCAAGACACATCTGCAAATGCTGTGGCATAAACCTCTGCTACTTCGTGAGGAGAAGTAACTGAGCTGCCATCATTAGCCTTGACAACTGGGGGAGGATTAGATGAAACTTACTTGCTATTTTCTGCACTCCATTCCATACCTGGGACAAGGGAGTTTTTTCGTTTAGAGACATAAGAAAAGGACTGGCGATGGGCATCCTTTTAAAACTCAATGAACTTGGGCTCTGGCCCGTTTGTATTCCACATGATAAAATTCTGTTCTATGATGCCTGTAGTGACCATAAGCTCTGTGTCACTTAATAAATGCCTGTCTGCACTCCTCTGACCACCAAGAAACAGGTCTGCGAGCTACACGAACAGAGGTCAGAGGAATGGAGCAGTGACCACCCCATGGGAGGAGACTGGCTAGGGCTAGGTATTCAACCGCTTCATCTACTGAGGGAAATTCTTCAGTACTCCTGTCTACCTTCACTAGTTCCTTGAAAAAGTCCCAGTCTGCCTTGTCTAACCGCCAACAGGGAACTCATGGTGTTGGGAGGACTTCTGGAGAGGAAAGTAGGACAGGGTAGTGGTCACTTCCCCAAAGGTAGTCTGTTACTCTCCAGTAGAGAGTTCTGCTGAGCACAATGAGAGATCTATGGCTGTAGTCATGTCGGTCTAGATATGATAGTGGGTGATATCACCGGTATTTAATATACCAAGGTCCATTTCTTCAATGAACGAAGCTATCAGTTCACCCCTTGGATTAACTATTGTAACACCCAGGAGGGTCTGCCTTCCATTAAAATTACTGAGGATGAGATAAGGAGAAGAAATTTGACGAATTACTGAAACCAAATCCTTCCTGGCAATTGGTGTACTGGGTGGGAGGTAAATGGATCCTATGGTGCAAGTGATAGATAATGGGCTATAGGGTACACCACACTTGTCTGGGATAAGGACGGCTGTACCCCCATGATGCATCTGTTCTGGATTATGAGAATAAAAAGCCAAATATCCTCTGGGAGGGGGATGATCATAGGCACCTAACATTGTCCCCTGGAGACAAATGCATATAGGGGAGAATTTGCTCAGGAGCAACTGGAGCTCTTCCCAGGTGGATCGTATGCCAGGGGTCTCAGCTGTTAGCTCAGTTTTAACTGGGGTCTCATCACCATAAGCTTCTGGAAGAGGATGTGTCGGCATCTCTGGGGGAGGAGGCGTCAGCCTGAGCTAACATCTGTTGGAGTGTCTAGGACTCAGAAATGGGGTCAAGTTACCTTGTTCAGAGGATCGTCTACCTCAAGAGACTGAGGAACCTCAGTAGCGATTTGTTGAAATTCTTTTAGTACCAGCAAGGCTAGTGGAGGAAAGATGAGGAGTAGTAGCAGATGTGCCCTCCTCATCCATATGGACCTCAGCCACTACAAGAGAAGTCTGAAGATTGGTGACATAGAGTCGGGTGTGAGAGTTGAATTCAATATACAGTAGGTACAGATAATTTTCAGGGCGGTGTTGCAGAAACAGTTGGCCGAGCCTTGTATCAGGACAGAACCTGTACATACTAGGTATCTCCATAACTTGAGACACATTTAATTGGTGTGTTTCTGGCTTCAGGAAAGCTCACTTTGTCTCTCATGTCTCCCATACAGATCTTAAGTAGTATCTCTTTCTCAGGATCAGGTCTGGGGTCCACTTACCTGATCCTGAATTGTGTCATCAGGAAGGTTATCCCTAATCCCCACCCTACCTCAGCTCAGGAGACAGGTCATGTGACCTGAATCCTTTGTTCTATATCTTTCTCCCCTATTTCGTTCTGTTAGTTGGCTGAAGAAGGTCCTAGTACTGTATCTTCAACATGCATTGTTACATTTGTGAAATGATAGTAAGCAATAAAATTGGTAAGAAAACAAAAAAATACATAAGGAATTGAAGCAGATGACAGTTTACATGCTATGATTGCCAGCATGAGTTGAATGCTGGCTCACTGACATACACAATTTCAATACTTTTCAGCAGACTACTAGTATTGTACTCTACTCAGTGCAGTTCAGTTATACATTTCTAGTTAAGGAATAAATATTGGATTTAATGACTTTGCTGGGCCTTAAGTGAGCTGTTATGAAAGGGTTATGGAAAGTCATTTGATTTTTTAAATTTATATTAAGGAACATCTTGATGGTAATGCTTACTTGTATAACTTTTATCACCTGTAAACACTTATTAAAATACTGTATTCTTGTCCACATTGTAGATAAAGGACACTCTGGTCATTGTATCTCTGATTAATAAAGTTTAAACATCACAACCAAGAAGAATATATTATACATCTCTATAACAATATATTACAAGAAGTAAATTAAAGTTTTTCTACAAACTAATCACTCAAATATAATTTGTTACAACTTCCAAATTAGTTACTGGATTAATAAGTGGCAGTGCCAACTACTGTACATAAAACATTCTTGAAAACTTCTCTATTCTTCATAAACATCAACTGTGAGCTGAAGATTACAATTTAAAGTTGAGAAGTGAAAATAATTGAATTAATATAGTATCTTTAGAATGAAATATCATGTTTTATGTGAGTGATTCTTTTGGACACAGGGCCTATTACATGTCTATATCTTGCATGGAAGAAATTCTTCAGGGATAATTTTGATCTATGGTAGGAGAGCCTTCAAGATTATGTTCACAATATTCTGGCATTATTTTATAAAATTGACAGTGGTTAATGGAATATGGATTACTGAGGTGTATGGTGTCAATATGTGAAGACACTAAAACAGTATACAGTACTGTACTGTACTGTACAGTATTTGACTGATGAGAGTGGCAATAAATATACTGTACAGGAAGGCCAAAGGTACAATGGAAGGATATATTATAGTCTGGGATTACAAATGTGAGATAGATATATTATTGAGATATTAACAATATTAACAAAGATATGTCAAGAATGGCTTGTGTGGAGAGGACTGTGTATAAAGTCCACTTAGCAAACTCAAGGAAAATTACTACAGGATAGAAACAGAAAATTTCAGACATTTAGCAATATCATCACATCAACACATCTGAATCTTATGTTATCCAATATAGTATACTTCTAATTTTCTAACACAGAATCATGTGAATCTTTCCAATTTATTTACCCACATATTTTTTTTTTTTACCAAGGTAATTTATTCTCCTGGGAGTCTTGTGACCACTAATCCTGAAACCTTGACAATATTTAACCCTTTCGGTCTCCAAAGATGCGAAGAAGTTCAAGGAATAAGTTCAGAATATCCAGGTAGAGATTAATTGTAGCTAGAATGTATTCCTCAGGTGATAGCTTCGTCATCATCATCTGGAAACGGAAATTAACAAATCTTTAGTAAAATTAAATACAGAAACAGCTGTGAGGGAGGGGCTACATGAAATGCCATCCTGCATTGGTAGTGAAGACTAAGAGGTTATACATAACACATAGCTGAAAATAGAAATGCCAATTTATGATTAAATGATTTCATGCACAACGTGTCAGTTTGAGAGCACACAAGGCCTTTGTGAGAGAGCCCACATCAACACTTTTGGAATACATTGACAAGTTACTTTTTCAAGTTACTCATCTAGTCTTATAATTCATAAAAAAAACAAGGTTTTCCTGTAAGGTGGCAACTATCATGTAAAACAGAATTGCTGATGACACTATTCGTATAAAAAAAAAAAAAAAAAAAAAAAAAAAAAATATATATATATATATATATATATATATATATATATATATATATATATATATATATATATATATATATATATATATATATATATATATATATATATTATATATATATATTTATATATATATATATATATATATATATATATATATATATATATATATATATATATATATATATATATATATATATATATATATATATATATATATATATATATATATATATATATATATATATATATATATATATATATATATATATATATATATATATATATATATATATATATATATATATATATATATATATATATATATATATATATATATATATATATATATATATATACAGTCAACCCTCACTTTACGCGGTTCATATTGCAATCACAAAAACTAATGAAGATATAAAGTAATGTATAAACATTTTCATTAAGCGTGAACAAAAAATTTGTGTTCTACTCTTGCTTACGTATAGCAATAATTATTTTACAGTATTGTGATAATTCATGTAAGATACTTTGTAGATAATTTATTTACAATGCTACTGCAACAAATACCACCTTTTTATCTCAAATAACAAGCATGTTATGACACGATCTGTACAATTATCTCTCGTGTGGTGAGGTGAGTTACAGGCCAGACCCTGAGTGTCTCACCAGAGAGCACCTCCCAAACCCAAGAGTGTTAAGAGAACATCAATTTAAATTTTCCTCACATTTCACATGCTGATAACCCACAGTCGGGGGTTGAATAAAAATTGGAGAATGACTCTGAAAATCAAGATGGTATATCAAATGAATATTTCACAATTCTGTATAACCTTAAATCTTAACAAAAGTGAATAATGCTTGTAGTACTGTACTGTACCTGGGTGTCATACACTATGAAGAGACAGAAGATGAGAGCAGATCCTCCAGCTAATGCCAACTCTAGACCACTGCTTCCCAGGAACACATTCATAAGACTCAAACCAATCATTATCATCAATGCAATAATCAGTCTGAAAACAAAGATGTTAATATATTAATTACAATGTAATGTATATAGGTAAAGAAGGTTGAAAGTGAATAAAATCAGGATGTACCATTATACATAATAATCTGAGTTTAAATACAAACTGTCCATGTGACCAAGACCATCTAAAACAGCACACTGCATCTTCACTTGTCCCTCTAACAACCCCACTAACTGTATTGTTATTATTGCACATAACAGTACAGCAAAAGGTTTATTTTGGGAGCTACTTAAAGTGACTGCCCAAGGACAAGGGAAAGTCTGAATTCTTTGGACCTTTATTATGATAATGAAATGAAAACAATTAATTTATGTCTATGATATTGCAGCTTCTTCATGTTCTGACCATTGCTTCTGTACTACAGTTGTACTGTAGTAATCTTTCTAACACATCAGTAATCATCAATTGAAAAAAATGTCTCTGAATGATACAGATGTAGCCATTCAAACTGGAAAGTTAACCAGACTGTGATGGTTCCCTAAAAAAAAATTTACTCTGCTTCAGCAGATTATGGAAAATGCAATACAAGTTATTTTTTTTTCTGTAATAAGATTTTAAAAAATCAGTTTATATACAATAAATATTTTTCTGGAATTATATAAAGAAACAAATTATCATTAGCTATTTGTGGATGAATGATAATTAATTATATATGTAACAAAAGTTTGAACACTCACCCTGCCCCCATGCTTGTAAAGTCTCTCTTGGTCTGGAAAGTGTAAGCTGTGAGGCCTCCTGTGATGATAAGCGTCATGACAAAGGCTTTCACTACCACTTCTGCTTCATACATGCTCACTGCTACTCCCACAGTGATGGCCTCAACCACAGTAAATGCTGCCAGTAGCATGAAGTTGATAGGGACATGATGTCTGGAACAATATTAAACACAAATTGTGACGACTAATAAATATTCTTTATAAAAAAGTCTACTCTAAGATTTTTTATTTATCAGAGTTAGAGTTTCAAGTTATTCTAAATGAAAGATTAAGCTTAGGCTGGAGGTGAAGCAACCCTTCGGCTGTGGCTTAATACACTCCAAAGGGTCATCTTTATACAGGGTTGCTTCCCAAAAGAGATAAAGTTATTGTAAATTCTTGCACCAGCTATGTCACTGAGTTATGGTAACAGTCCCACTCCTGGCATCAGTGTTACCATTCAACACAGCAATATTTGCTTCCTATGTACCATATCACAGCTCTTATATAGACTCACTTGTAAACTAAACTTAAAACAGAATAATCATTTATTGAATTCTTAATGTCTTTTTATGATGAAGGCTCCCAAAGTCTACTTGCCTAGGTGGCTGTGATTAAGTCAAATCAGAGAATGCTGTTAAACTTCTTCTAAATTGTCAGAAACTCATCAAAATGCCTCACAATTATCTAAATAAAGATGACAACAAACTTAAGACTCCTTTTTAATGTTCCATACCTGTACAATAAATATAAACTGTAGCAGAGAAACTAAAAGGTCTCCTGGTACAGCACAAGTATCAGATTCATCACACTGGCAACAGTTTGTTGTTATATCTTCTTCAGCCAGGCTATACAGTAATACCTTGATATAAGAAGTGTGTAGGTACATTCCTGGAGCTTCACTCCTATATTGAAACATAAATCATAACTTATCATTCACATTACAGTATGAACAATGATAATTTATATTGAAAATAGTACACTAATTTATTCTGCACACTGTTCAAATTAAAAACTGACATTATCTACAATTGTTTAACTGTAAAGCCAGAAAAAACAAAACATCTACCGTCTGTCTGCCCGACACTTAAATGAATAACTTCCAGCTCCTGCTCTAGTCTTTTAACTGCCCCATTCACCATCATCACTTGATTTCCTTTGAAGACAAAATATCCCCATTTAGAGCAGCCCCACAGTGCCCTGGTTTGTTACAGCATTCTTGGTCCAGGGGGTAAATTTGTCTACATACGGTAAACTTCCTTTCATCCTGACTAATTGGTGGTGGGGGCTGCCCAATTTGTCCAAAATGCTGGGTTTGGTGGGAGTCCATATTGCAGGGTGGTAAATTCCAGAAGTTAGGGGGGATTTCCAAGTCAAGCTGCCTAAGAACACTGAACCTACTGCAATTTTGAGCCTAGACTTAACACTCAGGGTTTTTAATAGAGTGGGTTTAAGCCACTTGAGGTTTAAACACATGTGAAAATTAAATTTTTCGTCAGTCTCTTTATGTGCTCTCGGCAGCATGGCACTAGCATTTATGTACAGCGGTACTCAGCGAGTCACCGAGCAGCTGGTGTTGCCGGGAGCTGTCATCATAAACAATATAACATACTGTATTAAATAATAGAAAAATACAATACGTAATTTGATTTAAAAATAAAGAGACAATCTGAATCAGAAGGTAATTTCTTCCCTGCCAGCACAGATGGGACTATTTGTTGCCTCAATCATGTTTGTTTTTACTTATTCATTATATTCTTTTATGATCAGCCTCTTATGGTCCATATTTCAGCATTAATAACATAAAATATTAAATACAGTAATAGAAAAACTATGATATATAATTTGTAATTTTAATTTAAAATAATGGAGACAGATGGACTACACTAGGTGTGTGTGTGTGTGTGTGTGTGTGTGTGTGACATGGGTGATGCAATATGCCCCTATCTTCCGCTCTCTTCCCGGGAGGATTACCATCACCTTGGTTCAAATTATTTTACCTAAAATCTGTGTGTTGAAATTATAGCTAACCAATCACAGTGCAGCATTATGGGTGAGTCCATTCTAAGAGTGGGGGAATAAACTGCTCACTCACTTGTCTGAGAGGAGGAAAGAGGCCAAGAGATTGCTGGCTGGCAGCAATTTCAAATGACTGCTTGCGGTGGAAATTTCCAATGACAAACATTTAAGGGTTCTGACTAATGTTTCTTGCCGGACTATCTGAAATCTGGATTTACGGGGTCCGGACATTTGAGAGTTTATTGTATTATATCAATGATCTAATTTGACTTAAAAATAAAGAAAATATAATACAAATAATGTATAATTCCATGCTCTAATGTGACTTAGAAATAAACAAAATACTATATACTATTATATAAAACTATAAAATAAGAAAAAAATGAAGTGAGAATGAGAACTGAGAAACAAATTCTGTGTGAGGGAGGTAGGGCAGGTGGCTGGCTGGACTCAACCCATGACCCCTTTATAATAACAGTACAGTATGTAATTTCACCATTATTCCCATATTTCTTTGGTCCATTTGGTGCTGGGTTAATAAAATATTATTTTAAAATGACCCCCCCCCCCACAAAAAAAAAATCCCAAACGCAACTCCAGATGAGTTATTGAGTCGTAATAAATTCCTGGTACTGACCAGCCAGCAAGCCCCGACACCAACCTGTCTCCATGTTAATGTGTACAACTATTCTTTATATAATATGTAGTGTTATTAAAGTAGCTTTGTAACATTTTATGTGCACTTTTGGGCCTCTGGAACCTAACTAATTCTTTCAAATCAATTCAAATACTGTATAATTTTCGATGTCTTCTGGTACCTAACCCACAAATTATTACGACTACACTGTAAGATGAACTTCCTTTTACTGTACAACTGAAGAGAATTAGTGCTAGAGTCTGATGCTTTAGTTTTGACCCTGTGACCTGGAGCCTAACTGGAGTTTGGGTCAACCACTGGATCAAATACAGTAGTTTTGAAGTTTTGACCGTGATTCAACTGGACAAAATGGCTGCTTGCAGGGAAAAAAATTTCTGTCCAGAGAAGAGTATTATGTTGTGTGCTCTGGAAAAGGCAGGTTCAACCAGTTGGTGTTTCACTGGTTTGAATTTCACAGATCACTCACTGAGGAAACGAACTTAATTTGAGAAAAATAGAAATCTAAAACTCATGATAAATTTTAGGATTTCTCACCTATGACCATAAAAATCTATCAAACTTAGTAACCCTCTCATGCATCATGACACAAATTGTGTTGAATCATTGGGGGTAGCACTATAGTATTTGCATTGGTGACATGAATTGCATCATTAACTTTAAACAACCCCCAAAATAAGTTTTCAAGACAACTGCATTAAATTTTTGTGCATCATAGATGACTGTATGATCTTGTGAGGGAAGCTTCCAGAAAGTACCAAAGTGTGGGTAGAGTTTCACTGTCCATCATTTTCCTGCCATCAGCTGTGCTGGTAGGTCACATTTGTCTCTTTATTTCCTCTCACTTCCTCCACACTATTAGTTGTATCAAAATTCCAAAGCCGCCATTATAAAGCTCATAAAATTTTACCTCTATAACTCTATAAAACCTTGGTAGGTTTATGAGAAAATCTGACATATGATGCTGGGAATGCAAGTAATTTTTTTTTTTATTCAGTGAAAAAATATATGGTACAGTAGCCTTATTTGCATCTTATTTTTTCTCCTTATGTCAAAGCTAAAACAATAACACAGCCAATGATGTATAAATCACACAAAAGTAACAATTTCTTGTGGGATAAATTAGCCATAAAACAAAGATGACCAGACCTCACCTGAGTGGTCCCATTTGACTTTTGTTGTGGTCATGGGAACTTAGAAACTTATTGTATGCACGAGAGTTCGTTCATGAAAAGCATGTCAGTCATGTTACTCTTTAGCATGACAATTGTTACTGCATAATTATAAACCAATATATTGTGTCTCATGTTTGCTTAAACAAAATTCATCTGAGAATGTAGAACTAACAAGGGTAATCCAGAGATAAAAGTGTGTCAGAGTAATCAACAGAGAGAAACTGTAATCCTCCATATTGGTAAGTTTACCTTTTCACATGAAGGGCAACCAGGAGACCAAGGGTAAGTGGGAGGCACAATATGAGCATCCATGGGTTGGTATGGATGGTCTGACGGAGGACTGGTGTGTAAGCAAACGCTGCTGCCACAACTGTAGTAACAAGTAGCTGCACTGACAGAAGTCCATACACCTTGCGCAAAAAACCTGCAATTATTTATTACTTGTAACACACACTTTACTTATGCAGTATATACTACAGTATACTCCACAACATTTTCTTCCTGAAAGTGTTTAACATAACTTAAATACTGTACTGATAGACAAAGAATACATTACTGTACTGAACTGAAAATTCATTAACCAATAACAAAATAAACATTTTAACTGACTTCCTGTGTATTATAAACAAATTCCTAGAGGGGACTCTTGTATTTGTGTATGAGTCGACATGTTCCGCTGGGAACAAATCGCCTGGGTAAGAGTTGTCCTTCACTCCAAACATGTTACCTTCTTTATACAATTTTTCTAAAGTTGTTTGTTAACCCAGGACCATGTTCCAGAGTTTTTACCAAGTGTTAAAATAATAATTAATTTTCTTTCTCAATACAGTTTCAGAAATACGAGTTATGTGAACAACTACTAAGTGTTGAATAGTATAAATTAAAGTATATAGAGGTTAATAATGATGACTTACATGCTAAGGCATTATTTGATTTGACGTTTATTTTCTTACAGCATTTCATCAGTGAATTGATATGATATAATTTCTCGTGCAAAAGGCTTCTTTTGGTAGATAATTAGGTGCCTCGGCGTGCACTACTTTGTCTTTCTCGGCGGTGATGCCGCATCCAGGATGTAAACAGCCAATCATATTGATTTATTTCAAAATACTCCGCCGCGCTCTCTGCCGTGCTCTGATCGACGTCTACAGTCAGTGTACATTTATGAGCTGCTCGGTCCAGGAGCCTGCTATCACTTCCACAAAAAACGTAAAGGTAATTATTGGTGACTGCCCTGCCACTGATTTTCATAGAAAACAACTTTAAACATGCCAGAATTTCACTGTTTTAAAGTGGACACTTTCTTAGTTTTAGCAAATGTGTTAATAAGTGGCTATTTCTAAATTAAACCAAACCTAACCAAACCTTAGTTGATAAGAAAAACAAGCAAACAGAAATGTTGTTAGAAGAACTCACCAATCTAACCTACTCATGGGGCTTCAACTCCTCATAGACGTACACTGGCGCTGATTGGAGGGTCAATATAAAATATTAACTGGGACAACATTGTAGGTGACTATGAATCTGAAGACTTCCTAGATGCAGTACAGGACAATTTTTTGAAACAACTAATTACAGAACCTACTAGAGGTGACAATATATTAGACCTGGTATTAACATATAAAGAAAATATTATCAGAGATATCACAGTAGGGAAAGAACTAGGTAACAGTGATCACAGAGAAATCAGGTTCACCCTAAATTGGGAAACGAAAAACAATGACAATATGGTCAGAGTCCCCAAACTTTCGGTTGGCGGATTATCAGGGGTTAAGAAGGTACCTTGGTGAGTCACCTGGGAACAGTCACGTCAGTCCCCAGTAGGAAGGGGTGAGGTCATAGATGACAGCAATTGTTCATGACTATAATATATTCACTGGTATACTACATAAAGCACAAGAACAAAATATGCCATACAGAAAAATTAGTTCAAATAAAAATGAGCCAAGGTGGATGACCAGAAAACTTAAACATGACATAGGAATACGGAAAGGAATTTATAAGAAATTAAAGGGAGGGGAGGAGCAGCTCAGAAATAGGTATAATGAACTATCTAGGAATGTTAAGAAAAATGTAAGGAAAGCAGAGAGACTATGAAATCAGAATAGCAAGAGAATCCAAGGCAAATCCCAGGGGATTTTTCCAGGTATATAGAACAAAGGTCAAGGACAAAGTTGGGCCTTTAAAGTCAGGGAGGGGAGAAGTGATAAATGGCAGTGAAGAAATAAGGAAGGCATTGAGCAGCCACTTCTTATCAGTTTTCACAGAAGATATTCGCGAGGAAATTCCAGAGGTGGAACTGATATTTAGGGGAAAGGAAGAAGAGAAATTAAAGAATATCACAATCAGAAAAGAGGATGTTCTTAAGAAGATAAATAAACTAAAGAAGACAAAATCCCCAGGGCCGGATGAAATTTTCCCTCGAGTCTTGAAAGAGTGTAGGGAACTGATTAGCGGACCCCTCGTAAATTTATTTACAAAATCATTAGACACGGGAATTGTGCCAGACTTGTGGAAACGGGCAAATGCAGTACCCATATTAAAAAAGGGAGACAGAGCATTAGCGTCAAATTACCGGCCGATCAGTTTGACGTCAGTAGTGGGGAAATTTCTTGAATCAATTATAGCAGATAGCATCCGTTCGCATTTAGAGAAAAGCAAATTAATCTACGATTCTCAACATGGGTTTACAAAGGGAAATCTTGTCTAACAAATCTGCTGACTTTTTTAGGAAAGTCTTCGAGGTAGTAGATAATGACGAAAATTATGATGTTATTTACTCAGACTTTAGCAAAGCATTTGACAGAGTACCGCATCAGAGGCTTCTGAGAAAAGTTAAGGCTCATGGTATCGAGGGGAAAGTTTTAAATTGGATAAAATCCTGGCTCACCGATAGAATGCAGAGGGTCAGCGTAGATGGTGTTAAATCTGAGTGGGGCTGTGTAACCAGAGGAGTTCCCCAGGGGTCAGTACTAGGCACACTCTTGTTCATAATCTACATAAACGATCTAGATACTGGGATCAGCAGTGACATAAGCAAGTTTGCGGATGACACCAAAATAGGGCGGCAGATTAATTCAGAGCAGGATGCAAATGCACTACAGGAGGATCTAAATAAACTGCAGGGGTGGTCTGAAAAATGGCAAATGAAATTCAACACCAGCAAGTGCAGCGTACTTAATATTGGAAGAACAAATACTGTCAATGTATACAGCCTTAACAACATCAACCAAGAGAAGTTGACTTGTGAAAGAGACCTAGGGATACTTATAAGCCTGGACCTACGGCCTAGAAAACAGTGCGTTAATGTTCGAAATAAGGCAAACAGGGTATTGGGTTTTATATCTAGAAGTGTAAGTAATAAGAGTGCAGAGGTCTTATTGCAACTTTATCTTGCACTAGTCAGGCCGCACCTCGATTATGCGGTTCAGTTCTGGTGCCCTTATTATAGAATGGATATCAATTCACTAGAGTCGGTGCAGCGAAGAATGACGAAAATGATTCCGGGACTTAGAAACCTTCCATATCAGGATAGGTTAAAGAAACTAAAAATGCATTCCCTAGAAAGACAAAGAGTGCAGGGAGATATGATAGAAGTATTTAAATGGGCGAAAGGAATCAATAAAGGGGATATAGATAAAGTTCTTATAATATCCGAGCAGGATAGGACTCGGAGTAACGGATTTAAATTGGATAAGTTTAGGTTTAGGAGGGAGACAGGAAGAAACTGGTTCACAAATAGGGTGGTGGACGAGTGGAACAAGCTTAGCAACTTTGTAGTAAGTGCTGAAATGCTGGAAAGTTTCAAAAGGAAGCTGGATATATTCATGGATGATACAGTGGTAGTAACTCTCAACAGGAGCTGCCATGCACAGCAGACTCCTTATTTTCTTATGTTCTTATGTATGTGTGTTTACATCCGGGATGCGGCATCACCGCCGAGAAGATAAACTGGTGCAAGTCGAGGCACCTAATTATCTACCAAATGAATAACTTTCTGAAGAAATTATTATCATATCAGAACTAATTGATGAAAATCCAGTAAGAAAATAAACGTTAAAACAAATAACACATCAGCGAGTTAGTTACCAATATTAGCCAATGTAATATTACATCATATCATAATAAGGTCTTTCTGTTAGATATGTTTGGGGTCTGGAGGGTTAGGTTAAGTTAGGCTAGGTAGATTTCTTTGGTTAGGTTGGTGAGGTCTTCTTATCAACTCAGGTTAGGTTAAGTTAGGCTAGGTAGATTTCTTTGGTTAGGTTGGTGAGGTCTTCTTATCAACTCAGGTTAGGTTAAGTTAGGCTAGGTAGATTTCTTTGGTTAGGTTGGTGAGGTCTTCTTATCAACTCAGGTTAGGTTAAGTTAGGCTAGGTAGATTTCTTTGGTTAGGTTGGTGAGGTCTTCTTATCAACTCAGGTTACGTTAAATTTAATTTAAATACCCGGTAACCACTTTTACCACATTTAAACAAACTATGAAAGTGTCCACTATAAAACAGTGAAATTCCGGCGTTTTTTTAACATAAATTTATATGGAAAATAGGCGGCGGGTATCTCGTCAATAATTACTTAAATAAAGTCATCATTGTGTTATATCCAGAAGAAGAAGTTTATTACCCATCCTAATGTAAATATGACTCGTTGCAACATTAGAGCCATACATGAAGTCGTTCACAATTCCACCCTTTTCTGCCTGTCCCCCGTCTTGAGGGATGAGTAGAGTCGTTGCCATTATGGTATTTCTTGCTGAAAATCTGTGATATTTAACAGTAAAGAAGAAGTTTGCTGACACAGTTATGAAGGCCACCTCACGTCACTGATCCTGTCCGTATGTTTCAGTAAATATTTGAAGTGATATTAAGAGTAATTCAACTTTCTATAGTTTAATATATAGATATAGATATATATATATACTTGAATATATTTTTATAATAAATTTAAAATTATGCAGCTTAAAGTCAATTAATTGAAGGATATTTACCAGTCTGCTAAGTAGAAGTCAGAGTTTAAATCAGAACAACAATTATTACACGTCAACATGTGCAATCACAGAGTTACTGAGAAAGTTATTTAATATATTTGGGGTTAAATTGATAATGCTTAAAATATATTAGAATTTATATAGTTAAACCTTATTGTTTTATTCCTATTTTATCTCTTTTAAAATTAAGACAACAAGAGGATGACAGTCAGGGTCAAGGAAAGTATATAGGAGGAAGAGCGTCTCCCATACTCAGCGGTGCAGCCGCCGATTGACCCGCCATCTAGTGACCAAGCGCCCTAACAAAGAGAACGATTTTCTTTATCTTTTAAGAGTAAACTATGACATAAAATTAATATTTAGCGAAAACCGCGATATTATACACCCATAATCCATGACTCAAAATTTTCATTTAGATTTATTTCTTGTACATAAATTATTATTGTACACAAGAGCATAGATCCTGGAGGATGCCTCTGTAGTGGCTACTCTCCCCTACAACATCCTAGCGGTATCCCATAGCAACGGAGTTCTGCCAAAGCCTAGTCATCTATGTCCCATGAATCTTACCTTGAACATAGGCCGGTTGTTGTCAATCACAGATTTTAAAACTTATCACCTCTCAACGCAACAACTTTGAACAACTCCGCTGAAGTCCTCACTCAGGGCATCAAATGTGGTAAATTTCTGTACGCACATGTTTGATATTTAATTTGTTGATATAAAATTGGAAGCTTACCTCCTCCTCTACCCTATCCTACAAATTCACTTTTTTCTTTCTGTGAAATTCTTGAAGACTTCAGCCAGTTGATCGTTGCTACGTTGAGGTCCACTCAAAATATATAAGTAAAAACACAATATTTTCAGGAGTCGTGTTGGACATGTAATTGCTCTTGGTTTCTAGACAGCTCTGACTGCTCCATGCCACAGTCCTACGTCTCCACCCAAAAGCACAGGAAACAATTACCATTTGACAACATGCATAACTAATTTAATAGTTTATAGCTGATTTGTATAACTTAGTGTTACTTATTATTGTTAAAATACATTGATAATCTATTATTAATTCATTTATACAAACTAAGTTACCAAATTTAAAGTACTGTATATAATAAAGTTGATGAGAAATTGTAACTAGTCTCAACCTAGTGTTCCATCTTACATTCATCAGACTCACAATAGTAATAAACCAACACTACTATTCATAATTCTATACATGTGAATGAATCAAAGATTATACAATTATTGTGAGAAATCCATGATTTACCCGACAATAAGCCTATTTTGTGTTGAATTCACCCAGAAACCCACTACCCAAACATCAGTGTGCGTCAGGGTTCCGCCGAGCAAGCTGCTACGAGGTTTTATTAACAAATAATATTAATGCGTGGAATTATTCAAAATAATTTCCACATTCTATATCAGAAAAAAATTTAATAAACACCAGCTCAATATTGTTTTCATGCTTTATACTGTAGTGAGAATTATGATTATACTGTACCGCACCTGTATACAGTACAGCTCTCACTGGTTCTGGACCAGCTAGGATAAAGAAAATGTAAAAAAAACAACAACTGAAGACATGATAGGGTTTATTATTAAGTTACCTTTGCACATCAAATGTCACTCTCCACTACAAAGAAAAAAATATTGTTCATATAAAATATTTTCACTTAACAGAAAAAATATATTTGTATATGGCTTCCAATAATCTGGATTAGTAAGTAACTTGGTTGGTTAAGTATAAACTTTGAAGCACAATGTTAAAGATATAAACTATATCATTGATTACCTTGGGAACTTAAATGCGAATTGTTTCTAAGAAAATGAAAATGGTTTTATAAACATTAAATTTTAATAAAACAATGGGTTTATTTTATATTTGTATTAAACTTAGATATACTGTGCATGTGTAATGGTTGCCCCTCGTGTAACGAGGATGGCCGGCCCAAGAGCCACCTAGGCGCGAATTTGTTTAAGGTGTAGAAGCTGTCGCCAACACAACAACCACACCCTGAGTTAACGAGCTGCATGACCCAGTGCCAAGGAATAGTCCGAGAAGACCGGACAACTAGCTAACTGCACTGGGTAACCCTTACCCCGGAACACAATCCGCAAATGGAATAACATGCAGGTCCCCAATTACTGCTGGGTAGACAGAGGCAAATAGCGGAAAGAAACTTGCCCATAGTTTCACCCTGCTCGGGGGATCAAACCCGGGTCCGCTCGCTTGTGAGGTGAGCATGCTGACCATTACACCACGTATAGTACAGTACTCACAAACATCCATAAAAACATATACACTTATACACATGATGTATATACAGTACTGTACGTCTGCATTTAACCCTGAAGATTGCAGACTATCACAAATGTTACAAAAATTTGGCAACCCACTAGGTTAGTACTGTAGCTATAAAAAGTATATATTGGGCCTTGTTATAAAAAAAATTATCCCCTTTGCTGGCACAAGAAAAATGCACAGGAAGTCCTCAATATATAGAACCCATTTATATGGTATTTCACACTTACCTAAACTTTATTTTAGTTCCCAGGTTCATTACACAGCCAAAAATATTGCTGTTATGGAAATTCTTTTTGGAAAGGGTAATTATAAATAAAAAGAAAATCATCCAAACTTCATTCAAATTAAACTCTGCAACAGATAAACAAAGAAGCACCTTAAGTCAAACTCACCCTCAGTACCACCATTACTGTCATCACTGCATGTCGTGTACCCAAGAGTTTGTTTGCAAGAATAAAATTCAGTTAACCACACCTACCATGTCCGAAGCCTTTAAAGTGGTAATAAAACATTGAATTATTTACTCATATGAACTTGACCATAATTGATTATTCTTATTTCATAAAAAAAATAAATAAAATAAAATATTATTTGTAGGGTAGATCAAGGAGGGTAAATATGAATATACATTCCCATTATTGAGGTGTAGGAAGTGGGCAGGCAGTTACTATCATTCTAATACAGTATCCCACTTTAATGTAAAGTTATTGAAACAGATAACGGTTGTTGACTTTCCACATACATTAACTTATATATTAGCCAGCCAATATAAAAGCTTTTGAAATTTAGATACTGTATACTGTACTGTATCATGTATGAAAAAAAAAATCTTGAATGTGTGTATGTGACAACAATGGTACACATTCTGTTTATTGTAATATACTATACAGTACAGTACTACACTGTTGCTGTAAGGTAATTTACTGATATACAGATATTATAGCAAGTTATGAAACACAGTCTTGAGTCCATGCATACATACTATATTAGAAAATTACATATATATATATATATATATATATATATATATATATATATATTCAAGATGTCTTGAATAAAGACGAAAGCTATGGTACTCCGTTGTTTCCATTTTCCCATGTGATTTTATCAAGATTTATCTTATCCACGTTTTCATTGTGGATTTACATGAAATATATATATATATATATATATATATATATATATATGCAAACATAGTATCACAAAAGGCAACTGCACTCTGGCACAGGACAGCTCACACCAGTGGATGTGTGGGGGGGATGGGACACTCATTGTTCCCAGTACGTACTTCACTGTACAACTATTTATGCAGTATATTGCCTCCAGTGCTATATGATCTATAAAAATGTATTAAAATATTAAAGTTTCTGATTTAAATGTTTAAAAAGTAAAAAATTATGTATTTCGTGAAGTTCTGGGTTGAAAAATTTTTCTGTAAGAACACCTCTCCCATTACTTAATGGGAGAGGTGGAAATATAAGGTCCGTTATACGGAAGTTCGGTTTACGGCCAACTTTTTTAGGAACGTAGCCCTTCCGTATATCAAGGACTTCCTGAAGTAAAAACTACACTTAATAAAACCGGTTTAATGCATTTTTCTCTTATAAAACCAATTTGTTTAATAACAAATCAAAATAATATCATGGATACATTTTAATAATATTGGGTGCTTTACTCTTCAAATGTCCTCACATCTCTTGCACAACAGCAAGATCAATTATACAGTACAGTACTGTGTATAAAAATCTTACACATTTTAAGGATAACATTCTAAAGTTATTCATTACACAAAAAGTTGAATACTGTACTGATATAAATGATTGAGTAGCCAGCCTTCAATTTTCCTTCCCTCTGTCACAACAATATCTATTGTATGTTAATGTTAGTATTCATTGTTATCAGCCTTAAACCCTTCACCACAGGGATGCCACTTTTAATATTTAATGATTTATTCAGCTAAGAGGGGCGCCTGTACACAAGGGGTTAATTATCTGATATATTCTTCACCACTGATATTATCAACTGTTTGCCATTAAGTACGTACGGTATGGCACAAACCACATAAAAAGTAAAGGTCCCAAAAAGGCTCACAGTGAAAAAATTTAGACAAAAGAATGGAAGTACAGTACTGTAGGGGTCAGGGAGGAAGGGTGGGTGGAGCCTCGAGGAGACAGTGCAAGTGTCTAAGAAAGAGTGTACAATACATATAGTCAATGAAATCAGCAGTGAAAATATAACCTCTGTTCCACCTTTGGCGGCATACAATAGCCTCCTGCCTCAACACCCAACCTGCTCATGATAATTAATAAGTACAATACTTTACTACTAACATGTACTATGTGCTCCTTATTTCATCAACAGACATAGTGCAGTAATAATGTTTACCATAAGAAACACCCCTTGGCTCTGTACAATTCTTATATCACTCTTCTATGCCAGGCTGTAGCCAGGAGTGAAAACAGTTATGGCGAGAGAAAAGTGTTTAAACTTTTATCCATAGCTTCTATTTTAATTGGTTTAGAAAGATGAATTTAATACCACAATGATCCTGAATAATTCTCGACAAGATAGTCAAAAAAAAAAAAAAAAAAATCCATACACCAAAAATTATATATGATGTAATGATGTGACTAAATTCTTTTAGGAAAATTTTAAGGAAATGTTACCATTATTTTATCAAAATAATCCTAAATATTTTATTTAAAACTTTGGTTTAAAAAAAGAAAAGAAAAAAATCTGTGATACAGACCATCAAATGAAGGAAATTTTGAGGTGCTAAGCTGTTGCGTACAAAAATATTTACGGCGAGTGAAAAAGTGTACAGGTATCCCTCATTTACCATTGATTCACTAAACAATTTGGTTTAAAGATATAAAATTTTCAACACCCTTTCTCGTTTAATGTTACGTCAAAAATTCAGTTTAACCAAGTTTGGCTCACTATGATGGAGGAAAAAGCTGGCCAGTAAGATGGCATGTTGCCTTTAGTGCATGAAATGACACTATAAAAGTTGTGGAAAAATCACAATAATTTGGCTTAGAAATAACGAAAAAAAAAAAACTATAAAATTAGACAAATCAAGAGCATTGGTGTGTATGTGAGGGAAGAGAATGTATGTAATGAGTCAATGAGTTGTAACTGTGGCCAGCCGCACTCTCCATCCCAGCTATGTGACGTCACTGCATACACAACGCAGCAGACACGCGTCTTTTGAGTCAGCTGGATGACTACCTGGCTGTAAAGTGTCGCATGTATACCGTACCAGCAAATATAAGAAATAAATAAAAATAATATAATTAAGTAAAATCAAAGAAGAAATACTGCGTTGGCATTTGTCAATCGTTTCACTACACATGAGACACAAGACAGCCGAGATCTCACATGTGTGCTAACTCCCGCATGGGTATCCAGATGACTTTCTCAAACCTGGAAAAATCCCTTAGCCCCAGAATTTTTCAGGTTACTGGTAAAAGTTTCTGGGAGTCTAAACTACACATCTTGCACACACAGACACTAGCCCACATCCCCAGAATGTTTCTGGGTGCTGGGGAAAGTTTTCTGAGAGTCTAAACTTCCAAAGTCTGTAAAATATATTTGATAAACTAAAAATCTATATGATACTGGCGTGAATAAAGCTGTGTTACAGCAAAGACCGGTATTTTCCACTCCCATGGAGCTGTGGGGGATTAGTGGGTCTCATGTAACTGACCTGACCTGATGCAATGTCAGGTGGAGGTAAGATGGGGGATTAATGGTCTCATATTACTGACCTTCTGATTGAATGTCAGGTCACTCATTGTTGGGTGGGGGGTTAGTGGGTCTTATGACCTGAAGATGTCTTGAATAAAGAAAAGAGTTAAGGTATTTTTGAGGCACGAGGCAGTTAGCAAAAAATTGGTTAACCTTTTATCCACAACATCTGTTCAGAGAAATGAATTTGATACCATTGCATATATGGAGATGCATTTCTGGTGACATTTATTTCTGCTAAGCTTTCTGCCTTGCTGTAAACACTTGTTACAGTATGCAACGAACTTATTGCCTGTAATCCGATTTTGGAAAGTACAGTATAAAATTTAAGAGAGGCTTGGATAGTTTGAAAATTCCATATCAGGAGAAATTGAAGACTATTGGAAGAAATATTAAACAGACAAAGTGGACAGACTTCTTTAGACTTGTTGCTAATACAGATCCTCAACCTTGCACTAGCAGATCTAACCCCCAACCCTCTCCCAGTTTCATCAAAGGAAGAGCAAATTAAGAGGAAGAAGAAAGCAAAGTAGATGAACCATAGGAGGAGGAATAGAGGAAGCCGTTATAGGGGAACCCCGCAGTGTTCTCCCCCCCTCACTAACACCCAACACCCTCAGATATTCATGATAGGCCATTGTATACAGAACATCCCCACTATTACGGTAAGTCCAATAAAATTCATGCAATGCATACCATAAAATCCAATAGCACACAATTCATGTGCAAAAATAGCTTTCCACACTTAAACCATCCACTGGGCAATGCGACACAGATCAGCTGGGCAGTCACCAGCTGACTCCAAACGTGTGTGTCAGTATGCTGTGATATCACATCTGGGGGAGGAACCTGGCGAGTGGTGACTACCAACAGTCAAGTCAAGATGCAGTTACAGCTCAGTGCTCACTGTCTCCACACATGTTCACTTCCCACACTGAAATAGGGTGGTCCATGTCTATAGGGTGAAAATTCAGTTACAAAAATCATGCTCCACATGGCTGCCCTCATTCCATTAAACACAGGTAACATAAATGCCAAATTTGGACTTAATTAGATAATATTTAGAGGTTGCTTAAAATGTTTGAGGTTTACGCCCTGAGTTGAATTCCCACCATTGAGCCATTGTCATGTGATTTGCACTGCCTTGCGTGTCAGTGCCTCTATTTTTGCGCTAGATGCCGATAATCATATTTCATCATTCTCATGCTTTGATTTTGTTGCTTTCAGATGACAACCTCAATGAAAAAAACACGGTCATATGTTGATGTGTGGATTCTTGGGAAGCCATCTTCTGAACTGTCTCATCAAGTCAGGCTCCCAACAAATGGTAACATTCTACGGTATGTTGTGTTCCACCACATGGAACAAAATGAACTTCTGAACCGAAGCTTCAGACTGGCTGCTGATGGTGTCTTGGAGATGTGGACTAAGGCTCGAATTCCCACTCAAAGTGTGGACTCAGTCATCAGGAAGATAAAGAAGCTCCATGAGCAATATGTCAACCTCAAGAAAACAGGCTTTCTGCACAAGAAAATGACAGAATCAAGGAGTCTCTGTTCAAAGACTCACTGAAGGTATTGTTCGATACTGCTTCTCAAAATGCTTTAAAAGAGATGAAGGAAGAGGAGGATAAAGTTTTCCATCAGATACAGCGAGAAGATGTCCTTTCACGCAGCATGGGTGGCGTGGATACGGAAACAGCAACTCGAGAATTACAGAAGAGGCAGCGCCAAGAGAGGGAGATGGAGTGGACCCAGAAAAGCAAAAACAGCTTATTGGGTGCAACAGCAGTGCCTACAGATATAAGCATCAGCACATCCACAGATGACTCACAGGAAGAAAGACCAGGATTACAGGCCGTCTCAAACTGTTTATACTCCCCATCAACATCAGCTCCACTCCCTAAGAAAATGAAGAACATCATAGCCACACCTAAGGTTGCAGCAGCTCTTGCCCGTGTAAACCTGCCTGACAAAAGAGCTAAGATGAAGTGATTAATTATAGTTCTGATTTTACACACTTACATAATTTTGTTTTCTATACAGTAATATTACAGTAGCTTTCAGTTATAATGTTTCCAGTTGTGGATTATAAGTAATACACCATTTGTTTTGTTTTATTACTACAGTGGTCCCTCGGTTAACGAATTACCTTCCATAAGAATCTTCAATTTTGTTAACGAACAAAAAATTTGATTAACGAAATCCTTACGAACATCACGTTTTGTTGTGAGCATCAGCTGATCAGCTGATGGGTTAGTCTGCCAATTCAGTAATCTGTTCTATGTTTACATTCGTTTCCAGTGGAGTAAATACAGGTTGACAACCCTTTATCCAAAATTCCGAAAACCGAAAAGCTCTGAAAACCAAGTTTTTTTTTTTTAACAGGGATTAGCCACCCAGGCATAGATCACTGACCCACATCGGGGCCTGGGCGCAAAAATGTAATAGTAATAATAATAATAATTATTCATAAATAAAAATTTTAATAAAAATACACCTAAATAAAATAATACTGATATCAATAATAATACTACTAATAATAAAATATAATAATAAAATTAATGATAATAATAATAATAATAATAATAATAATAATAATAATAATAATAAAGAAATACAAGAATGAAAAAAAAAGATGAAAAGTGAGAAACACGACCTACAGTAGACCTATGAATTATTATTATTACAGTATTATTATTATTATTATTATTATTATTATTATTATTATAATATCCCCCCCCCCCCCAATGTGGGTCAGTGATCTATGCCTGGGTGGGCTAAAAAAACTAACCATTCAGAAAACCAAAAAATTCCGAAATCCGAAATGCCTCTGGCCTCAAGGGTTTCGGATAAGGGATTGTCAACCTGTATCACTAAAGTTGTGCTCTTCAAAATTTTTTACATTTTTTATATTAAAATTATTAGTCATACACACGACAACAAATACATAGAGAGACAATAAACCTTTGCTTCTACTTCCCTTTTCACTGTAATTAATGCAGTAGGAGTGAACAGATTAACTTTAAGACTAGTCCTGGCTAGTAAAGCAGAGTACTGTATGGTCTCCTAGGTCAAGACTGATGGCTTAGTGGGTGTATGAGAACAGCATTTGGGAGGTGAAGGTGGTGTTTACTTTTGATTCTGAAAATGATTAAAACAGACGTATAACCGTACTAGGGACAGCTATACATACTGAAAAGATAGAAAAGAGTTACTGCATTCCATTACATTATGAAGAGCTTATTTACCACTCAGTAAGAAAAGTATAGCAGTTGTGTATCAAAATTAGAGTTTAGGGTTAGGTATAATGGCTAACTAATTAACTGTGTAAAGTATAAAAGTACAGTAAAGATCTGGCACCGGTACACCAACAACTTGTGCTGTTACCAGGCCTCACCACAGCTCTGCTACTCACCACATAACACAGCATTTTCACTTTGTGAGTACAGGCACTAGAATTTGTGTTTTTACATTAGACATCTTTGTACAAGTTATGACTACCATAACTTCTCCCCAGCTAATTTATTTTTCTAACTTCTGCAGAAAAGGGTCAGCCCGATACAGCCCACATAATCAAGGTTTAATTGTATTCAGAAGTAAATCATCTAGCAATTAATGGATACAAATACTGTACATTGAATTTTGGTCTTCTCTATAAAAGATTTTACAAAACAATTTAATTCCATTCTTCACTTCTTTTGAGTTCCAGCTCATTGAACACTACAGTACAGTAACTAACCAATGGGCTCAGTTTCCCGAACAAGCCAATCATAGGCATCCTTGTGTCCTTCCTGAAGTAAGAGCTTTCCCACTTTTTCCCGACATTCAGCGTGATAATCATTAAGCCAACTGATCTGTAAAGAATAAGTTGTATTACTCATCAAACACCAAAAATATTTATCATAAATACAGGCATCCCTACCATTAGTATCCCTGAAAACTCGCATCTTAAATCAAGTCACAACTTGAAAAGCATTTACACATGAGAATACAGTACTACATCTAATGGTGTACTGAGGCCATTAGTACATAACTGTATTATGTACCATTTATTATAATTTATATGGCACTCAAAAAAAAAAAAAATCTTATATTTCTTTCTTAAGTAATCTGTAAAATGTAAGTTTTCTCTTGTATGACCCTACACAAAGAAATGACTTGTACTGTAGTATGTATTCTATGAATTACAAACTGAGTTTTTATGTGTAGCATTAAGATATGTATACCACGTTAACCAAGACCTTCAAGATCATTTGAGTAATATGTTGAAGGCCCAACTGTACATTGCTTTAATAAAAATTGTGATATGGTCCAATGGTCCAAGCTGTTATGAGCTCCCTGAGAAGTATTATATGTTTTGTCTATTGTGAAGTTGTTAGTCTGTAAGTAGAGTTACATTTTACTTGACCTAGAGAAATCAGGGAATCTCCTAGAAGGATTGAAGTGTGAAATCTTGAAATTAACCAATTGTAATTAATAATTTAATATGAAACGTGCTCATGAATGCTCATCATTGTTCGTCTGACAGCAATCGTTGAATGTGCGATTTCCAACTTTGTGTAAACCAAATTATTACATTAGATCTAAAATTTGTATGTCTAATGCAAAATCCATGATGTTTATATTCAAAATGATCATCATATTGTAAGAATTCCAGCAATGTAAATTATATTCTGGCGGCAATTTGTGCGAATTTATGAGCTAAATAAAAAAAAAAATTATACTTCATGATATGAGTAGATGCATGAAAATGAAAGTCTGGTTCTGGCAGGCACCCGTAAATGAGAAATGGAGGAAAGAAAACAGTGTAAAGTGGGTAATACTGTGTGTGTGTGTGTGTGTGTGTGTGTGTGTGTGTGTGTGTGTGTGTGTGTGTGTGTGTGTGTGTGTGTGTGTGTGTGTGTGTGTGTGTGTGTGTGTGTGTGTGTGTGTGTGTGTGTGTGTGTGTGTGTGTGTGTGTGTGTGTGTGTGTGTGTGTGTGTGTGTGTGTGTGTGTGTGTGTGTGTGTGTGTGTGTGTGTGTGTGTGTGTGTGTGTGTGTGTGTGTGTGTGTGTGTGTGTGTGTGTGTGTGTGTGTGTGTGTGTGTGTGTGTGTGTGTGTGTGTGTGTGTGTGTGTGTGTGTGTGTGTGTGTGTGTGTGTGTGTGTGTGTGTGTGTGTGTGTGTGTGTGTGTGTGTGTGTGTGTGTGTGTGTGTGTGTGTGTGTGTGTGTGTGTGTGTGTGTGTGTGTGTGTGTGTGTGTGTGTGTGTGTGTGTGTGTGTGTGTGTGTGTGTGTGTGTGTGTGTGTGTGTGTGTGTGTGTGTGTGTGTGTGTGTGTGTGTGTGTGTGTGTGTGTGTGTGTGTGTGTGTGTGTGTGTGTGTGTGTGTGTGTGTGTGTGTGTGTGTGTGTGTGTGTGTGTGTGTGTGTGTGTGTGTGTGTGTGTGTGTGTGTGTGTGTGTGTGTGTGTGTGTGTGTGTGTGTGTGTGTGTGTGTGTGTGTGTGTGTGTGTGTGTGTGTGTGTGTGTGTGTGTGTGTGTGTGTGTGTGTGTGTGTGTGTGTGTGTGTGTGTGTGTGTGTGTGTGTGTGTGTGTGTGTGTGTGTGTGTGTGTGTGTGTGTGTGTGTGTGTGTGTGTGTGTGTGTGTGTGTGTGTGTGTGTGTGTGTGTGTGTGTGTGTGTGTGTGTGTGTGTGTGTGTGTGTGTGTGTGTGTGTGTGTGTGTGTGTGTGTGTGTGTGTGTGTGTGTGTGTGTGTGTGTGTGTGTGTGTGTGTGTGTGTGTGTGTGTGTGTGTGTGTGTGTGTGTGTGTGTGTGTGTGTGTGTGTGTGTGTGTGTGTGTGTGTGTGTGTGTGTGTGTGTGTGTGTGTGTGTGTGTGTGTGTGTGTGTGTGTGTGTGTGTGTGTGTGTGTGTGTGTGTGTGTGTGTGTGTGTGTGTGTGTGTGTGTGTGTGTGTGTGTGTGTGTGTGTGTGTGTGTGTGTGTGTGTGTGTGTGTGTGTGTGTGTGTGTGTGTGTGTGTGTGTGTGTGTGTGTGTGTGTGTGTGTGTGTGTGTGTGTGTGTGTGTGTGTGTGTGTGTGTGTGTGTGTGTGTGTGTGTGTGTGTGTGTGTGTGTGTGTGTGTGTGTGTGTGTGTGTGTGTGTGTGTGTGTGTGTGTGTGTGTGTGTGTGTGTGTGTGTGTGTGTGTGTGTGTGTGTGTTATATATATATATATATATATATATATATATATATATATATATATATATCTATCTATCTATCTGGTGCTTAAGACGACCCCCTAACTTTGGGCTGATTTTTTAATGGTTCAAATTCCGTCTTATAGGCCGAGATATACAATCATCAAATTTTTTTTCGTTAACCGAATTGAAGATTCATATGGAAGGTAATTCGTTAACCGAGGCGTTCGTTAACCGAGGGACCACTGTATATCAAGGGTGGATGGGAGTTTTTGGAGGGTGGCTGATCCCTAACCTCCCAAATTTATTATATTCTTACTGGACTAATTGCTTCAATAACCATTAATTCACTAAACAACGACTTTTGGCGGTCATAGAGGTAATATATTCTACAAACTTGAGTAACATTGGCTATCTTACCTCTTTCTGTGTCATCAGTGATGGATCAATGAGCTTGGTCTGGATGGGTACTAGAGTAACAGTCTTGAAGGTGAGGAAGCCTCGGTCCCGGTGGTTGTATCGAGTCTCTGCCTTCTCAATCCTTACAATATTTTCAATGCGGATACCAAACTTCCCGTCATCGTAATATCCAGGTTCTAAAGAGAGTTTTTCACGTTAAAGAGGTCTATCTTATGGAATATTTCTAAAAATAAATTATATAATTTCCCAGTTATGCACAGAATAACTGCATGAACAATACAACCTTTATTCTTGACTTACCATCTGAAAGGAACATGCCTTCTTGAAGGCCTGGATCATCAGGATAAGAGCGCCATGACACTCCCATTGGGCCCTCATGAACATTGAGGTACATTCCTATTCCATGACCAGTGCCATGGCCATAGTCTAGGCCGATATCCCAAAGTGATTTTCGAGCAAGTGTGTCCAAGCAGTTTCCCTGTTCAAAATTATGTAAAAGATCAATGTACTGTATCCTAAAATACATTGGCTTAATTATGGTAAAAAATATAGTACCTTACACTGAAGATACCAGATGTCAACTCAATATAAATGCTTTATATACTGTACTTCTATGGTGCTTGAAGCAGAAGAGGGAGGATTCGATGAGGAATGGGGACAGATGTGCATGGGTTATATACAAGAAGGTAATGGGAGCACGAGTGCCAGCACAGAACCAAGGGATAGCGGGACACCCCCACCCGCTCTACCTCCCTCCCAGGAGGAGGTGAGTGCCATGTAAACAATGTCATCTCTGACCACACCCCACAAAATACATTGTATTTAGCAAACGCTGCAGCTGCTGAGAATGGAGGGGGGCCGGAGTCACTACCAAGAACAGAGACGTTACCTAGAACAAATTGAGGCTTCTGCAGGAACTCCAAGGGACTTGAGTCAGTGGAGGAGGTGGAGACAAAAACTGTAGGATTTGACAATTATACTGACGTGCATCTTCCAATTTAGCTTGTTATCTATAGTGACACTGAGGAGCTTGGTGAAGTCTACAACCTGGAGTGTGTTAGGGCCCAAAGTAATGGAGGGAGGTGGGACAAGGTCAGAGGAGAGGTTGATGTGCATAACCATGGACTTGGTATGGTTGATGGCCCAATTTTGATGATTGTTCGATATATTCTTGAGGGCAGTGTTGTCGGGAGTCGAGTTGTTGACACTGATCCCAATGGTGGAGTCATTGACAAATTTCCAGCGAGCAGAGGCTTCTCTTAGGGCATCATTGATAAGCATAAGGAAGCAGAGCGATCCCATCTTGGTGCCTTGGGGGACGCCACAGGCAAGTGACTGAAAAGTGGAGACAGCCCCTCGGAAGCATACGGCTTGGCGTCTGTCACTAAGGCAGTCAGTCTGTAAGCCATGGTATAAGACTTCTTCGAAATCTGAGGTCGATAGCTTTGTTGATGAATAAATTGTGGTCGACTAGGTCAAATGCTTTGGTGAAGTCAATGAAAGCGACAGCCATAGACGTCTTTCATTTTTCCAGATGGCGGTATATGTTGTTGAGAAAGCTGACAAGACAGTGAGTGGTGAAGTTTTCATATTGCCAAATTGATGAGGATCTATGACCCCTGCAATAGCAGCATAAGCCCAGTCAAAAACGACTTTCACAGATTAAGTTGGGTTATTGGGGTGATGGCAATGGGTTGTAGCTCATTTAAGGATTGTGGGCTGGTTGACTTGGGCACTGGTGACACATATGAGGTCTTCCAGTCAGCTAGTCATCTTGCTTGGCTGAGGGAAGCATTGATGATGGGGCAGAGGGGTTTGTTAGTTCTGGGGAAAACTCCTTGTAGAGTTTCATTGGTAAGTCAATGGGGGTGGTGGAGCGCTTTAACTTCAGTTTGTCGAGACGTTTTGCTACTTCAAATTCTTCCACTAAGTCAGTGGGAGAGGGGGCTGGTAGGTAAGTAGAGACTGGTTGTGTCAAGCCGGGGGAGCTTCTGGCATATAGTTGCGAAATGGTTGATTGATTGGTCAGCTGCGTCACCATTAATGAGATGGTTAAGGAAGGGGAGGGAGTGTGTCTTATTGTTTAGTCCACAGAGTTCTTTAAGCTTACCATACCATTGACTGATGTTGGTCTGCTTCAGGTGTTGCAGCTTGGTTGGGTAGTGAGACTTCTTTGCCACGTGTATTTCGCGGATGACTTGGTTGCGAAGGGACCAGTAAAGGTTGTGGTCATTGAGATAAAAGGCGCTGTCTCCCTGCTGCATAAGACTTTTGGTCCGAGGTGTGATCCAGGGCAAGTCAGCTGGGTGTGATCTGACGGACTTCTCGGGGAAGAAGTGGTAGTGAGCTTCAGTGGTGGTGTTTGTATAATTTATCCATTTGGTGTCCACTTCATCTACACGAAGTACTTCAGTCCAGGGATGGTGAACTATCCATTGCCCGAAGAGGCGCACTGCAGAGTCAGTAATCAGCCTGTGGGTCTTGATGTAGGGTCTCTGCACTTGGCTGGTAGTGGGAGCTGGAGACCAGAACACTGATAGATGCGTGCTACACCCGATTGGAGGCATTGGTTGAGGTGGTTGGTACTGGTCCAATAAATCAGTTAAGGTAAGGTCAAGGGTGTTTTGACCATGTGTAGGGAAGTTCACAGCTTGTGATTGTAGCAGCTGGTCCTGGATATCAGTGGTGCCAATTTCATTATAACCCCCTCATAGTACTAGCTTGGCACATGGGTACCTAACTCTAAGGTGGTCCAAGGTGATTGATAAGAGTGTCTCTGGTGGGTGAGTGAGGCAGATGGTATGCCACACAGTATATGATAAAAGAAGTGTGGTGAGGGTGGGCACGTGGCTCAACCTGCACCCATAATGCCTCCACATCAGCTGGGACTGAAACATCCAGGCATGATGGACGTAGTTTGCCCCCTCCACTTCCAAGTAAACAAAGGTGATGAAAGAGCTGCTATCCCTTAATGTGGCAAGTTTCGGGAACAATCTGCCATGCCTCGCAGATGGCAACGACATAGGCAGCAACTGACCAGACTGTGGTTGCCAGCTCGTCAAATTTGTTGGCTAGGGAAGTGACATTGGAGAGGAGTAAGGAGAGGAAATTGAACCATATTCGTGGAGCTTCAGTGTATTGGTACGGTCTGTTAGTAGTAGGTTTCTCTGGTTTTCTAGAGGAGGTGATGGTCCTGACTGGCTTCTGTTTATGACGTCCTTGTCCACGACTACGAGCAAGGAATATGTTAAGTGGTTTTAGTAGCACAATAACACTGCATCAGGATATCCATACCCTCACTTTAAACAGTACAGGGTGTGCCTGGAGTACGTCACTGGTGGACATCCGTTGATATTTGTCTAGCCGTAAACACCGCGGTAGTCCTCGTCTCTGGCACTTTGAAGGTAACTGACAGTGTCCAAGGTCTGGTAATACTGTTCCCTGGTGATTTGCTGTAAGGCACGCTTGTTTTTGTGTTTTCCTTGGAATACATTTTTGTATCACTGTTTGGTAACCAATCATTGCACCGAGCATTTACAGGACACATCTCCTCTCTGTGTGTGTGTGTGTGTGTGTGTGTGTGTGTGTGTGTGTAGACAGAGGCAGTCATGGAGATATTCAGTTATAATCAAAATTTCTAAGCCCACTTGGCCAGCATGTACAAGTCATTTATACTGGATATTAAAATAATGGTCAAATTAAACTGAACGTGTATAAGAGAAACCAAGTCAATAGAGGGTTTAATGTATTTGCATTCTTGGACTCTACATCTGTGCAGAGAGCAGAAGGCATGAGAAAAAGAATTATCTTTCCATAAACTACAAACTTACTAGAAAATTCATCCTCAATAATCATGCAGCTAGAAGTATCTACATCCTGCCAAATTTCTGGAACAATTGTCATGATCAAGTCTTCCTGGTCACACAGAAAAGCCATAATGCTGTGTAGATTTATTGTTGTGATTATATCCCCCAGGCACTTTCATGGTGGGGTGTAATGATGATAAGTTCTTGTAAAGCTAATCTAATATACCTTGATCTTTGTGGGGAAGATGCAAGTTGCCATGCTTATCACTCCCTTCAGAACTCTAGTGTAGCATTCCTGCATGAACTTGGAAGGGGTCCCAAAATATAGCGTACGAGTGACATCTGTTGTCCCATCCCTGGAATATAAATCAACATTTTACTTAATTAGAACTGGGTTTCAATTATTAAAAAAATCAACATTTTCCATGTATCTACACTAGGTTTATAGTCACACATAATCCGACCAAAATGAGGAAATGAAGTGACCAACTGGTGAGAAGTAACTACTGTAAGTAAAACTAACTGAAAAATTATTGAAAAGTTTAACAATAGTGGAGATTATTTCTTCACTTGCATAACAACATCAATTAATAACTAAATAAGTCCTGTTTAAGTTTAGTAACAAAGGATTCATCTCATTTGCATTGTGAAAATGGGACGAGGCAAGGATGTAAACAAATACCTGTACTAGTTAAAGGACAATTGAAGTCAGGCTCAAATTTACTTACTTGTACTGTCCACCAGAGTCACAGAGATAGATATCATCAGTAGTAACAATGCGGTCAGTTTCAGGAGAAGGAGAGTAGTGAATTATGGAGGCATTTGGTCCTACTGAAGATATTGTTGAGAAGCTCAATCCAACAAAGTCTTCCAGTTCCCTGAGGAAGAAATGGAAAATTGAAGTATATCCCATTTTATGGACAAGGGGAAGAAATACACTAAGAGTGAGAACCATAACAGCAATACAACTTTTAGTAGAGTCTGCTTTTGCCTTAAAATTCTGAAATGTTTAGTGGGAGGATAAATCATGCAGCCATATAACAATTTTATTGCAAGCAGTTCCTCAACCAATCAAATCTGGGTCCAAAAAAGGAACTGTAAGAAAGCATTTCTAGCCTTAGAACTCTATAAAATCTACCAGAGAAGTACAGGAAACTCACTTCAATCATACTGTAATCTTAAACTGCCACAGATTACTGTATGTTGATATGCTGGAATTGAACTCTCTAGTAAATGAGTACATAAGGAGATCCATCCGAGATCCCTCATCCACGAATTGCATGCTCTTTCAATAAACCGTTAATTATTATAATTATAATTTTTATAAGATGTCTCGAATAAAGACGAATGGTAAGGTGCTCCAGTGTTTTCCACTTACTGAAGGTACAGTACAGTATATGTAACTGTAATCACTTTTTACATTCTTACAGTGCTTTAACACTGTACTATTGGCTCATTTTGTTCTGGTAGAGTAATGTACAACACTCCACAACATAAACTGTACACAAAAAAAGCAGCTAGCGAGGGAACAACCTTCTATGATGGCAATAGAATATAAACTAAGCAACCTAAGCAACTAGACCACAGAAGGCACCTGATGGGTTGGAGCATGATGCAATCTCTTGGATCTCCCTGAAAATTTATTCTCAGACCCAGAAATATATATATATTTTTTTAAGATTTTCCAGAAATTTTCTTGGAATTTTCAGAAAATGTACCTAATTTTCAACCCTGGAATTTGTTCGCAAACCCAGATTTGAGAATATTTCCGTAAAAAATCCGAGCAAATTTCAATTCCGTCTACTGGAGCGTTCTAAGAGGGATTCTAACGGAGATATTACTTGTATACAGTATATGTGTTGTTTATAAAAAAAAGCGCTCCACTTTTCTGGGGGGGGAGGGGGTATACCATATTCTTAGGCAATATCAACTAGACTTAACTGATTACACCTTTCTTTGTGTACATCCATTAACATTAAATGATTGGGTTGTTTCTGACCTACTGTGTGGTGTCACTAATTAGTGTAAACAGTTTTAAAGTCATTTTATATAGCATACACTTAAAGCGGGGACATCTCACCTTCTTTGTTACATAAAGCAGTACCGTCTAAGTAATTATTGCACATTATCAATAATGACCGCACACAATGATATCAACAATTTCAAAGCAATTATATGTGGAAGAACAATAGCACTATCCCCTTGAGGCTTGCCAATAAAAAACTGGGGTGAAAACCTCAAAGTTTTGCTGTCCGTGCTTCACCTTTTCACTTTTTAGTCAATAAAATCATACATAAACAATGATGTCATTATTATCAGCCAATCAGGAATCTAGAAGCACATTTTATCCAGACAAAAAGTCGGCAACTTCCCAGGGTACAAATACAGACTCCACGAGTGAGAGAATAGAATTGATCCCGGTCACACACGGATCCCAGATAGCTTTTTAAAGTCTCGGCACAACAGTGTTGTCAATATATCACAACCTATTTACCTGTGTACATTACAGGTTCTGATACCCTGTACATTGACAACACCGACGTGCTGTCCCGGGACTATGAATAAAAGCTAAATGGGATCCATGTGGTGCATGGAGGACCTTTAGCTACAAGTGAGTTGTTAAAAGTGGGGCAGCTTTTAGCCCATCGTGGTCCAGTGGACTGCTGCCTGACTACTAACAATGGTGGCCTGGGTTCAAAACCTGGCACCCAGAGATGAAAACTGTTTACATCTTCAACGTATATAAAAGAAAATACATTAAGAGGAAGTTACCCAACAGTCATGTATTAAGGACATTAAAAAGTGGAAAAAAAAATCACTCACTCTCTGTACTTCTGCAGTTGATCAGCACCTGAGATTTCAGTCTGAGTACCTTTGATGGCCTCCTTCTCAAGCCAAGAAAAGTAGCGACACAGAGCTGATGCATCTCGGATGTGGCATTCCTCCATTCCTTAAATAAATAAACAAACAATACAGTACAGGTAGTATCAGGTGCTGTAATTATAATAAAAGATGAATGATGAAATATAAGTGGTTCAGTCGCGGACCACTATAGTGACAGGTACAAACTAAAGTAAAGTACAGTACTACATTCTGTTGAGAAGATAGATAATGTACAATTTGTTCCTGAGCTAATAGTAAGACCCCTTTAAGTCGGACTAATATATGGAGTTCAAGGCTGTCCGACTTATCTAGAATTCTCACTTAAGCATAACCTCCTACACTGGGTGCTTTCAACCATCATTTTGCTGAAAAAACTCTTCCAAAAAACAAAATTAAAGTTAACAGCACTGTATACATTTACACTGCACTTCCTTTTATAATAACAGATCAATTTTGAGGTGGAGGACAGTATATGTACAGTAGCTAAAACTATCTGTGCATACTTAGTGGGAAACAATATACCATGGACGATAACTATTGGTATATGAAGGCTGTCACTAGTCACACGTAAATTATCTGGGCATATCGGCCTCCACCTGCACAGGCAGTTGTTTTAGCTACTCTAAAAGTACTCACACTTATATTTATTATGCACTTTAATCGAGCTGATGTCATAAAAAGTACTGTACCCCACCTCAGACCATACTCCAAACAGATAATGTTTTAGGATATCCCATCACCAATTATGGTGGTGAGTGTTGTTGGTGGTGGTGAGTGTTGTTGGTGGTGGTGGTGAGTGTTGTTGGTGGTGGTGAGTGTTGTTGGTGGTGGTGAGTGTTGTTGGTGGTGGTGAGTGTTGTTGGTGGTGGTGAGTGTTGTTGGTGGTGGTGAGTGTTGTTGGTGGTGGTGGTGAGTGTTGTTGTTGTTGTTGGTGGTGAGTGTTATTGTTGGTGGTGAGTGTTATTGTTGTTGGTGGTGGTGAGTGGTGATGGTAAGTGTTGTCAATGGTGGTGATGTGTGGTATTGGTGATGAGTGTTGTTGGTGGTGGTGAGTGTTGCCACACCCATCCTCCAGGCCTTATACAATCTTTTGTCCACTTCATCATTCCATCACCAAGTCACTGTATGTCTGTCTGGGCTCTTCATCCAGCAACACTTATTGTCAGCCATACTTAAAAGGGTGTTCTTTAACCTGGCCCATCACCTTGTTAGTTCCTACATTACCCATCAAACTGTTGCTGGCTGTTCTATTTTTCACAGCTCAGCATATAATGTTTCTCTTACGTTCTGTTCCTTTAATTTCCCCACTCTCCTTTTTGGATCATATACCTTCTTCCTTTTCCTGCACCTTTTATCCCCAGGGCTTCAGGTTATGGTCCCACCCCCGAGTGGGTATATTTGGTAACATTTAAAAACTAAATAAATAAATAAAAAGCAGTTCTAGTCTCACAAACTGGCAATGCATGATATAAATAGGAAATACATAAATGTCCTTACCACAGGTTGGCCACAGTGACTAGGAAGAGTCAACAATGTTTGTGAAGTGGCATGTGTGTGGCATAGTAGTAATGAGGTAAACAACATTAACTTGTAGGCAGTATGAGGCACAGGGCACTTGTTTTATTATGTTAACAGACATTATTACTGCTCCAGTAATTGATCATAATACTAGACTTATGCTTGGGGGGTGTGGGGGGGTAGAAACACATGGTGAAGTGAATCAGGTCCAAGGGTGAGATGCCTACATCACAAAAGCTGACAAGAAACTGGGAGGCTCTAATGTGTGAGTGAATGAAGGAGAAATACCTACTTGGCAATATAATCTACCCAGACTCACCCTTTTTATTCAAATAGGCCTGGGAAAATCAAAATGTCATGTGACGTGACCCGAAGCCTAGGGGTTAAGCAGAATGTCACACACACAAGCAATTTGTGTTTCAAGGAACATTCTTCCCTGCTATTAACCTTACATCTTTAACAAACTTTGTTTGATTTCCATAAAAGTACAAGAAGTATGATGTCAACCTGGGTTTTTATGCTGCTTGACTCATACATCCTCAGCCTATTTTCCCTCTTCTTAACACTGTTGGGTTTAGGGAGGTGCTCTCCGGCGAGACACTCGGGGTCTGGCTGGATACTTACCTCACTGCACCACACGACAGCTAATTGTACGTAACAAGTCTAGAAAGTTTGCTATTTGAGATAAAAAGGTGGTATTTGTTGTATTAGCATTGTAAATAAATTTTCTAAAAACATTTTTATTAGAGTAATCACGATAAAATAAATATTTCTAAACATAGGCGCAAGAAACAAAATTAATTTATTGTAACTTTTGAGTTCATACACAGATTTGTGTATAAAAACCCCAATTGTGTTAAACAGTACTGTACTTATATGATACAGTACTGTATTACAATTATTATTATAATAATAACAATAATACCTTTAATCTCCGTAGAGTTTTTGATGGCTTTCCTTACAGCCACTGGTGAAAGTTTGGACAACCTTTTCTCTTCTGGGATCATTTGAGTTACTGCATGAGAGGCATGGTTGGAAACCCAAATTTTTCCTGACTGCAGAGGCACCTGAAAATCAACATAACATACAGGTAATAAGTATCCTCAAACATTCCTGTTTTCCTCTCAACCAAATTTTACATGCCGAGCCTGTTGTCAGGTTAAAATGGATGGAGTATAGCGATTTCTTAACTTTGTTGACACGGGGAACTGATACAACACCTGTACAGGGTATAATATATAAGCTAAGGTAATCTACACATTGGGTGCTTTTTTTACTCAATATAGGGCTGTAGGCTTATATTGACTTGGCAGAATATAAACTGCATTTCTGGAATCCTTGTAAGATAGCGACTAATTTGAGTAGAAACATCTCATAGTTTGCACAAGAGATAAAAATTTTAGTCCTTTAGCGTATTACATTTGAGTACAAAGTGAGTACAGACAGAGTAATATGTTGCTCAAAATTATGGCTTTTTCACAGGAAAAGTCTGCATAACTAACCCCAGTGGTCAGGATATTATGTACTATATTTTTGGTGTTTTTTAAATAATTATTTATCGTTTTTATACATTTAGTACATTCACGGGAAGATTCGGACACTCGGCTTTTTCGGGCAGGTGGACCCCCTTTTAGTCCGGATCTTCGAGGGTTCACTGCATCACATAATTTCTACCTCAACCTGGTAGAGAGACAGAGTGCTGGGGGATGTGGCCGCCCCAGCTTACTCCCAGGGGTGCGCGATTCGAATTTTTGCTGGGACACAAATTCGTTAAATGGAGGAACCTTTCATAACACAAAAGAGAGGTGGTAATTTAAGACATAATTATAAGCAAGTTCTCGTATCTCCAGGGATAACTATAATATATTGTCACTAGATATGGTAAACCAAAAGTTTGATGACACTCCATGAAGTGTTAACAGAGTCAAATTTAATATTTTGTATAATTATTTAATTGTAAATTATACTGTAATTGTAAGTACTATACATATATACAGAAAGTATTAACCTCTACTACTACATTATGCTTACGTACCTGTTCATCAATAAACTTAGGAAGATCCTCATATGGCTTAATAATTACTTTGACTTCTTTTTCTTGCAGAGATTCCCTTGCAGCTGAAGTTAGCTGACCTTTATTGATGAATAAAAAAGCTTCATTCTGAGTCAGTGCAGCATATGAAAAAAACACTGGATTGTATTCAATGTCTGATCCCCTCAGGTTATACAAATCTGTAAACAGAAAAGATAAAAATATTGATTAATTAAAATAATGTATCTAGAAGGAGGAAAGTTTTTGTAGTTCTCATGATGAAAAATGCAATCAAATTAATGATATCAGAGTCATGATGAGAAGACACCATGAAATAAGAATGAGAGCATTATTGTAGGACTGAAGCATGATACACCATTTGGGGATGAAATGAGACCTGAGAGATATACCACAATCATAAGTCAATTCACATACACCTAAAAAGCAGGAAAAGCTAAGCAACAGAACATATAATTCTGAAACCTAATTATAATCAAGAGGATGTCATTAATCAAATTAACACCCTCAATTCACCATAAACTGGAAAACTCAACCAGAAATTGAGAATTTATTCTTAAAAATCCAAATTTATGGACAAGCCTGGACCAGGTAACTGATATAGAGTTAAGGACATTTCCAACTGGTACACCAAGTGTTGTCAATCCACCGTCTCCCTAAGATGTGAACCTCGAGAGTTTCAACTAGCGAATCTGAAGCCTCTGAGTTACTCTTGTGAGATGTGAGGTGCACACAGCAGCCTGGGACCAGAATATTTTAAAGCAATAATATAATTTTACTCATTCACGGTCCAGCAACATTTATGCTTTACATGCTTCTTTGTTTATATAATGCTCTTGTAGATTAATTGATGTAGCGTGGGCACTTATTACGTTATGCACCTAAAGAGCATGTGTGCTGAGACTCCACTCTGGTCAATCACAGAGGATTTGTGTCAGTCATTAAAGTCTTGGACATTAAACATGATGGAAAGATTAAGAATGAACAAGCACAGAATCAAGATAGGAATATAGAATGTGAGGACATTATAATTATGAGGCTGGTAAGTATGCAATTTTTTTCAAGTGAAATGATAAGACTGTAGTGGGACATTCTGGGATTAAGTGAAGTAAAATGGACAGGTTCAAATAGCTTTAGTGGTGAAGAGTTTTACTTAATATATTCAGGTGGTGAAAAGCATGAAGGAGGTGTTGGTATTCTTGTAAACCAAAAGATGAGCAGCAATACGAATGAGGTCCCATAAAGTTAAACTTTAAATTATTTTTTTTTAATGGGGTGGGTGGGGGGGGGGAGCAGAGAGAGATAATCAAATAGATACAATAGGTGTTTAAATGGGCGGGTAGACTCGATTCTCACGCAAAACACGCTGAAGCTAGCAAGAGGTGCTGGGTGGGTTGGCTGACCCACGTTTAAGGGCAGCTCAGGGAGTCAACTGCATATAAGCGGGGTCGCGTACTCTGGATAGGCATACATTGAGTCCCTACTGTAGCTGGAAAAATTATGGGGATGTGCAATTTTCTTTAGGAGGAGAAATTCGTCTCAATACAGTGCCCGGAAATCTCTCATTACCCGGATGAGCTCTGCACTGATCATTCCAGCTAACGGGGATATCACTTACACTTTGTTTGGAATCTGAAAGTGAATACATGGTCAGCAGCTGAAAGAAACGAGGGAAGATTCAACCTGTAAAAATTTCAGTACACGTATTACGGAATTGTATTACCAACATCAACAAAGGCTAAGATTCGGAAAAGGAAGAATGTAACTTACAAGCAACTTCGTCAAGAGCAGTGATGATAAGCATGGAGGCATTCTCTTCTACAAGGTCTTCTCTGATCTGTTTCACTTTCTCTGTATGACTCAGTCCAGTGTATTTTACCTAGTGGGAAAAATACCAACCACAGGTCAGGGGCAGAACTTAACAATTAACTTTCATTTTCAAGGAACATCTTTTCAAATCAACAAAATTAAATTTTGTGTTGCCATAATAAATTAGGATATTATCGTTCTTTAATATTCTATAAACACTTTAGATATTTTGAAGATTGCAGAAAGTGTAATACTTTTAAGATATACTGTAGTATATTTAACCAATAAACAATACTGTACATACTCTATAGTACTTAGTGTATACAATTTTTTGACTTATAATTTCAGTAAGCATTCTTAAAATACAACGTGTATACTGAGTGTTCTCAAGTCTTAAGCTCAACCCCTGAAAGTGTCACAGTGACTTTAACAATGACATTAAGTTTTATTGCTCAAGACCTTTTTGTCTGGTAAAAGCATCATGTGTGATCAATGTTACATTTCCAGTACAGTATCCATGAAAGATTAACTGGACAAAAAAAATTTACAATTGAATTAAAAGGAATAAATATAAGACTTTGACAACCTAAATGTTTGGTGAGAATGCTGGGTGGCTTCACCTCTGCATCAAGCCATTGATTCAAGCACTGGTCAAAGTCCAGCAAGTGAAACTTAATCCACAGAGTATGGCAAGTAATAATTATGAGATGAGGATGATGTCTTCCATCAGAGAATACTGGGAACTGATATTGACCAAAGACAAGGAAACAGTCCACAATAAAACACAGTGTCTCTCATGACAGAACCACTGCATCATGATCCTGAGCACACTGCCAGTGCTACAAACACAGTACAGTATGTATAGCCATATTTTCAGCCATATTTGGATCCATCAATTCTCAAAAGGAAAAGTTCCTAACTGATAATGCATGTTACCAATCAAGGCCAGAAAGATTGAAAGACAAGGTTTCCTTAACTGATCAATTTCCATCTCTAAAAATCATAAAAATAAGAGGCCTTAGCACAGCCATGCACAGAGCACATACTGTATTCTGTAACACATGGAGGATGAGTGAGAAGGTGGGCTATCAAAACACCTTTTATCAACAAGAGGCATTTCAGGATCAATCCCCAACTTACAGTAGAGGCAAAAGTCCACAATACAGAAATCAGAAAAAAATAAGGGAGGAGGAAGTTGATCAGAGGAAGGAAACGCTCAAATAAACTAGAAAGTCAAAGCACTTATTAATAACAACTTGAGGTTTATTAATACCAGTACAGGTAATGTACTTCCTAGCATCATGAGTCATGAACCAGACCAACAAGAAGCTACACCTCTTGAAGATATGATATAAGGGGCTTTTCACTATACATAGGGGATGTGTTCCAGAGAGAAGCAACTTGTGATGAAATGTTTAATAATGAGCAATTTGTTCCCGTAAGAATTAGTGTAATTATGGGTATATGCATGCCAATATGTACACTCTCACCAAAACCTTCTTCAACACTATAAGCATTATGTAATCTGAAAAATAAACTAAGAATCTGAAACTATTCCGAGATAACAAGCCCCATTCTGCTCATTCTCACAGCCATTGGGTCCAGGTGTTTGAGAAGTTTTTGTTGAGAGTGTACAGTAAAACCTCTTGAAATCTCAACAATTCAGCTTTAAGTGGGGTCATTATAACATACTGTACTTGTAGTATTTAATATGGAGATACATTCCTGACAACATGATTTGTTATCTTTGAGTGATACATGATGGCTCAATATGGCTACTTGTTATACTGTACTTAGACAACTGATTAATGTATAAAATACACCACAATATTATTTATTAGGTGTAGAAGACAGTTGCTGTGGTAAGCACCAACCATCTTGAGCAGTAACAGCAGATATGCATGAAAGAAGCAGAGCATTGACAACTCTGCTTGGAGGGAGGCCGATGACAATGGTCAACTGGTCAGCTTTGTAAGCAAGCATCGAGGATTTAATGCAATACAATACCTCATCTGGCATTGGGTGTAGAATTTTCATCAGTAAATTTTATTATTTTAAAATATTTCATTAATCCAGCACTAAATGAGCATAAATTATATGAAAATTATGCTGAAACTGCATACTGCACTGTTGCATTTATGGGGGCCAATTGTGGAGTCGTCAGGTCACCCTACCTCCCACACAATTGACCTTCCATTCTCAATGTTCTTATTTACTTTATTTCTAAATCACATTAGAGAATTGGAATGATATTTTCATAACTTTTATGACTTGTTATGCACCAATATGTGTACAGCCTTCTCACAGCTACTGAGCACGTGTGTGTTATGGTGCCTCCTAGACTCCCATATTCTCCCACACACAATATACCCCTCCACTCTTATTTTATTCTTATCTTATATCTTTATAGTACTGTACAGTATTTTCTTTATTCACAAGGCACACTAGCACACTGAAATGACTTTTCCGTAAATTCTGTGATTACGTAACATATAACAATGGCATTAGCACTCAGTTGTGTGAGAGGCGACCGACGTAGTTTGGCGTGGTTGAAGCTTAACACTTGTAGGGTACTTTTATTACCCATTTTGGTTATTCTTACATTATCTTACAGTAAATCCCAATTATCTCGAGTCCCGGTAACCAGCAGATTTAAATAACTAGCACCCAAATTAAATAATAAAAAATTCCTCCAAAATCAGCTAGAATCGTAAGTTCGATTACTGCACGCAACGGGGATGAGCTGTCGTATTTATTACTATGATAAACAATAAAATTTATACACATCCTATCATAAAATACAACAGCACAGATTTTATGTACAAAAAAATAGCTTCTTCTACACTTAAATCATCATCTGGGTGATGCCACACAGTTCAGCCAGGCAGTCAACCAGCTGACACTGAGACGTGCGTGTGTGCCAATACGTCACATCGTGAGGGAGCACTGCATCCCACAGCCTCCACACATAAACACCCATGCTCTTCATTTTTCTTATTTTACAGTTTTATATCATATTTTCTATATTTCTTAGCCACATCATTTATATGGAGTGGAATAACTGATAAAGAAGTCCATTTTCTGAGACACAAATTTGTGAGGTCAGCCTGTAGCAATGTGAATTGTAGGATTTATTTGGGGATCCTATGAGTGAGGTTCAACTAATGGGAAAATCTCTTTATCCAGCACCTCTCAATCCCTATAGGTGCAGGATAACAGGTGTTTTACGGTACTGTACATACATGCTTTTAACACTATTTACACGTCAGATTCAGGTATACACAAACTCAGTACAAAACAGTGGATGATGCAGATAATGTATATGTGAAACAAGTGACATATAATGAAAATTTCTTCCTATATTTGTAAGCAACCTATACTGTACTGTATGTGAAATGACATATACTGGTACAAAGCCTAGCAAGGACCACATGTATTTGTAATAAGGTTGAAGTGGATGTTTAAGGAACTTAATTTGGTATATGACTCAAGAAGAAGAATACCTTATTGAGTTAATTTGTCATCTTAACCACAAATCTCTCATTGGCCACTGCACTACCTCACATAGCCTGTCCATAAAGTAGTGACTCATTTAACTGAATGTTCACTATTCACAAGAGTTAAGACATTGACTTGCTATAACTTGTCAAATTGTCATGCCTTGCCAAGACAGTTACTGAAATATGTTCACAAAGATACCAGTCATATGAGGTGATGGCAGACTTCTCAGCACCCTTACAATTTTAGCTTTCTTTCCTTGGTGCTTCTATTATTTATGAATTTCTACAATAAACAAATTTTAACACCAATATCCCAATTCCACTTCCTATTTATGATGTCTAACAAACAAGATCAACATGGCCTAAGGAAGGTTGGCATACACCACTACTGTATATCTCATAACAAAAACGTGCCTTAGTTTGCATCTAAGCCGTGAAAGTCTGAGGAGTACACTTTCAGTATTGTATAGTACTATAACTGAATAAATTTGAATTTTAAATATTTATAAAAAAGAAAAAAAAAATTGTGTGAAACCCTCTTGCAGTTATATGAACACATAATCAGTGTGGCTACAGAGTGTTGACTGCTACTTACTTGAATAGTTTAACCATTTATCTTTCACTTTGGTATAGATCCAAGTGTGGTTGCTCCTGGGGATTTGCTAAACAGCTTAAACAGTGCAAGTTCACAGGGCAAACACAGCCACATACAAACACAACTGGCAACTGTTCACATCAAGACTTCAGGCATCAGTGCAGGATGCCTGTGTTCAAAACTGTGTGTCATTTTCTCTCCATAAGTGCTTTTATTAAATATAGGCAGAGAACCATGATAGAAACCACTGATTATAGGGAACATCTACATTTGTTAAAGTACTGTAAGTCCTAACTATTTTACTAAGAATAATTAATCCATAGATACCAACCAAGCATACATATGATTAGGAGTCTGCTGCATCTACAACCATTAGTTACACAAAACTTGAGGCTGGCCATCATAGCATAAATACAACTAACAATGCAGGGTCAGCAGGGGATCTGACAAGTGGAATATAAACCTATTAAATTTTAAGCAATGTAACATTTAACTGAAATAACTCATTATTTTTCATGCTCCTCACCTCAAGTGGAACAACAGACTTGGCTGGACGAGGCGGCCGTTCATTCCATATTATATCAATGAGGTTTTCTGGTACAGGAATAATGGAATGTCCACCTCCCTGTAGCTCCCTGGCAAAGTCCCGCCACCACTCTGACTCAAGTAGATAAGGGTCAACGCCAACAACCGACCCAACATCTAATGTCTTGTTTAACCATTTGGCTTCACTTGGAGTCTTTGGCAATCCTGAAAAAATAAGTTTGTACATTTCAATACATTCTTGGCAAAATTATTTTTACAGTAAAAGCAATTACAAAAAAAAATGATCTCAATGCAGCAAAACCTTAATAACTCAGCAGGTATGGGGCTCTGGCCTTGCCAAGTTATCACAAATTCTGATTTACCGAGACACTCCACTCCCCCCCCCTCCCTTACAAAAGTACAATAAAAAATTATTGGCCAATATAAGTATAAATGTAATTACTAGTTTTCAAAAGTAACACATACCAACACTGCAGGCAAATAATGAAGCTTTGTAGTAGGTGACATAGGCATGGTAGGTGACACACAGGCATGGTAGGTGACACACAGGCATGGTAGGTGACACACAGGTATGGTAGGTGACACACAGGCATGGTAGGTGACACACAGGCATGGTAGGTGACACACAGGCATGGTAGGTGACACAGAGGCATGGTAGGTGACACACAGGCATGGGGGTGACACTGACACACAGGGCATGGTAGGTGACATGGTGGGTGACACAGGCATGCATGGTGGGTGACACAGGGCATGGTGGGAGTAGGTGACACAGAGGCATGGTAGGTGACACACAGGCATGGTAGGTGACATAGGTCACTGACCCACATTGGGGCCTGAGGGGCAAAAATTTAATACCCCTGTAATAATAATAATAATTCAGATAAGTAAAAAAAAAGAAAGAAAAAAAAAGCTGCCTATCTACCTATTGGACAAACTAAAATCGTTCCGGACCACGAGAGTTTCCGGACCACAGAATGCCGGACTAGAGAGGTACAACCTGTATATGTAACATGGTGTTAATAGATACTGTATATACAGGTACAGTATGAGGATGTTACCATGGTTATCACTTTTTATTTATTTATTTTATTCTTTTTTTACATTTATATGTACTGTACGTACAGTATATATATACAATATGATTTCACAGTGGAGTTGGAACACTGTATACAGTTATCTGAGAGGTGAAAGAAGTAATACAACATGGGTTGTGTTGGGGTGAAACAAGGGGACAGACACAGTTATGATAATGGCTTGACACCAAATATATAATTACTGTATTGCAATAGTAATTTCCATCTACATGACAATATGTGATACAATGGTTTTCATGGTAAAGTAAGTGTTACAAAAATATTAATACTCAGACAATAGATAATTAGTTGATTTAAAGGGAGAGGCTGTGAGAAATTACCTCAAAGATAAGAACCTGACAACAAAGGCTGAAAGGGAGAGTGACATGGACAGCTGCCATCAGGTAAACACAGACATCATACAGCATAGAAAAAGACCATAAAACAGTGATGATGATGATAATGTGCATGTTGAGATCTGTCCTCTGCTAGATGAAGGTCTCTCCCAATATACTTACACAATACTTAACAACCAATTCTTCTTCAATTATAACATACCTTGTTTCATTAGTGTCCAATTCTCATCCATTTCTTGACTTGCTTGTAGATAATAGCGGCCATCAGTCCAGAGTGCAGCACCAGTATCAGTGACAATAGCTGTTCCGGCTGATCCAGTAAATCCGGAGATAAAAGCTCGACGTTGATCACACGATGCTATGTACTCACTCTGAATATTAAAAACAAAACTTAGGAACACTTAAAAATAAATAAATAAATCACATGCAGTCAAAACTCAAAATTAAAAAATTCACATGTAATTTTTCAAGTTTAGCCACTCTAAATTATGTGGTCCCACCACCCTCACAGTCACTGTCACCCAGTTTATTACAGCATATTGTTTGCCATGACTCTGACTCCACAAATTTTCTAAATTCAAAAGTTCTACCCTAATACAATAATGGCTTCAAAAAATTGCACATGGGTATTTTTTATGTCAATATGCAACACCAAAATTTTGAACAGCATTGTAGGACAAAGTTGGGGCAACTGTCACACCCTAGTGTTCGTAAGACGGGGACCCCCTGTAAGTGTTGTAAGAACCTGATACTTTTAGTTAATAGCCACAAGGTCCATTACAACCATAAAAGTCAGTCATCAGTTTGCATGCTGCTGTGGGAATTATATAACTACAGTACTCTTTTGTACAGTAAATAATCATAACACAAAATACCTTACTGCAACACAAACTAAACAATAAATATGCCCTGTAGGAATTAATCACTCATGAAAACAAACCTGATGTGCATCTCCTGAGGGAATGATATAAGCATGTAGAGCTTTTGGAACATAGGTCGTGTTCTTCATCAGTAAGCGAAGTTGCTTCAGTAAGTAAGTCGTACTTTTGGGAGGCATCATCACCTTAACTGTGGTGGGAACTGCACAAACAATGATCCTCTCTGTATCAAGTCACTCAAACCTGTCGAGGGTTAAAGAAAAATCCTTAGTAGAAACATAAAATACCTGCAGAGTTATAAAAACACCAAATGGAACACTTCAAAAATTGCTTTCCAATAAAAGGTGTAAATAAGCTCTAAATCCTGAGCCAAGTTTACCAGACTGTCAACATATTCACTGATACCCGCAAACTATTCTGCATAATACAAAGAAAAATGGGGGACTGATTTCTGAATTTTATCTAATGAGAATGGATAAAATAAATAACCCAAGAATTATAGTGTTTGCTAATACTCCATGTCAAAGCTGCCGTATTAGGTTAGGTTAGTGGGACAGTAGCTACATCAGGCCAGGAATAAGTTCTTCAAAAACCACATTGAAAATATCATGGTACATGTATTCATAAAACTTCCAAAATCCCACAAAATTAGGTCCAGTACCTGTACAGATTATATTTTCATTTGGGGGTGAGGCAACATTTTCTGCTGTAATACCCCGGTAGTTTTACTGTACTTGTACTGTACTGTATTGTAGTACAGTAATCACATTAAAAAAGACCAATATTAAATCAGTTGGATTCCTCAATAAATTACCTACAAAGCCAGAAGTCTATACAGGCAATCCCCGACTTACGAAAGGGTTAGGGACCCAAATCCAGGTCGTAAGTCGAGAATGCAAAAATAATACATAGAAAATCTAAAATGGGTGTTTCTTTTTCTTCTCGGCACCACAAAACTCTCACTTTTAAGCTTGCAGCCACTTTAAAGGGAAATACAAACGAAAATTTTCTCAGTACACAGCGCAATCACTTACGTCGGGACTCGAAAATACATAATTTGAAAAAAAAAAAAAAACTGGTACGACTGGGGTGGTCGTATGTCCGGGCGGTAGTAAGTCGAGTAGGTCGTAAGTCGAAGAGTACCTGTATACAGTAAGTCCTCGTATAACGCTGCCCCGTTAACGTTGTTTTGGTACTACGTCGCTACTCTTTAGGTTGGTGAGGTCTTCTAACATCGTTGCTGCCTCTTTGTTTTTCTTATCAACTTAGTTTAGGTTAGGTTTAATTTAGAAATACATAACCACTTTTTAACACATTTTCCATAACTACAACAGTGTCCACTATAAAACAGTGAAATTGTGGTATGCTTAAATTTGTTTTCACTAAAAAATCAGCGGCTGTGAAGTAAAAAATAATTACCATGCCATTGGTAATGAGTTAGCTATTCTCTGCTTCTTAAAACGCCTTACAATAAATGCCTATACTCAAGGGTCTTAGTTCTCAGTAGGCCTATAACAAATCTAATAAGACCACTGTACAGTATTCAGTAAGTGTTGTTCATTTCATCAAGTTTTTTTATTTAATCTTCCCGATTTCTTAACTTTTTTTTAAAAGTATTTCTGGTGACCACAGCATCTCAGAGTCCGTAAAAGGCGAATTCCATTTTTATCGAGGTTTTACTTGTAGTATAAATGGAGTTCAAAAGACTCAAAATAATAAAATCTAAATGTTTCAGTAGTTTTAAACTTTGGGGCACACCATGTCCAAAAGTACTGTACAATACCTTAGTTAGAAGTGGAAGGACCAGGGATAGGTTCAGGGTCATCAACCTCCTTCTCGTTGGAGTTTACAAGGCAATTTACAGTGTGGGCACTCAACAGACGTAGGGAGAACACCGTGATTACGTAGGAATTGCGTTATATTTTTAATATATCATTACGGAAAATACTGTAATATTATTTTGTTCTTGTTTGTAGGTATAATTTTTAGTTTATTTAGTTTATTGTATACTTGCGGCATTTATTGCACTTCACGTACTTGCTCTCTCATCTGATTGTCTAGTATGCTAGCGTCCTGCACAGGGGTGTCAAACTCATGGCCCGCGGGCCAAATGTGGCCCTTGGGATGGTCAGGTGTGGCCCGCCGGATGACGGTAAAATTCATCATCTGTGAAATTATAATAGAAATAGATATAATCATGTTTATTTACTTAAATGAATTTTATGTACTTAAGATCAGAAAAACCCAAAGGGGGTATTCCTGGTAAGCCAGGTAAGGCAATGTGTGAAGCTGTAAACTTCAATCCTGCAAATATGTGATATAGCACTTGTGTTGACCCTGAAGAGGGTAACTAAAATAAGAATCGACCCTCGAAAGGTTTTGAGTTTGACACCACTGGTCTAGCAGCTCTAGCTCTGATCTCACTTGATCTGACTATGTATTTTGTTGAAGCGTTTATTTCATTATTAGGGTTATGTTATAATATGTTCATTGTTGTTTCCTCTTTGAATTGTTACAACATTTGCTTTTGTGTTATTTCAGATATGTAGTGAAATGAGTCAAGTACTGTATAGCTTGGATGTAGCAACCAAGTGTTTTATTTGCCACAGATTGGATAGCTTGATCGTCTTTCTCATAAAACTCGGCAATATACATAAAATAATCGTAGGAGAATGATTGACACCCAACCTAGACCATTGTCAGACTGGTCATTGAATTTCAAATCCGTACCCAGGCTGATTTGAAAAATTCAAATTTGATTGGTAAAAAAAAAAAAGTTGCGGGATGATATTGATACATCATTGGTCACGACTGTATGACATCAGTCAATAATGCTCATGCGTGATCCATAACTAACTCGGTTTCATGCCGATAATATTTTCACACAGACGAAGACTGAAAAGTACGTAAAATAAATTAAATTAAATTTCCATTTCCGCCTGGTATATATGGGGTTCAAAATGCTCAGAATAGGGAGATCTAAATATTTCAGTAGTTTAAAACAATTCCTTTTGGTGATAGTGCTGTTCTCAGACATAAATCTTTCTTGCGATCTTTTTGGAGTGAAGGAGCGACAATGGTAATTTTTCGTTATCCACCCATTATCTTTTTTCACATGAAAAATATATATTTTCGCTAGTTTTCTTGCTGTTTTATGTTAGGTTAGGTTACCAGACCGAACATAACAGGTCACGTCCTAACCTAACCTAACCTTAAAAAAATTCATGTGAAAAAAGGTGATGGGTGGATAACGAAAAATTACCGGGACAATATTATACCCACAACACTTCCTGCCAGTAAAAAAACCTACTTTTGTCGATAAATTTTCACTTGTTGCCACTATACGAAATCAAGGTTGAAACTATGTTTTTCCTATGGTTTTTGATGTGTTATGAATGAATTTGACCTTCATTTCTGGTGCAAATAAAGTTTCTGTGACAAGCCCCCCCCCAATCTCAGAATTTAGAGATTTGCTATAAAAATCAAGGTTAAAAGTGTTCAAAACAAATAAAAAACCACAGGAAAGTTTGAATCTAACCAACCAACCAACCAAACCAAACCTAACTGAACTTAACTGGGGGAGCTCCAGTCAGTTCGATGACCTTGGTGAGTACTGCCACATACAAAATAAAATGTTAAATATCTCGCTTAAACACAATTTGCGCCATAAATGACATTGAAGAAAGGTGTCTTAGAATTGTCAAAAGTACTGATTGCAACAATAAAATTCCCGAGATTGATTTAGTGGCAACAAGTGAAATAATACCCTTTTGTCTCTTGATTCAGATAATTCTTCAGTGTGTCAATTTGCTCTACCCTTCAAAATATCAGCTGGGGTGTAGACATCTTCTCCAGCATAATATATTTATAACCAGATCTACTTTACCGGTCTCAGTTATTGTCTCAACCAGCGCACTACAAACAATGTTATCTTTGAACTTCTATTGATAAATACATTGAAAAGTTATTTAAATGTTTCTCAACCTTATTAATGTCAATGATTACTATAGAATCCCTACAACATAATATAAATTCTAATTCAAAACCATCAATAACTCACAGCAAGGCACACCACCATAATATCTAGCGTGTTCACACGTTACTTGGCGAACACCTCCAGCGTCCACGTTTGTTTAGTTTAACAAATTTATTGACAAAGCTTGTAGTACAGTTTGCCTATTGTGAGTAATTCAGTCAGGTCTTGACACTGAGGGTGGTATCACTTCTCACTGCCACGCAGGACAGAGGTTCATACACAAAGAAATACATCATATTCATTAACAACTATAAATGTATAGAGGTCAGATTCATGTGGGTAATGTCACTGTTTACTGCCACGCAGGACAGAGGTTCGTACACATAGAAAGAAATACATCATATTCATTAGCAGTACATATAGGTCAGTGGTTCACATACATTGGAGTCATATTCTAATTGAAGACTTATCAGTTTGGGCTAGCAAATTTGGGATAAACAGCAAGAATGTCCTTAAGCACCCCCGATTCAATGTAGTAATTACAAAGTTCAAGATAAAAATAAGTCAGGTGGCCTGAAGTCTTTGACAGTGTCACATAAAATAATATAGTGTTCAAGTGTATGCTTTAAAGGTTTATCACAAAGTTTACATGCTGAGTGTTCCGGTATGGGTACTGCGGGGTATGGGTGTTTGGTTCACACTCAGGATGGGATGGAGAAAGGAAACTCACAATGTGCTCTCTGTATACATGTTGTATTGGATGTACAATGCAGCTTGGTGCTGGGAAGGCAGCGTGGTTACAAGCGTGATGTAGAGAGAGCTGGTTGGTGAGGATGCTTAGAGGAGGGCAGCTTGTGGGTCGCCATGCTCGCCGGTGGGAGCGAGGACCGCCAGGCAGCCGAAGGAGGTGTTGCTGGCTGGTTGGTGTAGGTAGAAAGAGAGCGATCACCACGAGGTCAGGTCTTAAGTTAAATAGCAGAGGTAGGCGTAGTTTAGTAGTTGACCTCCGTCATGTAAGGCGGCGCTGGTTGACCTAGACCACGAGGCACACACTGTGGAATCCGCTGGGTCGGCTACTCAGCGACAAACAGCGTTTGTAGGGGAGAAATCCACTACAATACTCCCCCTTCCCTCCAGGCGGTGTAGGAGACTTGTTGTCTGCAGGGTTGCATAGCACATGAGAGGCAGAACGGGCGGTGCATGCCTCATGTGAGCCATAACTGCGAGGGCGTGGATGAGCCGGCCGCTAGTGGAGGCAACTGTCTAGATACACACTATCTGTGGGAGAAGAGAGGGAGAAAAAGGGTGTGTGGAGGTGATGAATGTTGTGCTTCCCTCACCGCAGGTACAGAGTCGTCAGATGCGCCTGCTGGGGTGTGTGGGCCTGGGTCAGGAGCAGGGGCTGCGTCAGCAGAAGGCGGATGAGGGCTCGTGACAGCAGCTGGGTCCACGACAGCAACAGGGTGCAGGACATTAGCAGGGAGTACCTGAGGGGTGTGTGGGTCCGCACTCAGGCGCATGGACCGTGTCGGGAGCAGGGGCTGCATCATGAGGAGCGGCAGGGGGTACTGCTGGGCCGGGGGCGGCGTCTGAGGCAGGACGGGTGTGCTGGGGTCGGCAGGACGTGGTGCTTGGGGCAGGAAGAGGAGCGGCTGTCTGCTTAGAGTCGCAGAGCTGCTCTAGGGTGTCTAACCTGCGGTGTAGAGACAGTAGCTGTAGAGCCGATGAGAGCTGCTTCTGGGTGGATAAGCCAGTCTTTCATGTTGCTTGAAGGCTGGGAGAGTGATCAGTTTCTCCTCCATCCTGTGTGAGTGCGAATCTCCGGGGGTCACCATTTGTGGGGTACGTGATGTTTGGGTTCACACTCAGGATGGGATGGAGAAAGGAAACTCACAATGTGCTCTCTGTATACATGTTGTATTGGATATACAATGCAGCTTGGTGCTGGGAAGTGGCAGCATGGTTACAAGCGTGATGTAGAGAGAGCTGGTTGGTGAGGATGCTCAGAGGAGGACAGCTTGTGGGTCGCCATGCTCGCAAAATATTTTGTCAACATATCACAAATTTTCATACAAGCGACCAGGGGGAATTGTGACTGTCATGATTTTGGGTGAAAGTTCTGCCCAAAATCTTAGCACCCGTATTATTAAACAACATCTTCCCTTGAAGAGGGTTGTCGTGTTTCAACATAAGAACATAAGAAAATAAGGAGTCTGCAATAGGCCGGTTGGCCTGTGCATGGCAGCTCCTGTCGAGAGTTACTACCACTCTCCATCATCCATGGATCTATCCAGTCTCCTTTTGAAACTTTCCAGCGTCCCAGCACTTACTACATAGTTGCTAAGCTTGTTCCACTCGTCCACCACCCTATTTGTGAACCAGTTCCTTCCTATCTCCCTCCTAAACCTAAACTTATCCAACTTAAATCTGTTGCTTCGAGTCCTATCCTGCTCGGATATTATAAGAACTTTTTCTATATCCCCTTTATTGATTCCTTTCACCCATTTAAATACTTCTATCATATCTCCCCGCACTCTTCATCTTTCTAGGGAATGCAAGTTTAGTTTCTTTAACCTATCCTGATATGGAAGGTTTCTAAGTCCCGGAATCATTTTCGTCATTCTTCGCCGCACCGACTCTAGTGAATTGTTATCCATTCTATAATTAGGGCACCAGAACTGAACGGCATAATCGAGGTGCGGCAAGATATAGTTGCAATAAGACCTCTGCACTCTTATTACTTACACTTCCAGATATAAAACCCAATACTCTGTTTGCCTTATTTCGAACATTAACACACTGTTTTCTAAGTCGTAGGTCCGGGCTTACAAGTACCCCTAGGACTCTTTCACAAGTCGACTTCTCTAGGTTGATGTTGTTAAGGCTGTTTACATTGACAGTGTTTGTTCTTCCAATATCAAGTACGCTGCACTTGCTGGTGTTGAATTTCATTTGCCATTTTTCAGACCACCCCTGCAGTTTATTTAGATCCTCCTGTAATGCATTTGCATCCTGCCCTGAATTAATCTGCCGCCCTATTTTGGTGTCATCCGCAAACTTGCTTATGTCACTGCTGATCCCAGTATCTAGATCGTTTATGTAGATTATGAACAAGAGTGGGCCTAGTACTGACCCCTGGGGAACCCCACTGGTTACACGGCCCCACTCAGATTTAACACCATCTACGCTGACCCTCTGCGTTCTATCGGTGAGCCATGATTTTATCCAATTTAAAACTTTCCCCTCGATACCATGAGCCTTAATTTTTCTCAGAAGCCTCTGATGCTGTACTCTGTCAAATGCTTTGCTAAAGTCTTAGTAAATAACATCGTAATTTTCGTCATTATCTACTACCTCGAAGACTTTCCTAAAAAACGTCAGCAGATTTGTTTGAAAAGATTTTCCCTTTGTAAACCCATGTTGAGTCGTAGATTACTTTGCTTTTCTCTAACTGCGATCGGATGCTATCTACTATAATTGTTTCAAGAAATTTCCCCACTACTGACGTCAAACTGATCGGCCGGTAATTTGACACTGATGCTCCGTCTCCCTTTTTGAATATGGGTACTACATTTGCCCGTTTCCACAAGTCTGGCACAACTCCCGTGTCTAATGATTTTGTAAATAAATTTACGAGGGGTCCGCTAATCTGTTCCCTACACTCTTTCAATACTCGAGGGAAAATTTCATCCGGCCCTGGGGAATTTGTCTTCTTTAGTTTATTTATCCTCTTAAGAACATCCTCTTTTCTGATAGTGATATTCATTAATTTCTCTTCTTCCTTTCCCCTAAATATCACTTCCACCTCTGGAATTTCCTCGCGAATTTCTTCTGAGAAAACTGATAAAAAGTAGCTGTTCAATGCCTTCCTTATTTCTTCACTGCCATTTATCACTTCTCCCCTCCCTGACTTTAAAGGCCCAACTTTGTCCTTGACCTTTGTTCTATATACCTGGAAAAATCCCCTGGGATTCGCCTTGGATTCTCTTGCTACAGGTTGACAACCCTTTATCCGAAATTCCGAAAACCGAAAAGCTCTAACCGAAAGTTTTTTGTGACATTTTTTTTTAAACAGGGATTAGCCCACCCGGGCATAAATCACTGACTCACATCGGGGCCTGGTGGGCGAAAATGTAATAGTAATAATAATAATAGTAATAATAATTATAATAATAATAATTATAATAATAATAATTATTCATAGTAAATAAAAATTTTAATTAAAATACTGTACACCAAAATCAAATAATAATGATAACAATAATAATAATAGTAATAATAAAATATAATAATAAAATTAATAATAATATTAATAATAACAATAATACTGTAATAAAATAATAATAAAGAAATACAAGAATGAAAAAAAGATCAAAAGTGAGAAATGCGACCTAGACCTATGAATTATTATTACAGTGTTATTATTATTATTATTATTATTATTATAATATTTTTGCCCCCCCCCCCCAGGCCCCGATGTGGGTCAGTGATCTATGCCCGGGTGGGCTTTTATATATATATATATATATATATATATATATATATATATATATATATATATATATATATATATATATATATATATATACTGTATATAAAACCTAACCTGTTCTGAAAACCGAAAAATTCTGAAATCCGAAATGCCTCTGGCCCCAAGGATTTCAGATAAGGGATTGTCAACCTGTATTTTGATTTCATAGTCTCTCTGCTTTCCTTACATTTTTCTTAACATTCCTAGATAGTTCATTATATCTATTTCTGAGCTGCTCCTCCCCTCCCTATAATTTCTTATAAGTTCCTTTCTTTATTCCTATGTCATGTTTAAGTTTTCTGGTCATCCACCTTGGCTCATTTTTATTTGAACTAATTTTTGTGTATGGCATATTTTGTTCTTGTGCTTTATGTAGTATACCAGTGAATATATTATAGTCATGAACAATTGCTGTGTCATCTATGACCTCACCCCTTCCTACTGGGGACTGACGTGACTGTTCCCAGGTGACCTCACCTAGGTACCTTCTTAACCCGATAATCCGCCAACCGAAAGTTTGGGGCTCTGACCATATTGTCATTGTTTTTCGTTTCCCAATTTAGGGTGAACCTGATTTCTCTGTGATCACTGTTACCTAGTTCTTCCCCTACTGTGACATCTCTGATAATATTTTCTTTATTTGTTAATACTAGGTCTAATATATTGTCACCTCTAGTAGGTTCTTTATAGCAATTGCCCTGGACAGCCTTTCACGACCAACCCCTCTTCTAGGCAAGACACCACATACTATCGGGATCCCTCCCCTATCTCTAATCTTCCCCAGTGCCTCCCTATACCTCTTGAAAAGTTCCTCACTCCTAACCTTTCCTATATCGTTTCCTCCCACACTAAGACACACTACTGGCTTGGTACCCTCCCCTGATAAAACCCTGTCTATCCTCTCAGCTACATGCCCTATCCCAGCCCCAGGAAAACACACCCTAGTCCTACGTTTCCTATCTCTTACACAAAAAGTCCTATCTATAAACCTCACCTGGCTGTCCCCAACTACCACGACCTTACCTGTGGGCAGGGTTTGTACAACTGCCCTTTCCTCTCCTTGCTCCATACCGTCCTGCCTCTTCTCTTCCTCGCCAGCTTCCTCCAGCACCTGGTAAGGGTTACTACACTCCACACCCTGGTCAGCTTTCCTGAGTCTGACCCTAGTCCCCTTGGAGACAACCACTCTCCACTCCTGCTCCTCCTTCGTAGATGTCCTGCTAGGCAGGACACCTACCTGAAGGAGTTCAGTCCTGAGGGCTTCATTTTCCCCCTTTAGAGTGTGAACCTCACTCCTCAACTGCCCCAGCTGCCTTAACAGAGTGGCCAGTAGGTCGTCTTTCCTCACACTACGCTCCTCTTCCCCCAAGACACAACCATCCAAGGCGGCCATTTTCCTTGGTCACTAACAGGAGCACTTGGGGGCACGACCTTCTCCAAGCTGGGTCAGGTAGCAACTGTCAACCCGAGCTTTAAACTAAATGAGTCCTGAGGGACACCTCAGTACAGTACTTAACGGGGTGGTGTGGCTGTAAGATTAATTAATTCCAATATTATAAATTAATTTTATTGGAATTAGTTAGTTTTACCGCCACACTACCCCGTTAAGTACTGTACTGCGGTGTCCCTCGGGACTCATTTAGTTTAAAACTCGAGTTGAAACACGACGACCCTCTTCAAGGGAAGATGTTGTTTAATAATATGGGCGTGAATATTTCCTGCCAAGCTTGAGCCAATCGCAGTGACCTGTGAGTGTGAATGCCTTAGTCTTGAACCAATAAGGAGAGCCTGTGAGACGTGGCATCATGAACATGTGGCATTCTGTAGGTCGCTTTTGTTTTAACACAGAGTCTGGTAGAGGCGCTGGTGGTAGAGAGGTACTGCTCTTGCCTCGCAAGCAAGATGTCACGGGTTCGATTCCCGGGCCGGCGGAAGTTGTTTGGACACTCTTCCTAGTCCCCCTGGTCCCTGTTCACCTAGCAGCAAAGTAGGTACCTGCTGTAAGTCGAAAGTTGCGAATTCGTATTCAGGGACAAGTTGTTGGAGCTTTCAATAACTTGCTTAGACATAAACCATTGACTCTTCAGGCTTCTACGCCCTTAACTCATGAGACATAAGGCAAGCATGAACTTAGCATGTTTCCCTGTTGGGCGCTGTAAACGCTTCTGCGCTTCACCTTACACAAGGATGTAGGGGGGTGCCCAATAAATGAAAACAACAACAACAAAAACAGAGTCTGGTTAGAGGTAGTGAAGTGTATACGTAAGTGGGGTTGGCTCCCCAACATGGCGGGATATATATTATATATGAAAGTATATTAAGGTTTTATTAATTTCATGAATTGTATTGTGATTCATGTGACCCCTGTTTAACTAGTTAAGAAAATAGATCTATTGGTTTGAAGTATAATTGTCCATCCCAATATTAAGTGTTCAATAAATACAGTAACCGTTAATAAGTGTAATAATTCCTCCCTCCCCTTGTTGAGAAAGGTTGGTTTATTATAAGTGTCTTGGTGGTATACAGTGACCCATTAGTAATAACATAACCGTATCCAGTGCCCTCTAGTGTCTCAGTTATTGTATGTTACTCCCATTCCCCAGTTATCCTCCTCACTCCCTCTTCGCTTTACCCTCGGTGCAAAACCGGCTCTAACCGCAAACCAGCAGTTAGCATCTCTTGTTACCTCCCTCTCCTCTCACTCCACCCTCACCTCCATCACACGAGTATACAGAGAATGAAAGAAAATAGAGTAATAAGACAAATGAATAAAAGGTAAAATAGAAGTTTTTATTACAAGGCAAACAAGGCACACACACACACACTTGGCTTCCTCCCACTCGTTCCTTCCCACTATGCCGTCAATCCTCACCTACCGCCAGCCCGCCCACCCACTTACCCAACCCGCCCATAATTTTTTTTTTTTTTTACGGGGATTAGCCCATACGGGCACAGGTCACTGACCCACATCGGGGCCTGGGGGGCGAAAATAATAATAATAATAATAATAATAATAATAATAATAATAATAATAATAATAATGTAGTGGACTTCTCCCCTACAACTGTGTATCCGCATTCCGATGCTACCGTATCCTAGCAACCAAACGAGCGGCGTCACTAGATGTTACCACCTTCCCTAGCAACGAACCAAAGACCGGCGACTTTCTCGGGTTTTCCCAACATGACTCATAGATGACTCACGGCTGCTGGGTATATAAGCTCTGTCTCTCCATTGAGATTCATTCTAGCCTCTCTTCTACAACACGCAACACCTCCTCCTCCGCTGCTGCCTAGTGGCTCTCGCCTCTCCTCCGCCTGCCTGGCGGTCCTCACTCCCATGGCGACCCACCAGCTGTCCTTCTCTGAGCTTCCTCACCAACCAGCTTTCTCATTCTGGCCCATCTTCCTGAACACGCAACACCTCCTCCAGCAAGCTCCACGCTGTCCAGCTTTCATTCAACCAGGAGGCCAGCAACAGGCAACATCTTCTCTAACGAAGCTCCTGCACATCTACCTCCAACACGCTACTCACCGAACGTCTCTACTGAGCAGCTCCTCACCACACGGCACCTCCAGCACCAGACTGTCTATCATATAACTTATTGAATACAATTAACGATTATAATGGAAATATTACAAGTAGGTACTACCGCCTGGGAAGATATTGGAAGCATAATGTGTTGTCTAATGGTAGACCCTGCTGCCATATGGCATCACAACAATTACGACCAAGTCCCAGGTTGGTGATCTGACTTTCTGCCTCATTTACACACAATTGTAGGGTCTCAATTGTTTCTTTTTCTATTGACAACACAACATACATATATTGTTTCTCACTCTTGATCTTTTTTTTTTTTTTTTATGGTTCTTTATTATTATTATTATTATAAATTGTATTTATTATGAACTAGTAATATCTATTATTATTACATTATCGCCCCCCAGACCTCGATGTGGGTCAGTGACCTGTGCCCGGGTGGGCTAATCCCAGAAAAAAAAATAAAATAAAAAAATAAAAAAAAAAAAATTAAATTAAATTACTAAATTATGGCCAATTATTAAATTTAATATGAAAGCATGAAATTAAAAAGAAAACAATTCCAAGTAATGGCACAGAAAAAGAAGCATCGATGACGTATAACTCCAGGTTGTATCCAAATGAACACCGTCCCCTGTGCCTAACTCATTGCCATAAGAATGCTGCATCAAAATGACCTTTTTTAGAGCTTGTGTGTACCACATTTTGTCTCTATTTTTTAAGATCAACCTTGTGTTTTAACCCCTCATTTTCCCTGGTTTTCAAAGACCTCTGCACTTGCAAAAAATTTCAGATTTTAGGCATTTGCTTCCATTAAATGGTTACTATGGAAATAAAATGTGTAATGCTGTCTTTTATTTTTATCTTTAGTTATCTAGTTTTTATAATTTAATGTTACTGTACTGTGGATTTATTTTAATATATATGATTAACAATTTTGTTGTTACTTTTTACTTTTATTACTTGAGTATTTTATGAGTGACGTTTTTTTTACTTCCACTTGAATAACATTTTGTAGCTGTAATAATACTTAAGTAACAAAGTCCGGTACAGTACTTTTTATAACTCTGCCTGTGTAAAGAAAAAGCAAGACTTACCTAAGCCAGCCTGCCAAAGGTTCAATAAAATGACACTGAAACAATCTGTCAAACGATATATGAAATAAATTTTACAAAACATATAAATATACCGTGGAGTGTGGTAATTATGAGGTCAGCCTTCCTGTAATCTCCTTGTCAATCAAGATGGCCACTACACTTTTAATACTGTGCTATACTACTGTATATGTCATTTTCTTACAAGTACTGTACTAGTAGTTCAAATGTCTTTATATATATCATTATGTATTCTTCCAAATCCTAAATCTCATTCAATACAGTAAGTCCTCGCTTAATGTTGTGGTTCCATTCCTGAAAACCGCGACGTTAACGGAAACAACATTAATGGAATCAATTTTCCCCATAAGAAATAGATAAACACGGGAGTTACGTTCCCCAGCCTCCCTTTGCCCCATAAAATACATTACACATACAGAAAATCAATGGCAGTTTTACAGAAAATAGTATATATATATATATATATATATAAATAAACTAAATAATTTTGTGGAGCGGAGGAGGAGGAGGGTGGTGAGTCACTGAGACCTGGCGGGTGGCTCCTCCTCCCGGTTTAAACCTCCATTTTCGTAGCAAGGCTAATGGTCTTATGTTGCTTCTTCACAACACTAGCATCAGTAGCACTTGATGGGCGCTTGGAAGCCATTTTGAATGGCTGGAGTACAGTATTAAGAGCAAAAACACTTAAACACGCACGAACTGGCGACGCCATGATGCTCCGCGGGTGAGAGCATAGCGTGCCAAGATGAGAGAGGGTGATGCGCTGTACAAAGTTGTCCGTGATGACGTTATACAGTACTGAATCAGCGGGACGTTGTCCGAATCATGGGCATCTAAAGAATAGCAACGTTATAATGAAACAACATTATTGGGGACAATGTTAAGCGAGGACTTACTGTACTTTTTGGATTCTGTTAATGGAATTTCCTAACTCAAGCTTCCATATTTCAAGGATACCAGTATATTGTACTGTATATGTAGTACTGTACTGTACAGTATACTTGACAATGCTGTACAGCTAAAATGCTAAAATATAGTGAAACACTAAACTTGATAAAGATATTTTTTTAATTATATATACAAAAAGCTGAAATGTTACAAACATTAGCTTCTATAAGAAAAATTTTATCTTTAGAACATTCTAATTAGCAAGATATTCACTGAAAATAAATTATGTACATTATAAATGAATAATGTACTGCAAAATTAAGGAGGAAATATACACTTAAATAAAATAAAAAAAATACACATCTAGTTTACACATGAGGAGCCCCACATGACAAGAATGAGTCCACCAAAATAATACCTTGAGATATTGGGGTTCAAAGTTCTCCGTGGTCTTGACAGCCTTGTACAGTATACAAGGTATTTTTTTTAATGATAGGGGCAACCTGCCACATGATGTCAGTCTAGTATTATAGAGACAGACAACAAAGTTTATGTCCCATAGCAGGCTCACCCTTGTCATGTGGGGTGCCTCATACAGTATATATATATATATACAGTACAGAAATGTGATAAAATTAAAGCTAACTTCTAGAACAAAGTTACCTTGAATATGATTTTCAACTCCAATTTCTTTATTTCCATAATCATACAAGAAATCCAATTAATTATACAGTAATTAAATCAATGCAACAACTAAACATTTTTATTAATTTAAAGAGATAACATCAATGAAAAACTTTCCCTTTATGATAATTTCCAAAGTCACATAAGTAAACCTGAAAATGTTTTGCAAGTTTTTTTTTATACACCAATACAATACTGAGTTCTTGGTATTGCCATCTGTAACATGTATTTGTTATTAACAATGACTCTCAGCATATATTGTACAGTATGAACACCAAATCTTACAACACTTCCTAATCACAGTAACACATTATGTATCAAAAGACAAAAATACCCAGCAGATTACATGTATAATTAAAGAATGTTAAAATGTCTGATAACATTTATGTGCCACTTCCCAAGATTGGGCAGTATCATAGTGATGAAAGTCAGCTTTGTGTATAACCCTACAAAGAGTGGCAACTAACACCCAGCATAGTCTGCCTTGAACCTGAGATTGAACCCAACTTTTATACAGTCGGTTCTCCTATAACATGGTACAGTAGATGCCTTCCTGAAAAACACCACTTTTTCTGGAAAATTCCAAGAAAATTTTCCCAGTACCCAGAAAATTCCAGGGATGGGGGAGTTTTTTCTGGATTTAAGACAAGAGAATTGGGCGCATATTCTGGAAATTAAAAAATATATATATTTTCGGTACCCAGAAAATTCCAGGGATGGGGGATATTTTTCCAGATTCGAGAATTTCCGGAAAATTTGCAGAGATGAGAAAATCACAGAGACGTTTTATGATCAAGGACATATATAAATAGCATTAGTGGAAGAGAATAACACTGAAGAAGTATCCAGATCTACTCCAGAAGTTCAAACCCACAAAATCAGGGCTGTGCAAACTGTCCCCCTTTATCCTCTTCACCACTGATCGGCTCGTTAGGCGCTTGGGCGATCGGTCACGTCTCTGTTACGCACTGTTGGCAAGTACTGGCTCCTGAATATATCTCAACCTGCTCCAGTGTTGGTCAAGTCTGGTCTTGAAAGAGCTCACACTCGGTGCCATCACCACACTCACTGGCAGATTGTTCCAAGAGTTCACAACTCTCACTCCGAAAAAGTTACCCCTCACAGTTATCCGGACTTGCAGCTTCTTTAACCTTGAGCTGTGAACCCTTGTGGGGCGAGCGTCCGCCAGCTCCAGGTAAGGACACTCAACTGAGTAGTGCCCTCTGAGATGCTTGTACACCTCAATTAATAATAATAATAATTAACAGTTTATTGAAAGAGCATGGCAGCCGGAAGGCTGAAAATATACAGTACAGTTACATAATTGGGGAATGGGTTTCTTGATTTACAAATAATATACAGGTAACATAAGTGATACAAAAATGTTATATAATAACTAGGTGGGGAGAAGCTCAAACTACAGGGCATTTCAACATAGTGACAGTGCAAAAAGTACGGTTGACTGGGAGTGAATACACTGGTTGATTACAAGTTATTGATAATTTTTACAATGGTTGGTACTGGGCTGTTCTTATAGCGATCAGTTCGTGCTCGTATGGGCTGGATGCGGTTGTGGTGTCGAACAGCAATTCTTGGGCGAGGGATCTCAGGTGGTAGCAGGAGCTGGCTGGTGTCGAGGACGGTGCAGAAGCTTCTCACCAAATTTGCAGATGAGGTCGTGGTGATGGTCAGTGAGAGCCGAGAGGGTTAGTGTGTTGAGCACTTCTTGGCATGTGGAGTAGGAAGGGGAGAGAATAATCTTGCATGCCCTTTTTTGCACTTTTTCTAGGTGTTTACGTTGTGTGGCATTTAGGGAGGAAGACCAGGTGGGGGGGAGGCATAGGTGAGTTTGGGAAGTATGAATGTTGAGTAAACACTTGAGGAGCTCGGGTGCAGGAACTCCGAGGGACTTGAGTCGCCGGAGGAGGTGGAGACGGAAACTGGAGGATTTGACAACTTCACTGACGTGTGGTTTCCAATTTAGTTTGTTGTCTATGGTGACGCCGAGGAGCTTCGTGGAATCTACAACCTGGAGTGTGTTCAGACCTAGAGTAATGGAAGGAGGTGGGACAATGTCGGAGGAGAAGTTGATGTGCATAACCATGGTCTTGGTATGGTTGATGGTGACATGGTTGTTGGTGGCCCAGTTTTGGAGACTGTTCAATAAATCCTGAAGGGCGGTATAGTCGGGAGCAGAATTGTTGACGCTGATCCCAATGGTGGAGTCGTCGATATATTTCCAGCGAGCAGGGGTTTCTCTTAGGGCATCATTGGTAAGCATAAGGAAGCATAGTGGTCCCATCTTGGTGCCTTGGGGGACGCCACAGGTGAGTGACTGAAAGGTGGAGACAGCCCCTCGGAAGCGTACAGCTTGGCGTCAGTTACTGAGGAAGTTTGTAAGCCATGGTATAAGACTTCTTTGAAACTTAAGTCCCACCTTGCCTGTCTGTAGTACAAGCTAGGCAAGTTCAGGCGCTCCAATCTCTCAGGGTAGCTGAGGTACTGCAGTGGAGGCACCAGTCTGGTGGCCCTCCTTTGAACATTTTCAATCAACTGACAGTCCCTAGTATATCTTGGGGACCAGACGGGGTGACAGTACTCCAGATGGGGAAGCACTTCACTTTTGAAGATCGTTACGAGGAACGGAACATCTAGATATCTGAACGACCTTCTTATAAGACCAAATAACCTAGTTGCCTAGTTACCTTCTTCTCGCAATGGCCCGAGAACTTTAGCTCATTATCAACAGACACACCCAAGTCCTTTTCATATTCAGTCTCATTTAAAAAAGTTTCTTCATCCCGTTGGGACATATGATACGCCTCCTTACCGTTGGTACACCCCAGGTGCATCCAATTACACTTCGTGACATTGAATCTCAGCAGCCATTTCTTTGACCATTCTTGGAGCCCACAGAGGTCCTTCTGTAGCCCTTCACAGTCCGCTTGGTTCTTGATTTCCCGAAATAACTTGGCGTCATCGGCAAACATTTGTATGGAGGAATGTACAGAGTCGGGCATGTCATTTATGAAACAAACAAACAACAGCGGGCCCAATACACTGCCCTGTGATACCCCACTTGACAGGTACACATGATGATTTCGTGCTATTAACCACCACACACTGCTTGCGGTCAAGTAAAAAGTCCTCTACCCACGCCAGGACATTTCCCCAAATCCCGTACTCCTTCCAGTTTGGTTTTCAGCCTTTCGTGGGGTACACTGTCAAAAGCCTTGGCAAAATCTAGGTAGATTTTACCACCCTGATCTAGAATTTGGGTCCAAATATCCATTACCCTGAGTAATTGTGTCAAGCAGGAGCGCCCCGGCATAAAACCGTGTTGGCAATCATTTACGAAGTTGTTTCGTTGTAGATGTTCCATCAGAGCATCTCTTATAATGCTCTCAAATACTTTACATATTATGTTTGTTAGGCTCACTGGTCCATAGTTATTCGTGGGGTGACGATCGACCTTCTTGAAGTTGGGACTCACAGAAGCCATTTTCCAATCACTGGGGACCTTTTGTTCATCCAGGCATTTACAGAACAGGATCTTCAGGGGCTCAGCAAGCTCGTTGCACAACTCTGTTAGCACTCTAGGAGGCACCATGTCAGGGCCAGGACTCTTATGGACCTTTAGCTTTGACAGTGTATTTCTTATACCCTCTTCCGTGAACACAATGTGGGTCAGTGCTGTGTTGAATGGTCTGTCCTAAAACGCAGGAAGGTTGTTCACATCCTCTTGTGAACACCGAGGAAAAGAAGCTGTTCAATGCCTCAGCTTTATCCTGGTCAGAATCTGCGTAAATACCATCTTCAAGCCTCAGGTCTGATACTCCTACTCGTGATTTTAATTTTGACTTTGCATAGTGGTAAAACACCTTTGGGTTTGTCCTGACCTCGCTTGCATCCAGCCTCTGGAACTCCTTTTCAGCCCTTCTACACTTTGCCTTTGCTTGATTCCTAGCTCTTGCATACATCCTCCTCTCCTGCTCATCATTCGACCTGACCCAGATCTTGAATTTCTGGGTTTTCTTCTTAAATTTGTCGACCGTCGCATGGTTCATGTGAAAAGGTCTCCTTGTATTCCTGGAGGCACTGAGTTTGGTCTTGGATATGTATTTCTCAATCAAATGATTTACTTTACTAGCTAAGGAATTTAGTGTAGCAACAGCATTCTTCTGCCTTAGTGAGTCAGGCCAGTGGATACCCCTCATCTCCTCCCTCATCCCGTTGTAATTTCCCTTGTAATATTTGCACCTTGGCCTGGCTTTATCATGAACTAGGTAACAGTTAAATCTGAATGACAACACTACATGGTGACTGGTGCCAACTGGGGCTAGATGTTCCAGTTAGGCCACCATACCCTCCTTGTTTGTTATGATGAGGTCCAGTAGCTTGGGACTCATCAAGAATCAATGGTTAAAGCCACGTTCTTCTGCCTGGGTACAGGCCGTTATGGCTAGTGTCATCCACCGGGCAACACAATTTATTTCATCTGAGCAAGAGATATACTTCTCAGTGGGATGACTTCCTTAATAATCATAGCTACTAACTGAAGTCTAAGTAAAGTGAGATATGGAGGTGAATGTGCCCTTATGGCAATTCAGTGTTATTTACAAAGGAAGAAGAAAAAAACAAAAAATTTAAGTTTAACACTTACACTGAAACCTGGAGCTACTGATCTTCCACCCATACCATTAACAATCTTTCTATTTCAATTAACAATCCACTTATTTGTTTTATCACAGTTGAGTGCATTGTAAGGTTATTCTTCTGTTTTGTAAAGACTTTTGGTGCAATTGTCAGACCGAATGGCATCACTGTAAATTGATAACTTAATTCCCCTACTTTGAACACCAGAAATTTTCTGTACCTGGGAGCAACAGGAATGTGATAATAGGCATCTTCGAGATCCACTTTTGAGATCCAAGCATTGGGCGGAATTAGATGCCTCAGATGGTCGTAAGTGAGCATCTTGAAACTTCTTTTGGGAATAAATTTGTTTAGGACTGAAAGATCCAAAATCCACCTTAATTTGTCGCTGCCTTTCTTGGGGACTGGGAATAGGCGAGACAGGAAACATTTCTCTGACTGCAACGGTTCTATGACACCTCTGTTTAGTAGTTGACTTAAAATTTTTTTAAGTAATGGGGTTGGTTTTTTACCCTTCTTTGGGAATGCTAGGGGAGGGCGCCTCAACCAAGTCCATGTGAGACCCCCTTTGACTGCCTTGTAAGCCCATATGGAAGAAGTCCATCTGTTCTCCCAACCCCCTAGACGACCCAGCTGTCTGGCTTCATTGGAAGGGGGAAGTTGCTGAGGTGGTGGAATAAGGTCTCCTTCCGTTTCTGAACAAACGTCCACCTCTATTACTTCTTTGATTATTTCCTCCTCTAAAATTTCCCCTTGGTTGATAACTGACCCGGGCAGCTGGTCCTGTTCCTCTGTAAAACCTTCCTCTCCTAGGTTTACGGTCTGAGGACTCCTGGGGACATAAATATTAATAGTATTCTCCAAAGATGATCTATAATTAATCAATGATTGCTCACCAAACAAAGCAGGAGAAAGAGAAGAACGTATCAACAAATAAGCGCTACCACTTGAAGCATTATTTGTTGCTTGTTTCCTTAGCTAGACTTTCAGTCTTAGGGCTTTCAACAAATGATCTAAGAATGAGTTGTACAGGGAATATGGGATTCCTTGTAGAGCAGCAGCAAAACATTTGTCCACTTCTGAATTTTCTTCATAGTCCAGCACAAACTTAGTTAATAACTGACACATCATGATTGCAGACCAAACATCTGCTGCCAATTTCCTAATTTTAAATTCTTCAAGCAGCAGTGCAGGGGCAACTGGTTTCAAAAAATTTTCATAACTTATATCAACATATTTTGAAGCCGACAAATATTGGGAAAGATCATATAAGGAACTCTTTTTGTCATTAAATTGGAACTTCAAAAAACTAAACTTGTGAGCATCCTGTCTGAGGGAATGAATGTTAACTCTTTCAATAAATTAGCCCAGACTTTGTCTATTTCAGAGATCATCTTTGGGCAAATATCAGGCCAAGAAAGTGTAGTATCACCCTCCAAAAACAAAGAATGGTGACCCAAAGTTGCTTGTCCTTCCTCTCTCTTTGTAGTTGCTGAGATATCAGGAAGCTAAGAGACATTTTCATAAAATATCTTGAATAAGGAATCCACAGATTCAGATGGATTAGTGAACAAAGAAGACTTAGCTCTTACCAATGTTAGCCATGGCCTGTTAGAGTCAACCTTACACTCAATATTATCCAGCAGCTGCGTGTTAGTCGACAGCAGCCTGTTTCCACTCGCAGTAACCAACACTTTTGCCCCAGGTGGAAGTGGTTGCCAAGATGTGGATAGGATGAAGTCAGTCTCAACAGGTTCTTCCTGCTCAAGAGTCTGGATACTATGATTAGAACCAGGCTCATCGTCCTGATCCTGGAATCCACTGAAATCAGATTGAGTAGATAGAGGTTTCTGTGGACTTCCTACTGCCTCACAGTCTGAAGGGTCCAATAACTTATTTTTCTTAGCAGGAGCAGTCTTGTCTAAGTGGGGATTAAGTCTTTTACCTAACACCATTAAACCTAAACTTTCTGCCAACTTGGGATCTTTCCATTGTTGAACATTCAAAAATTTACTCTTCAAGGCCTTATTCCACCTATTTTTAATTTGTAATTGCAATAAATCTTTCTTATCACCTGTAGCTTGATGAAACTGAAATATTTGATCATAACAAACTGCACAATCCATTGGTGAAAATAAGTTATTTGAGACACAGCTGCCATGAATTATACAAGCCACATGAGGATCTATCTTAGTAATCCAAGTCACTTTACATTTTTTATAATTACATGTAGTATGGCCCCCTTGGGTCTTGGGTGAAACTACTACTACTGTATTCAAATTCTCTACTGACAGACAATTCCTTGTATATAGTGTATGAGCTGAACTTTCTAGTCCTTGTAGCTCATCACTCAATAGTATCTCCTCAGGGACAGTTCCATAGTCTCCTCCATCATCCATAGGCCCGAACTCCTGACCTTCATCCTCCAGTTGCACATCACTCATCTGAACTAGGAGGATAACATGAGTCACATTATATCATTATAACACAAAGTAATAATAATAATTAATAAGGGTGAAAGCATTTTCTCCCAAACTTAATCAATATGACTCATAAATGTTATATTATCCGTAAGTTAGTGTTATACAAGTCACTCCTATGACCAATATAAACAATAACTCACTATTTCGTATCTGTCTCCCGACTCTTATTTATCAAGTATCCCTTAGCTCAATGAAACTTATTTATTTAAATTTGTTTTTATAAAATAATTTCATTCAGAACATTTATTGAGAGGGATCATCAAGATCTTTATTTGTTGCCAATCAGGGGCACAGACATTATCCCCAAGTAAACACTTGAGGGAAAATTCCTACGTGCGCACCATCACCCGGCAGGGTTGACAGTGCTGAGCCGCTAACATGGCGCTCTATTGGCAGCAACGTTCACTGTTACTCTAGCAATATATATTGGGTTGAGAATTCCACCCTGAATTGGTCTCATATAACCCATAGAAGGTGTAAAGTCCATTTCAACATAACTCTAGATTGCTAGTAAGACCGGAAGGTCAACATTCCGGAAGGAACGCTAAGTCTAGCAGCCTCGCTAAAGTTCGCCTGAACCCACTACTGAGGACATCAAAGTTATGAAGAGACAAACTCAACTCTGGCCTTTTTGCTGAGAACAAATAGAAGCCCAAGGGCGGAAGCCCAAGGGTTTTGTGAACGTACATAAGAGTAGGAAGAGAGACAGTCATAGTATTCATATTAGCACGTGAATAATTGGGACAAAGATTGTAAATAATAAACATATACAGTATATGTATACAGTATATATAAATAGATGTATTCACATATTCTCTTTTAGTGAAGACGAGCCCGGGAGGGCGCAGCGACATTCACTGAGTGACTTAAAGGCAAGGGATAGTCACAACGATCTAAACGACTCAAAAAGAAAATGTGTTTTGGTCGCCATGCTGACCCAAAGTCGTATAAGAGAATGTCCCAAATACAATAAATGAGAGACATAAAATAAGTCACTACTTCATCACTGTGCTATTAAGTACAAATACTGTACCATATATAATATCCTTGGAGGCGAGTATTTCAGCAATTAGAACACAAATTTGCGGAGCTTCCCTTTGTGTGTATTATAGCTGATCGCCAGGCAAGAGATGAGGTTCTCGATGCACATAGGTGGAAGTGAACGAGGGGGTTTGAGAATTGCAATTAAATGCCAGGTAGCAACGTGTCCTCCTAATATTACTTTTTAAGTAATTATTAGATGTTTTAATTGCCTGTATGTTGGCCTGGCGAATTGGCTAGGAATTAACATACCTAGGTAGCATTTGCTGATGTCGCATTCAACTTGAACAAAAATATACTTCACCCAGACACTATCTGTCAAATCAAAATACCCCACCTCCGACTCCCCCCCCTTCCCACGCTCGCTGGGTCCCTCCCTCCCTCCCTACCCCCCCACCTTCCCTCCCTACCAGAGAAATGTTTGGGTTAAAGCAGTATATTTACATTTTTAATAATAAATAATACTTCAGACTAAAGTTAGGATAATATAATTGACATTGCTGGATTCCTTGCAAGACCAGGAATATTTTGAATATACACGTCATATATTTTGCACAAAAGATAACATATTTGCTCTGTGTAAACAAAATTCTTAAATTAATTTAAAATTTGTATGTCTAATGCAAAATCCATGATGTTTATATTTAAAATAATCATATTGTAAGAATTCCAGCAATGTAAATTATATTCTGGCCGGGTAATTTTTATGAATTTTATGAGCTAAATAAAAAAATTATACTTCACCCGCGTATATGAGTAGATGCACCGCGTAAATTGGGAATTCCGGTTCTGGCTGGGTACCGGGTAAATGTAGAAACGCGTAAACGAGAACTCCGTAAAGCAGGGTATTACTGTAATCTAAATTGCTCATAAATATCTAAACCAACAGGGGTACAGATAATCTATCTTAACATGTCTGTGTTAAGTAAGACAGGCTCCAAATCCTGGCTGCCTCAGCTTGAATAAATGTTCCCTGTATGAGGTGGGCTACATCTGTGGTCTCACTCTATCTCTGTAATACTGTACAAGCTTCTTGAAGAAAAACTACCAGTACAGACTACATGATTATGAACTGCCTTTGTGATTAAAGACTTCACAACTGGATGCCACTTTTAATATTTTAATCGGCTAATGCCAGACAATTTCATTCAGTAGAGAGAGAGAGAGACCCCTCATACCCAAGAGGTTAAATTATCATAAAAACTAAAATGATCATGAAACTAGAAGACTTTCCTGAATGGCCACAATAATACTGTAAACATTTTTATATCAGTTTCCCAAGTGCCAGCTTCTTTGAGTTGATTATGCTGCTTTACATCCATATTCCCGAACTCTTATTTTCTTTGAAAAATCAAGCATCCAAATACTCTCTGACAGCAGCAAGGAAAGTGGTACGCACTGACTGTAATGGTTCATGTAGATGTAGAGGTAAATGGTGGTTTAAAGATGCTATTGCCTTCTCCCAGTACGTCAACTGCCCACGCCATTCTCCTCTCCATTCTACTGCCATGGAATCATCTCGAGCACCTGCAACTACTGCCCTCACTCCCTGGCAGACTTCTTCCCATGCACCAGGGATTACCTCACTCACAGACCAGAAAAGTTTATATGGAGAACGAAAGGATTCTACCTCTTCCTTTCCAGACACTTTATGTGGCGGTTTATCTAACACAATACAACGAATTTGGGAAGCCTCATTACGATTTGTGGGACAAAAGGGACTTACAATAATACCTAGGAATGGAGCATCTTGGCGTGCAAACCATTGCTGCATCTGATCTTGAGTGTCAATATCCTGAACAGATGGATTAGGAGGAAATGTTGGGTGTGAGTGATACCATCCTACTACCTGCACACCACCCTCATGAATAACAGTACATGCTGTGCTTTGAGATATTGGGCACATGTCACATTCCACACCTGTACTAACAGCTTGGGTGGGAACTGCAACAGTTACATAGAGAGTTTGTGTAGCAGGATCATAGTAGCCACCTAACAACCCCATTACTTCAGCATGAGATGTATGTGTATGAAGATCTAATGTAATAAGAGCATGAGCATGCATGACAACAGAAAATGGAGCTGGAGTGTCTGGGTCATGTTCAAGACAGCGAACTAATTTAAACTGCTCAAGTCTTCCACCATTTGGGCCACTCCCAGGACCTGCCCTACTGCGAGGAGCCTCCGGAATATGACATGCATCCACAACTGCGCCTGATTCATCATGGCTAATTGTAAGACCACCACCTTCACTCATCGATGCATCCCATTTCTTTTTTTGTTTCTGTCGAGTCATTTCTGACCGATCTACCTTAGTTGAAGGCTTAGTAGGTACAGTTACCTTTTCTTTTTGTTTAACACCAATCACTAAAGGAGAAGTGTAATTACTTTCTGGACACCCAAAATTAATAGCACCAATTTTTTCTAGATATTCATGAACTTTACCTATTGAGTTAACATCTCCACAGTTCCTTAAACCTGCACGAACTATAGTTTTTCTCATATATTTAGGCTTCACCTGATTCCAAAAGGTAATAAGATAATTTCTGATTTTCAAATATCTTTCTGGAGTTTTTACACCTTTTCCATCAAAATATTCAGAGTGAACTTTCTTTTCTTCATCTGTTACATCTTCTAAATTTAATGTTCTCTCCTCAGCTGGGGGAGGAAAATTGAAAACTTGTTGTTTTTTATCATCAATTCCAGAATCTTCACTTACAGTGTCTTCTTTATTTCCTATAGATTCATCTGGCTCAATAATAACTGTGTCTTCAATGTTGTTACAAACCGTTACATTACTTGGAGGTTTGTCTTCAATCATCAACTCTTCATCATCACTTATATCAATATCAACATCACTTTCTTCCATCTCATTTTTAACAATGTGAACAACTTGTCCAAGTACCGGCATAGCAATTTTGGGCTCGTCACTCTTTCCATCCTTCTTGGGTAAAGTTTGTGAGTGTATCACATTCTCTCTCTCACTGCTAGTTGGACCAAGTGTAATCCTCAGTTTCTTTTTTTTCTTTGGTGTCTGCTTCTGAGGGGACTTTATTTTAAAAGGCACATTTGAACTAAGCATGGAATTTTTCTTTTTCTTTATATGATTCACTTTCTTTTTATTTTCGTTTTTTTTTCTAAAATTATTGAGAGTTTCAGGATTTGAACAAACAAAGCCATCGGACTCAATAATCCATTCCTCTGCAATATTTGGAACAAATATTTCACCTGATGAATTAAATCCTTTACTATTATCTTCAACTGCACTTGAAGCCTGTGAGCTACTGTCAACTTTTTTATTTCTTTTTGGAGAAAGTGGAGTTGTTGTTACAGTTGTTGTAGCAGTTTCAATAAGACCTAAAGGATCATCTAAATCTGTAGTAGTAATACAAACTTGATCAGCTGGCATATACACACATGTTTCCCCTACAGTCTCAGCTTCTTGGACAATGTTGGCTGTCTCGGCCCATTTCTTGTGAAAACTACGAACTTGTCCTGAAGTCTTAGTGGCTATAAAATTTGAGAGTCTGTTCCAGTTAGGTCCAAAGAGTTCCTGCAAGAAAAGTTTTATTGTCAATACTTTCAATATGAAATTCACTGGCTACTTAAATTGAAAACTTCAGGAAAAACAAATAAATGATTAAAGTATGATATCCCATTTTATGGCCAAGAGGAAAAGTTACACTGTTATATGACCCTACCAAACAACCCCCTGCCTGAGCCTGCCTTGTACTTCTATGGCAGAAATACCGTTCATTTGGATCAGTGGAAAGGCTACAAAGAGTCTTTTTCCCATTCAGATCAGGGTTATGAAACAAGCTTCAACTGTGATTCAATGGTTGTCTCAAAAGCCAGCAAGGCACACCAGGATGAATCCTGGACTAGTTCCCTTGACTTGTATCCCTCGGGTATAAAGTTAGAAATCACACAATAAAACACACATTTCTCCTGCTGATATAGTAACTAAAAGGGAGGAATGTTTCTAGGTTACTTGATTCACCCACAATTTATGTTTCCATACTTCAGTCTTTCAATTGGCAAAATTCAATACCGTACTGTACCTGCTACAAAGGGATGAAGGAGGTAATGTGTCAATGGAACAATTTAACAGACCCAAGTTAGGAAGTATTCCCTCAAAAAGGATTAACCATAGGTAACTGTACTTCCTAGCACCACAAAGTCTCAAGTAACCAGGGCTGCACATTCCCATACACCCACTCAGCCATGGTGACCAAAGTAACATAAGGTCAACAAGATCTCAATACGTGACTGTTTAGTTATCCCCCAGCAGGTGAGTTGGTCATTGGTAAAGGATTAATAAGGGGAGTGAGTGACTGCTTGTTAGCATGTTGTCTCCAGTTGTGACTCTCCTCACTCCTTGCCATATTTCACTGGATTTACACTTATTATTAGTGTTTACTGATAGAATAGTGATTAATAGTGATTAATCATGTCATTGGAGCTAGGTTAGCTCATCATTGTAACCACTAGGCTACTGGGCCAGGCTATGAGGTATTATGATTGTTTTTCAACTATTTTGGGGCAGATATATGTCACTTTCTTCATTCATTTTACTCAGTTACATACACATACCATCCTACATACAAACCGTACAGTGAAAAAAGTACAGTATTACACTGCAAAAGCAAAAGAATCAATAATTTCATCTAAATTAATCTTTTTGTCAACATTTTCAATGCTTAAAATGGTTTAAGCAGACAATCTCTCCTATACCATACAAGTGTTTGTTATATACAGTACTTTTAATACACAGTGTTTAATTATATTATCGTAAAAATATTACGTATGTTATTTTTGATCTAGCCAACAGAACGCACGATGCACTCAACTGCCCAAATCCCCGACAACCCTGCCAGCCTCACGGGGCCCCTGGTGTTTTGGTACCATTACTACCCCCCCTGCCGAGGACATCCCAGACATAAACAAGTAACCTTTAGGACAGAAGGCGAGTGATGTACCCCTCTCAACCATTGCATCCCTGAGTGTGATGATCACTTAATTTTTCTTCATTGCTCACAATATTTTAACAGATGCCACAAAACCCACGGACTGTTAGAATGAACCACGCAACACATCTTCCATGGTGAAACAAAATTAATACTGTACTGTACTGAAATAAAGACAATAAACTTACCAGTCCTTTCTGAAATAAATCCTTCTCAACAGCATTCCAATGACTTTTTCTTTTACGGCTGTTAGAAGTTTTTTTACTATTTGGCGATCCAGTCGTGTGATGCGAACTACTGCAACTACTACCAACAGTAGTATTTCCATTGACAGTAGTACTGCACGACTGATTACTTTGAGTAGTGGTGGTGGCTGTGGTGTGTAAAGCCACTCCTGCTTCTCCAAATAGTCCAAACTCACCACCAGAATCAAAGTCAAAAAAATCAGGTTCACTTCTGAAAGACAGAAAAATGGTTTCAATACACAAGAAGAAAAACACAAATACTGTACAGTACTACAGTGACTAATGCTCAAATATTAGTACTGTACTGTACATAGAAGAATATTAAATAAACAGTTTTAGGAAACAGTAATGAACAAAATATTGTACAGGTAGGTATCCCTCTAGGACATGAGGTAATACTGTACCCAGTAATTGATTATGATTATATACCATACTTATGAGTGATTACAAAAATGTAATGTAATCAATGTATTTATGATTACAGTAAATCCTCAATAACAAGGCATATATAGGGGGCTCTGGTCTTGCTGAATTATCCCAAATTATCCCACCCGGGCACAGGTCACTGACCCATATCGGGGCCTAGGGGCCTAAGGGCAAATGGTTTCAGTCTCAATAAACAAGAATTTACAGATGCCAATGCTCTAAGGTACGGTAGGCCAGTGGAAGGTTTGCCTTCCCAATGCGTGTGTGGCTCTTCCTATGACGCCTATCACGCCATTGTGTGCAAGAAAGGGGGCTTCATATGCATGAGGCATGATGAAGTAAGGGATCTCACAGCAAATATGTTGAAGGAAATCTGCCGTGACGTCAGGGTAAAACCGACCCTCCTTCCATTGGACGGTGAGATTTTCCAACACTTCAAACACATCCAACGAAGCCCGTGTTGACTTCAGTGCTTGAGGATTCTGGATGCGGGGACAGCGAGCCTTCTTCGACATCAGGATCTTTGATCCCATAGCCGCATGTCACCGTAACTTAGCTTTCGATGCTGCACACAGGCGGAATGAGAACGACAAGATAAGGGCATAAGTGGAGAGAATTCAAAATGTTGATCAAGGCAACTTCACTCCTCTGGTGTTCACAACCTCTGGTGGGATGGGACCAGGTGCAAGATGTTTCTACGCCAGACTCGCGGAGGTGATCTCCGAACAGAAGCAGCAGCCCAGAAGTTATGTTACAGCCTGGATGAGATGTCGACTGTCCTTCTCTCTCCTTCGGTTGGCTTTGCTCTGCCTTATGGGAACGAGAGCTTCGGCCCCAATGCCGACAACAGCTGCAGATATTGACTATGAGGCAACAGTCACTGAATGCCGCATAGATCTGTGGCTCAACTAATTCAACACAGATAGGATAGCTACTTATGTATTAGGATATTTAATATTAAAGTAATTAAATGGTGGCGAAGGTGTGGCTATTGGGGGAGGCTGGAGGCCACGTTAAAAAAAAAAAAAAAAAAAATAAGTAGTAGTAGTAGTAAACAATAATAAAAATAATAATAATAATAATAATAATAATAATAATAATAATAATAATAATAATAATAATTAATAATAATAATAATAATAATTCAGATAAGTAAAATAAAAAAATAAAAATAATAAAATAATAATGATAACAATAATAATAATAATAAAGAACCATAAAGATATAAAAAAAACATCAATAGTGAGAAACAATATACAGTATGTACTGTATGTTGTGTTGTGTTGTCATGTAAGAGAAACAATTGAGACCCTGCAATTGTGTGTAAATGAGGCAGAAAGGCACCTCAGCTACCCTGAGAGATTGGAGTGCCTGAACTTGCCTAGCTTATACTACAGACGGGCAAGGGGGGACCTAGTTGAGGTGTATAAGCATCTCAGGGGGCACTACTCAGTTGAGTGTCCTTACTTGGAGCTGGCGGACGCTCGCCCCACAAGGGGTCACAGCCCAAGATTGAAGAAGCCGCAAGTCCACTGGACTTGCACCACTGGATCAGGAAAAAGAAGAGCCAAGATGTGTGGTTGCAGCCTGCGCTCCTGCCTCACCACATACATCATCCCAAGCACAGCCATCATCGAGCTCATCATACTCATTAAACCATTATATCCCAAAAGTCCTATGGCGACAGACGAGTGGCGACGGGGACAGGCAGAGATGACTGCCGGGAGTCTCTAGTCACAACTCTGCACATGGGTGGCACAGATAAGATGGTCGTTTATGCACTGGGATCTAGGCAGCAGTGCAATCTGGTCCTGTCTGTGTGACTGAGCAGCCCTTTCGAGGAGCCACTCTGCTCACCCCACATGGGGAGGGGGCTAGAAAAGGTACCCTAAACATAGCCTGCCTAAAGAACCAACCAGACTGGGCAACCGCACCCAGTAAGGTCATCCTTATGCGGTCGAAAACACAATTATAATCACAGATCAGAACAAACTATCCCTCTTATTGTCACTGCATGGAATGTCAGAACCCTTCTGAAAACTGAAACAAATGCACTTCCTGAAAGAAGAACTGCCCTTGTAGCAAAAGAGCTGGTTAGATATAACATTGACATAGCAGCCATTAGTAAGTCCCGGCTCCCAGATGAGGGCCAACTCACAGAACGGGGATGTGACTATACCTTCTTCTGGAAGGGTAAGCCTGTTGTGGAGAGAAACCGCATTTATGGAGTTGGCTTTTCCATCCGCCAACACATCCTACACTGGCTAACTGAAATGCCTATTGGGATCAACGAGCGCCTCACGACGCTTAAGAATCCCACTGAATCACCCTCGTCATGCCTCCTTCATCAGTGCATACTGCCCAACACTGGATGCAGAGGATGACATCAAGAAGGCCTTTTATGCCGACCTTGTCAGAGTGCCAACCTCTATCCCAAAGAAGACAAGGTTGTGCTCCTTGGTGACTTCAATGCCAGAGTTGGCAGAGATGCTGACATTTGCAGGGAACCATAAGGAGAAATGGACTAGGCAAGTGTAATCCCAACGGCCTACTCCTCCTCAGCAAGTGTGCTGCACACAACCTCACTATCACCAATACCTTGTTTAGGCAGGTTGACAAGTTTAAGGATTAATGGCAACACCATTGATCCAAACACTGGCATCTCATTGACTACATCATTGTCAGAGAAAGAGATCGCCAAGATGTCCTTATCACCTGTGCCATGCGTGGCTCAGACCACTGCGACACTGATCATCGGCTCATCAGAGCTAAGCTCTCACTTCACGTCGCCATTCCATTCCATTCATTGCTTTAATTAGTGAACGATTCATGTCATTAAATTTTAATGAAACTGGTTCTATATTTTTTTTTAAGCATTCATAAGTATGTTGCCTCAAATTGTTTAATTTTTACTTCATTGTGGTCTTTAATAATGGAGCATAACTCAATATGTAAGGTACTTCACCTGTGAGGTTTTATGAAGACAACAAAAGGAAAGAAATATATATTTATTTTTTTTATAAATGTGTAAAACTTAAGAAAATAAACTATAATTTTTCTATACATAGCTCTGCATTTCCTGAAATTCACAGCTTATATTATAGATATATAAAAAGAAATCTTAACTGCCATACTTTGGACAATATTTGTAACTGACATGAAACTATTTCTATCTTGGGCACAAAAAGAAATGGTTCACTCCTTCTCTACAGCTATTTATATCAATGCATAAAATTTAATAAAAGAAACATATCCTCCATACAGTACTTTGCACAGTATGACATATTTTATAAATACCTGTATACACCAAACAAAACTTTATTCTTTATCACAGGAAATAAATTCAATTTTTGAAAATCACAGCCTTCATGTATACAGTATTATAAATAATCACCCCCCAAAAAATAATTACCTGCCATACTTATGACAGTTTTTGTACACAAAAAAAATCTTTGTCAAAATAAACACATGTATGTTTATTTCCATCAAATAAAATTAGTTGAATATGTAAGAAATAGAAAGATTAACTTTTACTTTAGATGCCAATTTCTGAAATATTACAACATCATTCATATGTTTTAGCCATGGCATCATATGCAGCTCTTGCTTTCCTTAAAACACTATCTAACAATTCCAAAGAATTAATCAATTTTTCATGTGTCTTTTCAATCGATGCAATTGCAGTTTCACTTAATTTTTGTTGTAGTTTTTGTGTTGACATAATTTCTTTTTTCAGTTTCATTTCCTCCTCATGCTCCCTTTTCAATCTGTACAAATTATATTTATGTAACTCTTCTTGTCTTTTATCACACATTTCATACACACGTGTCACCCTCCAAGTTCGCCTTGGTGTGCTCCTTGGCCGAGAACCAGATGCCTTGGACACTGAATAAAGGTGTTGGTTGGAAGCATGAGTAGGAGGGGGTGAGGCAGGATCACTCGATAGTGAATCAGGGGCATTGACTGGCGAGGCAGGAGCAATGTTTGGTGAGGCAAGAGCAATGACTGGTGAGGCAGGAACATTGACTTGTGAGACAGGAACAGAGGGTGAAAATAGAGGTCGATAAACAGTAGATGAAACTGCAGTAAATTGTGCAGAAGACACAGATGATGGCCCTGGGGTTGGACCAGGTAAAACAAGTGGATCATAGGACTGAGTAAGTGAAGCAGAAGGTACACTTGCAGAAGTCTTCCGCATGCCACGAGCACTGGGTTGCTCGAGCACCTCGGCAAATACTGAAACAGTACACTGTGTCAGTACACGTGTATAAGGTAAAGGTAAAAGTGACCTAAGAAAAATAACAGATAAAATATTTAGCTGTCAGCCACTGTTCCTGTTTGATTTTTCGATAGCAAAAGGAGATTGAGCAATGGGAGTTATGAATGCACGCAGCTGTATAAATCAATCACTTTTCTGTAATGTTCTCACCTAGCTGCACATTTTCTAAGGTATTATTTGCTTCATGTATTGGTTTACTGAAGGTCTCGTAAATGTCATCAGCCATTGACAATTCTGCCCCCATCAGTGATGATGCCAAGACCATTTCTTCTGAAGCTTCCAATATTTTGAGTGGTGGGCCACCACCTGTCTTTGCTAAAATTTTTCTTTGCTGTATATCTCGGCTTTCAGTTCTGAAAGAAACATAAAATAAATACTGTATACTGTACAAACATAAATAATTATAGCAACAGCATAGGCATTTATCATGCTTTCATTACCAATGTCTATGGGCAAAGTGGTTGTAAGTCAAAAATGCATAAATAATACATAGAAAATCTTAAATGTGTTTCTGTTTCTATTCTCAGCACCACAACAAACTCACTTTTAAGCTAGCCAACCATTTTAAAGTGAATTATATAAAGAAAATTTTGTCTGTGTACTGACGTTGACTCGAAAATATGTAATTTGACCAAATATCGGTACGACTGAAGCAGGTCGTAAAAGTGCGGGTTGTAGTAGAAGAGTAGGTCGTTAGTCTAGTAGGAGCTGTATATATGTATAGAAAATGTAAATTGACCATTAAAAATTGAGAAAGAAAACATGTTTATATTTTATGATGCTGATGTTCACTTACATTAGTATATCTAAAACAAACAGAAATTTTTTTTTAAGTGGGCCTAAATCAGGCTAACACATATCTACTCGGCTACAGTCATATCTGCTATAAAAATTATTATGATATGTTAGTAATGATGACTCGTATGCTTCTGACAAGTCATTTGAGGTGACACTTCTGAAACTGAGCCTAAACCTGTTTGAAGCTTATCTTGCCGGAATATTTTGGCTTGCTAATTATGTGGGGACACCAGCCCCTTACTTGCCAATTTTTCTTGATGCATGTCATGGTCGTAAAATATTTCCAGGCACCTAATGTAAAGCACACCAAACCTGCAGAATAATACCTGTTTCATATAGAGTTATATGCTGTATAGCTTCGTTCACTGACAATGGCCACCCATTGTCAGTGAATAAATGGCACAAAACATAGAAATAACCTAACATTAATTTAAAATAACCTAACCTTACCTAGCTTAACTGTAACCTAACCTAACTTATTTTTTACTTAACCTAACTTTATTTTAACCTAATCTAACTTTAACTACAGTAAACTTAAGTTAATTTACCCTAATTGTAACGTAATCTAACTTAACCTCAGCTAACCTAACTTTAATTTAACATAACCTTACGTTAATTTAACCTACCTACCTACGGTAACCAAATATTAAATATGACTGTTCCACTATTTTTTTTCACTTATCCATAACTTTTTATCAATGTTTTGCATTTACTGATTTGTAGTGTTAACAAAAATGTTGTAGTTGTCATTTTTTGTATAAAATTATTACTAAAAATAAAACATGTCAATAAAGTATTAATTCTTAGTGTTCTGTGTTTTCTTCAATTTATTCACTGGCAATTAAAGATTTCAAACAAGAGAACCTAACACAGTATGGCTGAAGCACCTTTTTACTGATGTATCCTCCATACCAGTTCCTTCATTATGAATTTAATTTTTGTTTCAGATATCATACACAATTTTAACCTAGAGTGATTAGGAGTAAAAATAAATCAATGGCTAACACTTGCACATATAAAATATATGGTCAATACTACTCAGACACCCGCATGGAATAGCATATAGGCATATATAACTTATAAAAGTAGACATAAAAACACTTATTTTGATATATAACTGAACGTGATCATAAAATTATACGAAGGAAGGGAAAATGGGGAGGTGAGATGGGAGCTTTCCTTCTGTCTACTTTGGTAGGAGGTGGGACTCCTCACATGACACGTCACTTAAATACTGTAATCCTACTCAATTTAGTAACCTACTGGCAAAAAAACGTATTTTTAAATACTAAACTTAGAAATAAACATATACTTACTTCCGTTTTATGTGTTCGTAACTTCTCTTGAGCTGCTTGGCTGAGCGAGGGATTTGGTCTGGGTAGCTGGCGTTGAATGAAGCAGTAATTTCATCCCAGGCCTTTCTTTTCCTATCATTTATGGTGTTGCTTGTAGACCTGTCCTCAATGATTGGCCTTTGCTCGATATGGCGCAAAAGTGCCATGCGTTGGGTTTCAGACAGAGCTGCAGAACGTTCTCTTACTACCTCCATGTTTTGATAACACGTGCGCAAACATTGTTGCCAAGTACTCAGATGAAAAAATTATCTGTATTTTGTTTCGAACAGATAATAAAGTTCAATTTTATAAAAAAATATATTTTACAATATATTATTGTGCCGGTATAAAATAACAACTAAATATCTCTCTAAATCGTCTTTCTAACTACAGGTATGTGAAATAATGCATTTGGCACACGCGCATGGCCAAAAGTAAAACACACTGAAAAACGTAAACAAAAAAAATCCATACCAAAACCCGAGAACAGCCAATACTTACCTGAACCATTAACAAGGAAGCGACCAAGAAAGATCATTAACCACCCATCACCTTTTTTTCACATGAAAAATTATTTTTTTCGCTAGTACTCTTGCTGTTTTAGATGATTCTGACATTTATATTTGGGGCAAATCACTTTTTTTTTTTCGTGAGTTTATAGTATCACACCGGTTCTTATTTCTGTATAAAAAATGTGTATCTCGTAATGTTTACACAATTCGAAGACATTTTTCTTCTATGATATTTCCACCGGATATTAAGGATAACCGAAATGTTAATTTTTCAAGATTATTACTTTCGCTGTCACAAGTGTCGCCATGATTTGTTTACCTATGGCCGAGGTGGTCTGACCCCCTGCTCATGCATTGCTCCAGTCCTCCGACGAGGAGTTAGGTTTTCTTGGTTGGTTTGTAATATAATTTATTTATTAAAAAAAGAAAAATCCAACTTTTTCCATTATGCTTGTTTGGGGGAGGTATCTGAAGAAAAAAACGTGAATTCTGGTGGAAATGAATATCAAATTCGTTCAAAACTCATCAAAACACATAGGAAAAATCTATTTTTAATATCAAAATAAAGACCGGTGATACTATAAATTTACCTTTTTTTAGTTAGGTTAGGTTGGTTGGTTGGTTCCCTTGGGATGATGATAATAGGTTAGATTAGGTTAGTTGGTTCCTCTGGTATGAGCATGGGTCCTTTTTGGTGTATCACTCAAATGTGACCTTCATTTTTTGTGCAAATTAAATTTTTGGGCAAAAAATTTAAATTTTCATTTTGGCAGAAACTGCTAATTTGCACAAAAATGGTGATCAGATTTGAGTAAAACACCAAAAATAACCTACAGTAATACCATAGGAACCAACCAACCTAACCTATTCTCATACCAAAGGAACCAACCAACCAACCAACCTAACTATAAAAAAAAAGAAAGAAAAAAGAGATTTGCCCCTAAGGATACACCCCATTTCGTCACCAATATCAAATCCGTTTCGTTACCACTAACATTCGCTGATATTAGTGACAAATTATAAGCTATTATTTTACATAAATATAAATTACACATGTATACAGACGACTCAAGAAGTATTGTTATTATTATACATGAATATTAATTATTGAAAGAGAAAACGATTAAAACATTAGTAAATAAACAAATTACAGAACAAATGAAGAATTATTATTATTATACATGAATGTTAATTGTTTAATATAGAAAATGATTCATCATTGGTAAATAAACAAAATATAGAACAAATGAAGGTGATTTGGCACCAGCGCATAAGCCACCCAGCAGCGGTCCGACTAATTACCCAAATGTAGCCAAATATAGCCGCAATGAAGTCAAATAATGGTCCTACATGAATAAATCGGACTGCTAATCACTTCTCGACTAGTATTTGGTGTCAGAAAGTCACAAAAAATTGGAAAACTTACTTTAATCTGAGTTAATAGATCGCGTGCATGTACCGACGGAGCGAGGAATTACCCAAATGTAGCCGCAATGAAGTCAAATGATGGTTGTACAAGCGTAATTCGGGCTGTGAATCACTTCTCGATTATTATTTGATGTCATAGTAAAAAAAATTGATAAACTTAATTTAATCTGAGTTGTGTTAAGTTAGATTAGGTTAGGTACATGCACTTGATCTATTAACTCAGATTAAATTAAGTTTACCAATTTTTTGTGAATTTGTGACACAAAATACTAGTCGAGAAGTGATTGGCAGTCCGATTTATTCATCTAGGACCATTATTTGACTTCATTCCGGCTACATTTGGGTAATTAGTCGGACCCACCCAGCAGTGGTATGCAGGGCCGGATTTACCTACTTGTGGGCCCCAGGCCAGACTCATCAGTGGGCCCCCAAATTTATAGAAATGTTTGCATGTTTCAAAAATCAATATATATGTATGTATAGATAGATAGATACATAGATAGATAGATAGATCGATGGTGGGACACGGACATTTAAAAAAAAATATATTTTTTTTATTATCTTATTTTAACTTATTTTCTTCACTTTACTATAGGGCCTAGTCCGTGGCCCACCTGAGAACCACCCCATGGCCCACCAGTTAAAGACCACTGCAGGCCTATACTTATTGTACAGGGGCCCTTATGGTTGTGAATATGTTATATAATGAAATACTCGGTGTACACTTGAAACAAGGTTATACGCTGGCACGCTGCGCGACAAATTAGTTTCAGTGGGGCCCCAGATACCGGTGGGCCCTAGGCCAATGGCCTACTTGGCCTATTGGTAAATCCGGCCCTGGTGAGATGATTGCAGGAGTATTAACAATGTTTATATTTTTTATTTTCGTCTCTAATAAATTGTCTGTTGTTTAATTATTTTCAATCCCAAGCCAGTTATTTTCGTGTATATATTGATGGGAATGAAAGCGGTGACGAAACGGGAAAAACAGTGGTAACGAAATGGGCAGACCTCGCCCCAAAGATATTTGTCAGGATCATCTAAAACAATAAGAACACTAGCGAAAAAATATATTTTTCATGTGAAAAAAACGTGATGGATGGATAACAAAATATAATCCCAAAGAATATATCAATTATAAACCCTAATGTTGTTATACCATTACACCGCCACTCAAGAGTAACTGTGGGGTGGTCAACCTACACCACAGTTCACACTATACTGTAACTCATATGAAATGTTTAATTGGTAATTCACTCACTTAAAGTCAAGGTCAACAAGACCAACAACATCAACATCTAAGGTGCCGCCTATATCATCAGACGACGCCATTATCACTCAGCTCGCCCACCGCCAGCCGCACACTGAACTAAGCTTACAGGGACCTAACACCGGGTAGTTAAGCTGGCGCACCTACCACTCACAGCTTACCGCAGCAAACACTACTTCTAGCGTACACACAACTGTAGTCGAGTTACTGAGATTATTAATAACATATAACTTAATTTTAATAAACCATTTTATTTGTATGTTAGGAGTATAATTTACCTGAGGTATTTTGCCGTCAGATTTACAATGGAGAAAATAAATGAAGTAAGAAATTAAGAGAAAACCAGGTTGAAGAGTTTAAAAGTCAACTACTAAGGTATAAATTAAAAAGAAAAGGAGAAACTCAGCTATCGTGGTTTTTCTTTTATCTTCCTTCACTCCGTTTTTGTGACAAGCATTTTTGCTCTGTTTTTGTGACTGTTAAGTGAGCATTGTAACTTTGAAAATGTCTGGGAAGGCCAAGACAACCGTGTCTCTGAGGTGAAGTGGCCTAAGACTCCCCAGATGCTGTGTGGGGTCAGTGACGTCTCCACTACAGGGGACATGTGATGATGACCAAGTAATGTGGTGAGTCTTGTTTGTTTTCTATTGATTTTACCTGTGTAGTAATTTTTTTGTTGGTGATGCATGTGTGTTTGGGACTGGCTGGAAGCATATCACATTGAACTCCATGTTATAATGCTCCCTATCTACAATATTTCAGTACACACCGAGATACATTGTTGTGCATCATTGTCTCTGGACTGTTTCGTGACTGTCTCAGAAAAATACAAATTTGTTGGGGGACTGTCTCACAACAATCCTTCTGAAGCACGATTTTAGATGTTACTCGTTTCTGATCCCATATGGGAAACACGATACAAAGTTGCTCAATCTGGAGACAAAGATTAAAGAAAAACAATTAATATTATTATAGGTAGGTGTATGTTGATATGTGCATGGCACAATAAAGGATTTTACCATTTATTTAATTTTTATGCAATTTCATTTAGCAATATTTTCCTCCTTTACAATATGTCAAATATATTAATAAATTTACTTTTACAAATTCCTTCAGGTCATCAATGAGAGCGTCACACACTTCCTGAACGATGGCAGATATTGACTGTTTTGACACTTTCGGAGTGACCACTCACACAGGATGGAGGAGAAACTGATCACGCTCCCAGTCTTCAAGCAACATGGAAGACTGGCTTATCCACCCAGAAGCAGCTCTCATCGGCTCTACAGCTACTGTCTCTGCACCGCAGGTTAGACACCCTAGAGCAGCTCTGCTACTCTAAGCAGCCCCTGCTCCTGACCCAGGCCCACACACCCCAGCAGGCGCATCTGACGACTCTGTACCTGCCATGAGGGAAGCACAACATTCATCGCCTCCACACACCCTTTTTCTCCCTCTCTTCTCCCACAGACAGTGTGTATCTAGACAGTTGTATCCACCGACAGGCTCATCCACACCATCGCCGTTGTCTCACATGAGGCATGCACCGCCCATTCTGCCTCACATGTGCTATGCAACCCTGCAGACAACAAGTCTCCTACACCGCCTGGAGGGAAGGGGGAGTATTGTAGTGGATTTCTCCCCTACAAACGCTGTTTGTCACTGAGTAGCCGACCCCACCAATTCCCCAGTGTGTGCCTCGTGGTCTAGGTCAACCAGCGCCGCCATACATCATGGAGCGGGGGTCAACTACTAAGCCACGCCAACCCCCGCTATTTAAGACCTGACCTCGTAGTGACCTGCCTCTTTCTACCTACAGCCGCAGCCAGCAACACCTCCTCCTCCGCCGCTGCCTGACGGCCCTCGCTCCCGCCGGCGAGCATGGCGACCCACAAGCTGTCCTTCTCTGAGCATCCTCACCAACCAACTCTCTCTACATCACACTTGTAACCATGCTGCCTTCCCAGCACCAAGCTGCATTGTACATCCAATACAACATGTATATAGAGAGCACATTGTGAGTTTCCTTTCTCCATCCCATCCTGAGTGTGAACCAAACTTCACATCCCCACTTGTAAATGAGTCCCCACTGGCAACGTACCTTTGTTACTGCCAGGCGTATTTTGGCAGGGATTGAGGCTCGATAGTTTGTATTTTGCTTTGTGATTTTGGGACCAACCATTTTCAGTAATATTTCAAAATCTGAAGGTGGTGTTCCTGAAATTTCCTAAATCTAGCTGCATCTTCTAGTTTCAGGTCTGTCATTAGTTTTTCTCCATATGTTGTTCCTTCAAAGTGAGCCAGTTCTGTTACAAGGACGGTGATAAGGTCTGGCTGTATAACCCTCTACGGAAGAAGGGTCAGTCACCAAAGTTACATAGTACATGGGAAGGACCATACACTGTAGTGGAACTCCTTTCAGATGTGACCTACCGGATCAGGGGAGGAAGAAAGACTCAGCCAAAGGTAGTCCACGTCAATCGTCTGTGGCAGTATCATGGGCCAGGGCAGTACACCTGGGAGGACTCTGAGGAACAGTTCACCTACCATCGACGAGGATCAGACTGGAAATCCTGGAAGAACCCAGGGACATACCAATCTGGAGAAGCCAACCATGGACAAGGAAGAGGACAAGACAGGAAGCGGGGGGGGGGGCATCTGAGAATGTGACCGAGGTAGCTGCACCAAGGGAGGACTCAAAAGACATCCCAGTACGTCAGCAGCAGCAGCAGGAGAGGAAGAGATCTACCAAGTTTCAGGATTATTATGTATATAATAAATAGTTGTGTCGGTATGACACAAGGATTAGGAAGGGGGTAGAGTTATACCGAGGCATAATTTAGGATCTTAATTTTTGTGAGGTAAGTGTTTTGATTATTTTCTATTCTATGCAGCAGGTATTTTGGCAAGTTTAGGGAGATTTTTTCCTATACTGTATATTAATGTATTACTTATGTAAGAATTTTCTAGAATGTATTGCATCATTTTTGTTATGATTTACTTACGTATTGTAAGCCTAGATCATTCTAGAACTCTCCAGGCATATCTTGTTCTCACGAGTAGCGCCTGGATGTCACGAGGGTGCTCTTGGTGTCTGACGAGACATGTATAACACCTGCAAGCTTCTTAGGAGTTAGTAATCTGTTTTTCTTCAGAGTGTGAAGTACAGTCCTAGTGACAGCTGAAGATAATAATTGTTGTGCAGTAAAGTACTGTATTGTGGAATTGTTGTGAGCGATATACTGTAATGTGAAAAGGCTAAGGAATTGTACACTGGTAGTGAGCTCACTGTAAATATTCAAAGTGAAAAGTCCAGTGGTAAAGATATACCCTGTGAACAGTTTTGTGAAGAATTAGTGATTATTAAAGAAGACTACAGTGCACAAGTGTGTTTCTGTGATCTGATGGAAATCTACCTGCCTGTTGTTTTGTCTGAACACTGATACCGATCATCGGGAAATTACCAGAGACTGGCGGGACAGCCAATGGTAATTCGACAACACTATTGAGATATCTACTGCTTCTGTATATATGACCTGGCCAGCGGTGGATAGCTGGGATTGGTGAAAGGGGGTGAGCAGCAAACAAAGGGAAACGTGTCATGATTTTGTATAGCATTATGTCATTGCAGTACAGTACAGTGGTCCCTCAGTTAACGAACACAATTCGTTCCAGAAGGTCGTTCGTTAACCGAAAATTTCGTTAACTGAAACCATTGTTTCAATGGGATTTTGGGTAATTGGTTCCAGCTCACCAAAAATTACATACAAACTAAAAATAAATGCAGTAAAGTACACTTACTTTGAGGTGTGTATGTAGAAGGCTCCTGGTTGATGATGATGATGGGAATTAGAAGTGTAAACAGCGTCATTTCTCTTATGTACAAAATATTCATTATTGTTTATTACTGAAAGTCTTTTTGATTGAATTAATGTTTGTGTGTGCAAAATGAGCAATACAATTCATTAATAATACGTAGAATATTAAAACACGAGGAAATGACACAGCATTGTTTTCGTTGATTACAAAACCAGTGACTGACTGGTTCTACATATAAAACTGAAGAAAATAAGACCTTGGTTGTAGCTGTAGTAAAATTAATATGGTTGTTTTAAGTAATGTTATTTAATGTTAATAAATGGAACAATAGAAGTAGCTAACGATAATGGTAAAGAAAAAAGAGAGATCGCGTATGTAAGTGCGCACACGTGAAAACATATCGTCATTACTTTACATAAGAATATGAAAGCAACACTTATTTACTGTTCATATATATTTTAATTAATGTTTCTGAATTTGTTTTTATTGAATTAATGTTTGTGTGTGCAAAATTAACAATACAATTTATTAATAATACGTGGAATATTAAAACACACGAGGAGACGAGACGGCTGCCGGCATTGTTTTTGTTAAAGCTTACAAAACCAGTGACTGATTGGTTCTACATATAAAACTGAAGAAAATAAGACCCTGATTGTAGCTGTAGTAAAATTAATGTAAAAAAATTAATATGGTTGTTTGAAGTACCTGTAATGTTATTTAATGTTAATAAATGGAACAATATAAGTAGCTAACCATTAATGGTAAAAAAAAGTGAGTGCGCGTATGTAAGTGCGCACATGTGAAAACATATCGTCATTACTCTACATAAGAATATGAAAGCAACACTTATTACTGCTCATATATATTGAAGGGTTAAATGTTGTACTGTACTCTGTATAGACAAGGAGAGAGAGAGAGAGAGAGAGCAGCCGAACTGCCGGATGTAAACAAACCTTAATTTCCCTCGGCTTTGTTGTTGTTCTTTTTTACGGGGATTAGCCCACCCGGGCATAGGTCACTGACCCACATTGGGGCCTGAGGGGCAAAATTTTAAAACTCCTGTAATAATAATAATAATTCAGATAAGTAAAAAAAAAAGAAAAAAAAAATGCTGCCTATTTACCTAATGGACAAACTAAAATCGTTCCGGACCACGGGAGTTTCCGGACCACAGAATGCCGGACTAGAGAGGTACAACCTGTATTATGTATCTTGCAAACAAACAGCAGAGCCCTGTTTATAACCTGTGCCCTCTGACAACACAGATGACTTTTGGGATTAAAAAAACAAGCATAATGGGGAACTAGATAGAAAACTGCAAAATATGGAAAGCAGAAAAGAATGGGGAGAGAGTTTTATGTACACTGTGTATGTAAAGGATATTGGTCAAGTACGAGAGTGGTAGTGTAACAAATCAACAGGAGAAAGGAGGCTACAGAGAGTTTGGGATATTATCCCTTTGTGACTACCAATACACCTCACTTATGGGGGTACTTCTCCAAGCATCTGAGGATCACAAATTATTACCTAGAAACACACAACTAACATAAAATTTCAAGATTCTGATTTAATCACACCATGTGGCAAGGTCATACCTCATTTGTTATATTCATTAAAGAAGTAATTTTGTCCAAATAAAAAAAAAATATGAAAACTGGCAACCTTTTATTTCACTATACAGTACTGCACTTATAAGACAATTATACTGACTTTACAACAAACACTTTGAAGTTCGTACAACATCTAACGGGAGACTTAGAGAAATTCAAAGAAAGATCTGTATATATTTTTGATACACACTACAGTCAGTGGTTTGAAAATAAACATTTCTTAATAATAATGTGTTGACACATTCTTTTATCTAAATGTGAATTCCATGAAGTAATCATACATATTACATTACTTGTAATCCTGAGTCATCAAACAAGTTGTTTGAAGGTTATTACAAAAAGCATCAGCATTAGAGAAATCTGTTCCAATAATTTCTATCTACAATTTGTGTTATTACAAAATGATTGATGTGAAAATGATATTGAGTCATAAATCTTCATATGTCCCATCACCTATACTGTATTAACATTTTGAAAGATTTAAGTTATTTATCATTTTATTGTTTTTTTGCTCACCAATGAAACATTGTATGACTTCATGACAATGGTTCTTGAAACTGAGAACAAAAATACATATACTGTACTGTATACAGTAGTACAGTACAGTAAAACCCCTCATACTTTGTAAGGACTAGAGTTCCTATTATTTCAAATTTTATATATATATACATATATATATATATATATATATATATATATATATATATATATATATATATATATATATATATATATATATATATATATATATATATATATATATATATATATATATACTGTACAGTGATACCCCGATTTACGCGGTCAATTGAACCCACGGGGTACCACGTAAATGGAATAACAGAACATATGGGATTAATTCCAATAAAGACTGGCCCGACCCCCAAACTCCACTTTTTCAGACACAATACCTACGTTGTAGTAAAAATAACATATTAATTTTATGATGTAAGCACACACAATTAATAATTAAGAGAAATATCAATAATATTGGGTTTTTTAACACTTGCATTAGTAGAAAAGATGGCTGGGCACACTGGGATGGGGGGTTGGTTCCGAGGCAGAGGGCAGATTATTGGCCCTCACCTGTATCACTTGTATCAATTGTATCACTATCCACCACAGAGGCTTGCAGGGCCTCTTTGTCAAACCCCTCAAATTCCATATAAGTCCATATCCTCACTATCACTGACTTGGGCCGGCTGTGGTGGGTGGCGGGTAAAGAACTCGGTAATATTTTGATGACTGGGCGACCTTGTGCGCATCCTGCCTGCGCCGCTTCCCACGTATATGAGTAGATGCACCGCGTAAAATGAAATTCCGGTTCTGGCGAGGTACCGCGTAAATGTAGAATCGCGTAAAGCAAAACCGCGTAAATCGATATATGAAACATTACTGTACTGTACTGTACTCTGATAGGCCTATCTCTCATCTATGTTCTTTGCCTTTTCCATGTTTAGTGGAGACACTGAAAAGAAATGAGAGGCAGATTCTCTATTGATACAATGTTTTTAGTTGCACTGGCATTATAGATGTTGGTGTCTCAGTGTAAAAATGCATAATAGCAATGTATTGGCAACATGTACTGCACTTACCTACAGCTTCATGCCCATAGTAAAACACTCATCACTATTTTTGTTAATTTATCTATGTATTCTTGACATTGTTTGTGAATCTCGGCACCATACACATACCATTTAAAAGCTATTTTTATGTAAGACCACACTCTCAGCTCCACACACCATCAAACACTGCAGAATACTGACATAGCAGCAACTTGTAGCTTTATGCCTCATAATAAAACAATATCACAATTTATATTTTATTCGCATATCCTTTTACTTATGGGTGTACCATTATATCTATTACTGTACATACATTTACCATTTAAATGTACTTCGTGTCACTTAACCTTTAGTGGACATATCCTGCAACAGATGCAGGATGGAGGATCACACTGTTCTGGTCATAAGTATCCCACAACTGTTACCACACATTTCTCCTGGGCCCAATCTAAATTTCCCATGATTTCTTCTTAGTGAACATCTTTTTGGAGCATTATGGCACCTACCCAAGGCAGTGTAGACCTCTCACTATTAAAGGCAGTTTCACACCGGATGTGATGCTAGCTACGCTGAGGATGGAAATTACGTGGCTTTGATTTGTTTCTTTTGTTTTTCGATGAAGTTGTTAACACAGGTTGACAATCCTTTATCCGAAATTCCAAAAACTGAAAGTTTTTTGTGTGCCCACCCGGGCATAAATCACTGACTCACATCGGGGCCTGGTGGGCGAAAATGTAATAGTAATAATAATTATAATAATAATAATTATTCATAGTAAATAAAAATTTTAATTAAAATACTGTACACCAAAATAAAATAACAATGATAACAATAATAATAATAATAGTAATAATAAAATATAATTATAAAATTAATAATAATAGTAATAATAACAATAATACTGTAATAAAATAATAATAAAGAAATACAAGAATGAAAAAAAGATCAAAAGTGAGAAATGCGACCTAGACCTATGAATTATTATTACAGTATTATTATTATTATTATTATTATATTTTCGCCACCCCCTCAGGCTCCGATGTGGGTCAGTGATCTATGCCCGGGTGGGCTTATATATATATAAAAAAAAAAAAAAAAAAAACCTAACCTGTTCTGAAAACCGAAAAATTCTGAAATCCGAAATGCCTCTGGCCCCAAGGATTTCGGATAAGGGATTGTCAACCTGTACTGGATGCGATAGTACATATCCGACATCTGTGACGTCAGATATGTACCATCCTAGACTGCCTCCTCCACGATTTTTCCTTGGCATGGCTTCGTTGTGCATGCACACTGGAGCATTTTGGCAGTCTAGGACTGACAGTTGAGTGATGGCAGCTAGTGTCCTGCTTCAAGGTCATTCCCAACCATATTACCATTTACTTTTGTGTATCAGTGCAGGTGGACCATGAAGCAACTTAATGAAGAAGTGAGGAAGCATCCATGCTTATATGACATGATTTCAGATAATTACAGACGTGTTACGAAAGGACAACAGCTGGGAGGAGATACCTAAATCCCATGACTGTGATTGTAAGGACTTTATTGATAAAATACATTTAATTTTCATGTAGTTCCACTTATTTCACTACTTTAATGTTTATTTCTTAGATCTGTGGATCATAATTTATCTGGAAATTATTTACCCCCAGGTTAACATAAACAGATTTATGTAAGCCTATTCCATATAAAACTGAGCGTGGGACAATATGAAATAGTCTAAATCTTTTTTCATCAACTGAAAGCTCCTGCATAAAATGGTTGCACAGTATTTGCCAAAGTTTGGTCTTTTCACATTTATTTCATGTACCCACTTCCTTTTTCTTTTCTTAGACATTCCTAGAGTCAGCAGTAAAACTTCCTCCTCTTCCTCATAAACTACAGTGCATTGCCTTCCATCTTGACTGATGCAACGATACTGAGTGTCTCTCTCGAAACACCTGTACATGGCTTGCATATTATTTGGTGTGAACACTCACATAGTAAGCATTGCTACCGAAAATCCGCAGCGTAACTAGCATGACATCCGGTGTGTAACGGCCTTAATGGATGGGTTATGCTCAAACCAAGACGTACCACATCCACTCATGCACGTTGCCCTACACAGGAGGAAATAGACACCACTATATTTGCTTCTGGAGACAAGGATGACCCTCCCATGCATGAAGATACACTGTATCCTGTTAATTCTGATCGTTAAAATTCGCATTTGAGCTTAATTTGTATGTTCTTTTATAAAATGAATAAACAATTTGAATTCAAAATGAATCTGAACTAACCGAGCGGTTCCGAAGTAATTGATATTGTTATATAAATATATTATGAAATAGAGTATGATGAATGAATTATAGTAATATGAAGTATATGAAGATACTGTATGTTTAGGTGTGAAGTTCAGGAGAGGAACTGGAGGTTGGCAGAGGAAAGAGAGGGCAACTCACCTCCAGTGCTCGTCAGCCCACGATCCCTTTAATACAACCGTATGCAATTTCACCATAATTTCCATATTATATCGGTTCATTTAGTGTCGGGTAAATAAAACATTATTGAAAAATAATGAATTTCCCCCCCAAAATCCCACACTTGATCCCAGATGAGCTAATGTGCCATAGTACAAATATATTCCAGGTCTCTTGTTTACAGAGCGGCCAGAAGCTATACACTCCTCCATAAAAATGTTTGTGGACGATGCTAAGTTATTTAGGGAAATTAAGAACCAAACAGACTGAAGAGCTACAGGAGGATCTCTGTGAGCTTCAGGAATGGTCAAAGAAATGGCTGCTAAGATTCAATGTCACGAAGTGCTAAAGGATGCACCTGGGTCGCACCAACGGTAAGGAAGCGTATCACATGTCCCAACAGGACAAAGAGACTGCATTAATTGAGACCGAATGTGAAAAGAACCTGGGTGTGTATGTTGACAATGAACTTAAGTTCTCGGGCCATTGTGAGAAGAAGGTGAATCAAACAACGAAACTAGTAAGTCTTATAAGAAGGTCGTTTAGATATCTGGATGGTCTGTCACTCGTCACGATCTTTAAAAGTGAGGTGCTTCCCTGTCAGGTCCTCGAGGTACAGTATGCTAGAGAGTGTCAATTGATTGAAAATGTCCAAAAGAGAGCTGCCTCACTGGTACCTGCTCTACGGAACCTCAGTTACCCAGAAAGATTGGAACACCTGCAACTACCTAGCTTATACTACAGACAGCTGAGAGGCGACCTAATTGAAGTGTACAAATATCTCAGGGGGCACTGCTCGATCGAATGTACATACCTGCAGCTGGTGGACGTCCACCACACAAGAGGTCACAGCTCAAGGTTGAAGAAGCTACAAGCCCAGAAAATTGTGAGGGCAAACTTTTTCTGAGTGAGAGTTGTGAACTCATTAGAACAATCTGCCAGAGAGTGTTGTGACGGCACCGAGTGTGAGCTCATTCAAGACCAAACTTGACCAACACTGGAGCAGGTTCAGGTACATTCAGGAGTCAGTGCATACCCAGTACTTGCCAACAGTGCATGACAGAAATGTGACCGACCACCCAAGCGGCTAATGAGCCGATCAGTGGCAAAGAGGACAAAAGGTAAAAGTAACAGCTGATCATTCCTACTTCCCCTAACAATGTTGCTAGCACTCACCATCTCTCAAGCACCATTGTTGTTACCACTCAGAACTTAATAAATATTATTGTAATGTGTTGTGCATCTCCATATGCTCTGGTTTATTCACTGATCAGTTGTCTAACTGCAAAAGTCGCTAAATCTAGCCATCATGTATCAAATAATTTTAAAATAGAATTAGATATTAAATTGCTATAAGACAATGTGCTGTGTAAATGCCTTATCACATCACCGCACCTCCTACCTCGTTACCTCATCTCTCGCCTATCACCTCACTCCTTGCCTTGTCAGCTCACCGTGCAGTGTTACATTTATTTATTACTCTATTATTTACTTTATTATTACTGTACATACATAGAAAAAAATATATATGTTTGCACAGTAATTATAACAAAATTATTTTATGTGACAGCCAAGGCAAGGTGCAAAAACTGAACAAAAGCAAATGAATAATTGAACACAAAAATTCAGAAATTGTCGAACAATGTCAAAATATTCCAAACTCGGTTAATTAAGATTTTTCGGTAATCCAAGTGACCCAGAACCCCTTTTTTGTTGAATAAATGAGAGTATATTGTAGTGACTTTCCTCAAGGTTTGACAAGTGAATCTACGGTAATAAATCTTAGGGGAATTTGAGTGATGAGGAGGAAGATCATGGTGGTGGGTTGGCTTCCGAAAGTCATGTGTCCACTCATGAAGTTGCTACATGGGATTGGAGTAATTCTTTACTTGTTCTCCCGGTAACTGCCTTTGATAGTGTAAACCAGAAATTTGTGGTAAGCAAAATTCAAATATTTTATGATGTCTTCTGATATTATCCCATCTAGTGGGTAATGACCAGAGGGCTGCCATCACCATCCTCAAAGGATTAGTACTTGCTTTGCACTTAAGGTTATAAGGGATGCACTGATAAATCAGAAAAGAACAGCCAAGTTTAGATAGTTGATACAAGGTCTATGTGAGATGAATGACTGTTGGTGCAGAGCCAAGTAAACAAGTAGGGATGCAAAGACACTTTGTCCAGAACGCTTTAATCTATCAACTGTGTTTTGTATTTAAGTTGCCACTGTTTGGACATATTCTAGGGTATTGTACAGTAAAGTTTCTCCCATAATTAATATCCTTGTGTAAGTTTCTTTATGATTATAAGACAAACACTTCACAAATATAGCAAGTTTTGATACATCAATGGTTTAGTGTACAGTACTGGCAGGGAGGTGGCACAAATCCTTAAAAAAATTTCCTTATATTAATGTTGCATCTCCTGTGCCACCAAACATAATGGTGCAACATTACAGTACAGTGTAACTTAATGTGTCAATAAATTGAATATAATAGTTTTTTCTCTCATAATGTTACAGACAGTCTAGTATACATTGCCCTAAGGGATGTGGCAGCACTTTGAGTAACTGGTACAGTGGTGCCAGCCTTCCTGTATCATCCCTGTTGGCCCAGATGGCTATTACATTTTAAATAATGTATGTCACTGAAGTATAGAAATGTTCTTAATGTCTTTATATACAGTCTTATGTAGTCAATTAGTGAAGTGAAATATTGGAAGTTAGCAATAGTTATATATTTTTCCCCATTCCTTCTCCAGAAACTTCTGTAAGATATTTTGTTATGCAAAATTTTCTTCTATATCTCAATTTTTTTTCACACTTTTCTATTCCATTATTGTAATTTTCATAACTTGACCTTCTGTAACTGGAGGGATACCCGTACTTATTTTTAACTGTGAGGTGTTCGTTATACGACTTTAGCTATGTTTCACAGGGGTCATTTCTCTAAACCCCTTATTCCCCATTAGACCCAGCCCCTGCCAACCCAACTGCAGGAGAATTCTCCAATATAATCCCTACAATTGGTGAGGGATTACTGTATATGTAAAATATAAGCTCGTGAACTCCATGTTTACACTCTAGTAATACAAGACCTAACTGAGAGATGTCTGGCATTTCTGTTGGTGATTCTTGAAGTTTATTCTCTTCACAAACACACGCCAACAAGAGTCACAGGGAAAAGCCGGCTTGCAAGGATGTGATACCAGTAGATGTCGCATCATCGCCACTCCTTCATACTTTTGGGTTAGGTGAGGGCAATACGGACATCTGAAAACAAGAAAGAAAGGAGTGAGGAAGTGAAACTCACAAACATGGCCCAAACTTGTAACTGCACGGACATGTTCATTAAGGTGACTAAACTGCAACCTTTTGTCATATTCTAAGGAAAGTACATCCATAAAATTTTCCCAACAGCCACTAGCTCATTGTGTACTACACTTCACTATCAACAAGATAGAAAAATACAACTCATTGTTGATAAATAAATGTGAATAACATCTCTGCATCTAGTACACATCATAATTCATATTCACTTGCCAGCAACTAATACTCTGTTAAAAGACCAGTTCAGCTGCTTGAAGTTTAGTCGTAAACTCATTAAGACCCATAAAGGAGTGCAGAGAAAAGCATGAAACAAATATTACTTTGCAGACATGTGCTTCCCAGCTAGCTTGAGTGTGGAAAGCAAATCATGTCAGGAGTAAGTTTATCACAATATGTGCTCCTGTTGTGGACCCTACTTCACATGCAGGTGATGAGATTCCTGGTTTATTCTCTGGCAATTGTGAGAATGATGATCAGGTAGGTAAAGTGGTCAGAAGTGAAGAACCTCATGAGACAAGGACCAAGTGATGAATACGAAGACATGAGCTATGGATTGTTGTGTACTTACCACCTGATGACTGTGCCAAAGAGAGGAAATATTACATCACCCACATAGATAAACATGTGGTGGTCACCACAAAAGAGATAAATGTAAATAATGAGTCAAAGCAAGTTTGTGATTTGAGATAAAAATGTGGAATTTGTTACAATAGCATTGAAAATAAATTATCTTTAAACAACTTTATACGAATAATCACGATAAAATAATTACACCCACCTTTTACGTGGGGGTTATGTTCTTGAAAATCACCGCATAATTAAAAAAAACGCATAAATTAAACTGATTTTTCCCATAAGGATGCATGTAAATGGTACAGGTTAGGGGAACCATCATGTACTGTACAGGTAACTCACAAATATTATTTTATCTTACTCATTCATAAAGAAAAAACAATAGTAAATACATCATAAATAACACTCACATTGACAACTGCTTGACAAAGGTGGTGTAGGGGAGGGTTGAGGAGGGAGGCTACTGAGGCGGAGGCGAGGGTATGGGCAAGTCAGTGGTTGAGGTAGGCTGTGGTCTGGAGATGCCAGATGTCGATGGCTGAGATACATTGCTGTCAGATTTCTTGAAATATGAGAACAATGTCTTTTGGGTGGGTTTCATTTTCTTTTCTTGCAGGATTTCTTTGTAGCACTGCATAGCCAAAAGTACATTTCTACTAACTTTTGAGCTACAATCACTATTTATATTATCTTCGTCTATAATAGCCAAACCACGCTCAATTAAAGTGAATGCCTCTGTCAACAGCTTTGCTGTTAGAGTTCGAATGACCTCAGGTTCCTCTTTCTTCTCTCCTTCCTCCTCATTTTTCCGCTCTTTTTCTAAGTCAAGCAAATCTTGGGGCCAAAGTTCTTCTTTATGAGTCTAATAACTCCTGCACGTCTTCTAACTCCACCTCTTCAAGACCTACTTTCTTTGCCAAACTCACAATGTTTTCTCTGGTTTTAGACAGATCACTTTCAACACTAAAACCTCTAAAGTCATGCACAAGATGCGGACACAGTTTTTTCAAACTCCATTCATCCACGAACGACTAACTTTGTCCCATGCCTCACCAACAAACATTATAGTCTCTAATGTCAAGAGATTTCCAGAATTCTTTAACAGTCATTTTACCATCATCAGTAGCCTTCACTAAAGCATCAAATGTTTTGTTGAGATAATAAGCCTTAAACGTACTAATCACTCCTTGATCCATAGGCTGAATGAGGGATGTCGTATTCGGTGGAAGAGAGACAACTTTAATGTTTTCACAAAGATCTTGAATTGAAGGTGGATGTCCGGGGGCGATCACAATATTCACGCAACTCATCTTTCAGCTTTGATACAACATATTCACAGAAAAGATTATCAGTAATCCACCCCTTGTTATTTTAAAAGCAATGAACAGGTAAGAGATGTTTAGAATAACCCTTGAGAGCACGTGAGTTTGTGGAGTGGTACACCATCACTGGTTTTAATTTGCAGCCACCTTCAGCATTACCTCCAAACAATAAGGTAAAATGATCCTTAGCAGCCTTAAAGCCCAGTGCTGTTTTTCCTTGCGAGAAACATACTTTCGTGCTGGCATTCTCTTCCAAAATAGAGCAGTTTCATTCAGATTGAAAATCTCCTTTGCAGAGTAACCTCCCTCCTCCATAACACCCTTCAGAGTCCCGACGAACTGCTTGGTAGCCACGGCATCAGCAGATGCAGCCTTCCCACTCATCCTGATGTTGTGATACCCGTATCTTTGCCTGAAGTTAGCGAGCCAACCAGAACTAGCAGTGAATGGTTTCACAGGGCCTTCTTCATCCCTTTGTAGCTCTTCATACATTACGCACACGCTTTTGCCTGGGCTTGCAACATGCTGACTGGTACGTTGCCGTGATTTTTATATTCAATATACGTACTAAGCATCCTTTCCATGGGCTCCATTGTAGAACTCCGAGCATAAGAGGTTTTCGTGCACTTGCAGATGTCCCTTATTGAGCACTGTTCTTTATTTTCTCAGCATTGTCTCAAATGGTATGAACAGTGCCCTCACTTAAACCGAGCACGCGGCCAACATTCGATACACGCTCTCCTCTCTGAAGGCGGTTGATCACGGCTAATTTCACGTCCACTGCGATTGTTTTTATTGCCTTTTTAGCTTTAGGCGCCCCAGAGGGGACAATGGATATTTTCCAGACATGCTCAATGGGGAAAACAGCATTTAACACTAAAAAGATATGTGATAAACACACAAGGCAAATAAACACAGAAAAAGTAGTGCAGATGTGAACTGAGAAAGCGGGAAGCTTGCTGGACGCCGTCACAGTTGTTGTACAGTATACTTCATTATCATCATTATATTCATCATCATTAGTAGTAATAATCTTTATTAAATTATTATCATAATTATTAATAATAATATTAAAATCACTGATGTTGATATGACTAACTTTATAGTCATACTTACAATCACCTCACCAGGCATCACATGCGACTCCGCTGCCAGGTGAATACGGGGCAAATTTAAAATCATGAGCGCGTTGTTTAAAAAATAGGTGCACGTAAATTAGGTTTTGGTATTAATTGAACAATCGCGTTATTCCAAAAACGCTTAAATCAAACGCGTGTAAAATGCGAGGTACCTGTATTTCCATACGAAAGTGCGAGTAGAAGTCATCAGAAGGCACTATCACCAGGTGGTGCAATCTTCTTTACTTTTTACATTTTCCCATCCCTCCACCCTTGCCAGCAACATGAGGCTTGGTTCAAAACTGTTATGAATAAATTAAATCACTGTGATGCACGAGAAATGTAGGTCAAGGTTACGTCCTGTGCCACTGAACCACAAAGGGCGACTGGTGTACTTTCTTTCATGAAATACAATGTCCTTTATTGAGTTTCATTTAACTTATTTTATTTGATATTAATATTATTGATATCCAATTTATAAATATATGTACTCACCTTCCCGGAGCAGCTATTGTGTCAGAGACACTAGCAACTGGACTCTGTGTTTGGGATTCTTCTCCTTGTGAGTTTGGTGATGATTCAGAAGTAGAGGGAAAGACTTCACCAACATCATCTGTATCAGATGAAACCTTCTGAACACCTGCAATGGCTGCAAATCCTCCCACAGACCCAGAGGATTCTCTTCTTGTTCTTCCACCCCCACCTGCTTCTTCATTTGTTTCTTCTATATCTATCAATTCTTTCTCTTTTAAACTTTTGGATTTTTTTTTCTGAAATGTAGTATTATTCTCACAGTCAGGTTCTTCTTTTATGAGTGATAATGGGTTGTTGGTGGCTGTTGGTTCAGCTGATGAACACCTAGAAGATTGACCCTCACCTAGAAGACAAAAAATTATAATTAAACCTGTCCAATTTTCACTACTATTCCTGACATCATTATTTAGAGAATATGGTAGAGTTAGGGTAAGGCAAAAACTGCTCAAAATTGTGTTGAGGGCATCCAACACCATCCCCTCTTACTCACAGTCTCCTTACACATCAGTGTTACTCACAATGTCACTCATCAGTAATTTACCACATTATTTCTGGCTTCTGTGAACAGTTATCATATACACAGTACAATACAGGTATCGCTCAATTTATGAATCAATTAGGTTAACTAGGTTAAAACAGTACCAGTAAATGTGAGGAATAAATAAAAATAATACCAACATATAAGTTACAACAAAAAAATACTGTATTGCCAAACCAGTAAATAAAAGTTTAACACAGTCGCCATTTGCATATACTCTAACTCACCATTGCAACGCAGACCAGCAAGGACGCTACTTCCGCCGACTCCCTAGCAACAACCCCTCCTACACATGCCGCGCCCTCCTCCCGCTCCCCCATGAGCCAGCTAACTCGTGTGCAAACAAATGTATATTCCCTTTATGTGTTCGCCCTTAGGACAGTTATTTCTTTTACTTTTTTTCACAATATGTATATAGGATGGTGTGTACATGTAACTATGTACAGGAAAGATAACTGAAGCAAGTTACATATATCTGCCCAAAAATACGAGATGAAAAACAACTATAACACCTCACAGCTAGTCCCAGTAGCCTGGTGGTTACAGTGATGAGTCTAACCTGGCTACAATGCCGCCAGGAATGTTAACAGACACAAATGTGAAAAGAAAGTTATCTGTTAATATCCATTTTTAACAGGTTTTTGTAATTTAAAACTAAATGTTGCAGATATGACCTTAATAATTTGTAATGGTTGTAGAGTTCAGAAATGGTTACTGCTTAGCTATCTCTGAAGAGGTTTTTAATTTTTCATATTATTTCTTATTTATTTATTTATTTATTTTGTTTTTTTTTACAATGGGGATTAGCCAACCCAGGCACAGGTCACTGACCCACATCAGGGCATGGGGGATAATAATAATAATAATAATAATAATAATAATAATAATAATAATAATAATAATAATAATAATAATAATTAATAATAATTAATAATAATAATAATAATAATAATAATAATAATAATTAATAATAATTAATAATAATAATAATAATAATAATAATAATAATAATTAATAATAATAATAATAATAATAATAATAATAATAATATAATAATAATAATAATAATAATAATAATAATAATAATAATATACCATAAAAAATACAAAAATTAAAAAAAGATCAATAGTGAGAAACAATATACAGTATGTATGTTGTGTTGTCAAAGTAAGAGAAACAATTGAGACCCTGCAATTGTGTGTAAATGAGGCAGAAAGTCAGATCAGCAACCTGGGACTTGGTCTCACATGGCAGCAGGGTCTACCATTATACAATACATTATGCTTCCAATATCTTCCCAGGCGGTAGTACCTCCCTGTTTGGTAGCTGCCTACTACCTACAGCCTGTCTGCTTTACAGACGTTAATCATCTCGGGTTATCATCATCATTACAGTAGTTATAAATTGAGCTTTTATATTTACAATAATTATTATTTTTTAATTAATTAAAAATAATAATAATGTGTTTAAGTAAGCAATAACATACAGTAATTTTAATTCTGGAGTTGAATAAGGTAGAATTTAGCCTACTGGAGACAAAACGGGGGAATTCATTAGTTTACGGGAGACTGTAAATTCACATATAGGACGCAGGCTGATTATTTTTAGCCATTTCTCAGACCAAAAAGTGTGTCTTATTAATGAGCGCCTCGGTTAATGAGATTTCGGTTAACGAGTTACCTACCATAAGATTCTTAACTTCGGTTAACGAGCAATCCCTCGGTTAACGAGTTTCTTACGAGCCGACCTCAACAAGTTTTCGCTTGCACTTGACGGTCAACCAGCTGCAGTATTAGTCCGCCAATACAATAATCGGTTCTAGGGCTTAAATTCCTTACTATTTTAGTAAATATCAAGAAGTTTATACTATTCAATAATTTTAAAAGTTTAATATTAAATTTTTTAGTCATTTTAACAATTATTGAACATAATTGAAGGTAAAGTCACTAGTTTGTGGCGCGCCATCCAGCCTTTTAACACACCAAACAAGCGTTAGTCTCTCTCTGTTTTCAGTGGAGGTAAAATCTTGCTTAAGACTCTCTTCAACTTAACAAAAAAATTTTCCTGTTTTTCCAAGCAAATCATTGGTCATTTTGAAATTTATTTTACATATTGACAATATATAACGCACGATAAAAAACATAAGATAAAAAAAAAATTCTTACGTCCCCAGGAATTAACCCACGATCGCAGGAGAAGGGTGTGGTGTTGGAGATCTCAACTTCTCCCTACCAGGTCAAGCTGTGAGCTGTGTTATTGTTCCTTTTAAAGATGGTTCCCACTAGGGGGTGTCATTGTTACATGTAATGAAGCTATAAAAGTTGTAACAAAAATAATTTCAGAATTCTAATGTGACTTAGAAATAAAGAAAATATAACATAAAACTGTAAAATAAGAAAAATACAGAGCATGTGTAGGAAGTAAACATGTGTGTGAAGGCAGTGGGAGGTTTGCCAAAAGCACATCTGGCTAGTTACTTCTCACATACACCTCTGTGTAAGTTTACTTTATCCTCTTCACCACTGATTGTCACATTAAATTTAAGCTTAGTTCAAAACAACTATTTTCTACTTTAATACCTGTACAGTTTGTTACCTCTGTGGTGCTAGACTACCCCCCTCCCAGTGTGACATCATGGCATATACACAGTGCGGCAAACAGACACACACTCTCTGGCTGACTCGCTGAACTGTCAGCCCACTCTTGGCATGACCCAGAAGGTGGCTTATGAGTGGAAGAAGATATTTTTTTAGCATAAAATTAATCCTATAGTAGTTTATGATGTGCCATATATCATTTGTATTGTTTATTACAGCAGTTTCTGTTCACTTTTGGTGTAAGCCAAATACAAAATAATGAAGGACTGGAACCTATTCCCATTTACTCTATATTAAATAATCTACCTCTGACAACTGAGTTCTGAGAAAGAAGTAGATTTTCTGTATACAGTACAGTACTACAGAATATTTTCTTTATATAATATGGGACTGTCTTTATGTTTGATTTTATTATATTTTTAGTTCATTAGGTAGGACTTTTCCTTTACAGGTACTCTACAGTATATAAAAATATCTATCTTCGTAATAATCGGAGAATTTACGCAGCCACGTTCCCAAAATTCTATTACTCTCAGAACATAATAAATTTTTCCAAGACACTGGAAGAAGGCTTAATAAAGGACTGAAACCCATTCCCATTTAAATCTATCTCTGACAACAAAATTTCCAAGGATGAAGTGGATTTCATGAACATAACCACATCATTGCCAAAGGCATAATTGTATTCGATTTCGTGAAATTGGCCAGTATGCTTTATTCTGCCAAGTGGAATGATTACTGTAGTTATGAAATCACCTTCATTCTTTTAATCTTTGTATTCTACATCAAATTTTATACACAGATATATTTACCAAAAACATCTCAGATGAATTGCTGTACATCCAAATTACCTGAAACTCTCCGGGTTTTGCTTGGAGTGGGTGAGGTTTCTTTTCTTGATCTTTTAGTTCCAACAAGCCGTTCAAAGTCAGCAATACTAAACCCTGAGCTGAAGCTGCCATGTGGCTGCATACCACGACCTGTTATACATTTCTGACCTTCACACAGTGATGAAATCTCAAGCATTTCAGCTGTTCTCATGAAGGATTCAAGCTCTGATGCATCTACTGTAGCTTCTCCTCTGTAATATACAGTAATAGGTACAGTATTTTCAATAAATATATCATATATATATTGTACTGTATGTACAATCACAAAAAACATTGTGCACCCTTGGCTCTGAAACCATCCACCATTATCACTGTGACAGAAGCTGTGATGAGTGTTATCAGATTTCTTGGTCTGGTGTGTCATATTGCATAACCCAATAAAGGTGCAGAATAATCATTTAGTAAGTGTATCATATAGTGCACAGTACACAAGGGTGTGACTGGATTCAAAATATTAATTAATAAAAATGGTAAATATAAAAATTAATTATAACACTGATTAGTAAAATAATATATATATATATATATATATATATATATATATATATATATATATATATATATATATATATATATATATATATATATATATATATATACTTTGATTAATGCTGCCACTTTATTTATTTTTTTAATATGCTTGGCCTCCCGTTGAATCTTTTTTACCTTAAGAATACTACAGGCAACATGTGTGTGAGTCTCTTATTTTTATATACCTGTACTCTGCACACTCAATTTTGAATGCACTCCTCATGCTTTTATTTACAGCCCTGTGGTAACTCCTTATTTGTATTAGTAAATTTTCTAACCACAGTACATATAATACATGCATAGTTTCAGTTTCAATCCATTAAAAGCCAATTGAGAGATACCCTGAAGGGTTCCTTCATGTTCCACAATGGAACATAAAAGAGAACACAACCAACTCTTTTTATTGTCGTTTTAAAGCCACTTTCCACATTTGTCTAGGTTAGCCATGATCACCTGATAGCAGCTTTCTCTACTGAGCAGTCTCTTGCAGCCTCTCTCAACATTTCTTACAACCTTTCCCCATGTAATTCTTGTTTTACCTCTAGATGTCTTTCCCTCCACAATGTAGTTCCTGCATCTCTTGAACAATTTGGTCTCCTCCATTCTCTCCACATGCCTCAACCATCTCAGCCTACCTCTATGCAAAAGCTTGTCAAGACTTTCAATACCCAGCCACCTTCTAAGTTCTAAACAGGGTTCCCTATCTTTCAGTGCCACATGATACATACATCTCATTTTAGCTCACCCAAGCCTGCATATGTCATCCTCTTTCACTGGTCATGTTTCCCTGCCATACAACATCATACTTCTCACACCAGTTGTATACATCTTTCCTTGCACACAGAAAAAGAAGGTCCTCTCACTCTAAGTAAAGGCTCCCTAAACTTCCCCGTAGCCACTTCTGACTCTTGCAACTGAACAGGCTTCAGCACCCCCACTGGCACTGATCTTGTCACCCTGGTAATAGAATTCAGCAACACAGTCCATGGATAAATCAACACTGTTAAGTTTATCTCGTCTTACTAAGGCCATATGATTACCTCCACATACAGTGCACTTATAAGTCAGCAACATCCAGCAGTCTGGCATTAACACCACTGCACCCTTGTGGACACACCATTCACACTCACTACATATTATCATTAAAGATAATTTCATGTGCACATCTGATCACTCTTGAGAAACTCGGTGAACCTCTTATCAACATCTAAAAAATATTTATTTACACAGCTAATTCAGGCTTCACTATGGCATCCCTCCCACTTAGGCTACACAATTGTGCCTTTTAGGAAAAACAACAAAACCTACAGTATGCTATATCCATACAATGTGAGTCAAGACGGCCCACAATCAAACTTATTAGCTGGAATTAACTCCTTTAGCATGCAAACTGCTCCCAGTGTCATACCCATACACAAAAGAAAGTAAACAAAAATAAAATATAAATAAACTTTTTTTTTGGGGGGTGTAAAAGATTTCTAGGAAATAATGTGTAACACAGTTCTATATGGCCCACCTAAGTGGCATAGTGAATGGTCAAAGATTGACCACTTCACCCTTTATGGCAGTGGTCCACAACCTGTAGTTCGCGGGCACCATGGCGTCCACGGAACCATATTATGGAGCCCACAAAGGTTTATTAGAAAATTATAAAAATATTTCAGATTCTGTGAGTGAAAATAATGAAAATATGTAATAACTTGATTCGACTTCAGAGAGAGAGAGGAACTGCCGTTTATCCCGAGTCTGTTGTGTACAGGACGCATGTTTTTACCCCAGACAGGGCCCAGAGGGAGAGAGAACCAGCCTGAAAGAGTAACTGTAAACAGTATGTAACTGGTAACAGGTAGACTTGTGTAAAACTGCAAATAACTGTATATAATTATATGATTTTTTTTTCTTGAAAGTAGATCCAAAGTGTTGGTAGCCTCCACTATATTTCCAAAGGCAAATGTGGCCCAGAGCCTATAAGAAGTTGGGGACCACTGGTTATGACAAACCCCCTTCCTCCATCAATAATAAAATTGGAAAAAAATTATAAGTAATTTATATTTATCCATAACTAGAGTGTGTAAAAATAATAAGAATACTTCTACAGTACTTGTCAGTAGTGGACCAGTTCACCCCAGTACCACTCCAATGGCCCCAAAAAAATTACCCCTTTTCAGCAGAGTATTGTATTAGGAAAAACTTTGATGAGTATTTTCCTCCTGTAGCCATAGTTTAATAAAAATAATATATACAGTATCAGTAAATGTGAGGAATAAATAAAAATAATACCAATAAATAAGTTACAACAAAAAATACTCTATTGTCATTTGGTTGCTGGACAAAGAAATTTGTCAATATGCCTGTACTGTACTGTACTGTACTGTACTGTACTGTACTGTACTGTTGTTTCAATACACACAGGAGACGGCTCAGAACAGTTGAGATCCCTCACTGCTCTTAACAAATGTACAAAGTTTATTCCCTTTTATGTTTTTAACTTTAAGATAATTATATATCTTATTTTTGTACATTTTATATATAAGATTGAGAGTGCATGTAAAATAGTAAAATATAAATAAATAAATATAAATTATATGTATTCACCCAAAATTAGGAGTTGAGAAATAACTATAACATAGCTCACAGCTTGGCCTGGAGTGGTAGGTGGATGTGGTTATTTAACAAATGTGCCCTCAAAAAACATTTGTATACAATTTAGATAAAAAAAATGCAGCTAAAACCAGTAAATAAAAGTTTAACACACTCGCCATTTGCATATACTGTACAGTACAGCACTTCCAGCTTCACCATAGCAACGCAGACCAGCAGGGATACTCCTCCCCCCAATGTGTATGCAAAGAAATGTATATTCCCTTTATGTGTTTGCCCTTATGACAATTATTTCTTTTACTTTTTTGTAATATGTAAGTAGGATGATATGTGTATGTAACTGAGTAAAAATAAATGAAGAAAGTTACTTATATCTAACCAAAGACTTGGTGAACCTATTACACAAGTAACATAATGAGAGGTGTTATACTGTACTGTACATACAACAGGAGGACAACAAAATAAATGTTATAGAACTAAACATGGTCATCATTCTCCAATAAACCGTAAACAAAAACATACTCACGTATAAATGAAATGAATGATGTTGCGTAATTCAGCGAACTTGATATCCCGCAGAAGGACGACGCTCTGTATATTTAACTCACGACTCAAAACTTGACGGAAGTATGGACTGGCCAGACACAAGACAACCTATGGAACAAAATATTTGAAAATGTCACACTTATTACAATTTTGTTGCATTAAAATGCTATTTTTATTGACATCCTACTTAAATTTCCATAAAAAATATTGTTTATTCTTTTAGAAGAGTAAGCCATTAATTAGAACCAGTAGTGTAGCAAATGATATCCTAGATGATATGGCAGTTTGTGGTAGATGACATCTTGGAAAAGTATGAGTGTCTCACTGTTGGGTACTCAAATACACAGGGGAAGGTCCTCAAGATACACTACAACTACACAGGGTACAGTAATATTGTATTTTTACAAATGGAGGATTAAGGCTTGTAGGCCACTTTTATAAACAAAGAGATGAAATGAGTGGCCTAGAAGATACACCAGACAGAGCCTAACACTGTCCAGGAATGGTGGAATACCCCACAGAAGAGAGGTATTAATTGTACAGGCAATATTTTACTGCAAGGTTGACATTTATAAACCTTCACATCCACTGAAATCCAAATTCAGATCTGGTGGCTGTTTTGGGACCTGTGATGTCTCTGGCCAGTCACTGACTCTCAGGACCATGATTATTTACTCTACATTCTTAGGTAGGAGAAAGGAATTAGGGGCCATTTTCATCCCTTTAATCTCATGCATGCTCTGAAAGGCCTAAATAATTAAATAAAAGAAGGTCGTGTCCAGAAAATATCCCAAATATGCAGCAAAATACGAAGCCCATTACTCTATACTCAAGAGTACAAATGAGAAGCAGAAAACTTATGCACTTCCTAGAGCCACACACTCTGGATTAAGGAACTCTTCTTTCAGATACAATAAGCCTTAACATTTACAGGATATCTTTTCTTTTATCCTCTTCACCACTGATCGGCTCGTTAGCCGCTTGGGCGATCGGTCAAGTCTCTGATTACTTTTCCTTTTCTTTTACCATCTTCACCAAAAGATCGGCTCGCTAGCCGCCCGGGCGATCAGTCACGTCTCTGTCACGCACTGTTGGCAAGTACTGGGCATGCACCGGCTCCTGAATGTACCTGAACCCACTCCAGTGTTGGTCAAGTCTTGTCTTGAAAGAGCTCACACTCGGTGCCGTCACAACACTTTCTGGTAGATTGTTCCAAGAGTTTACAACCCTCACTCTGAAAAAGTTTGCCCTCACAGTTTTCTGGACTTGCGACTTCTTCAACCTTGAGCTGTGACCCCTTGTGGGGCGAGCGTCCGCCAGCTCCAAGTAAGGACACTCGACTGAGTAGTGCCCCTTGAGATGCTTATACACCTCAATTAGGTCACCCCTTGCCCGTCTGTAGTATAAGCTAGGCAAGTTCAGGCGCTCCAATCTCTCAGGGTAGCTGAGGTGCTGAAGTGCAGGCACCAGTCTGGAGGACCTCCTTTGAACATTTTCAACCAACTGACAGTGCCTAGCATATCTCGGGGACCAGACGGGGTGACAGTACTCCAGATGGGGAAGCACTTCACTCTTGAAGATCGTTACGAGGGACGAACCGTCAAGATATCTGAATGACCTTCTTATAAGACACAATAATTTATTTGCCTGATTTACCTTCTTCTCGGAATGGCCCGAGAACTTCAGCTCATTGTCAACATACACACCTACGTCCTTCTCACATTGTCTCAACTAGTGCAGTTTCTTCATCCCGTTGGGACATAGGATACGCCTCCTTACCGTTGGTACGCCCCAGGTGCATCCTCTTACACTTCGTGATATTGAATCTCAGCAGCCATTTCTTCGACCATTCCTGGAGCCCACAGAGGTCCTTCTGCAGCTCTTCACAGTCCGCTTGGTTCTTGATTTCCCGAAATAACTTGGCGTCATCGGCAAACATTTGTATGGAAGAGTGTACAACGTCAGGCATGTCATTTATGAAAGAAACAAACAACAGTGGGCCCAATACACTGCCCTGTGGTACCCCACTTGTGACAGGTACGGATGACAATTTCGTGCCATTGATCACCACATACTGCTTGCAGTCATGTAGAAAGTCTTCTATCCACGCTAGGACATTTCCCTGAATTCCTTACCCTTCCAGTTTGATTTTCAGCCTTTCATGGGGTACACTGTCGAAAGCCTTGGCAAAATCTAGGTAAATATTGTCAATATTACCACCCCGTTCCAGAATATGGGTCCAAATATCCAATACCTTGAGCAACTGTGTTAAGCATGAGCGCCCCGGCATAAAACCGTGTTGGCAATCCTTTGTAAGGTTGTTTCGTAGTAGATGTTCCATTGCGGCATCTCTGATAATACTCTCAAGTACTTTACATATTCTGCTGGTCAGGCTCACCGGTCTATAGTTGCCTCAGTTCACATTGATACAACCCAAGGGTCTCTCTGCATAAACAGTTTCCACACCAAAATTCATGTGACAGACAGCCAAGATACAGTAAATTGCAGCTGAACATTAATCAATATACAGTTCCCTAAAATACTGCACTGTATTTAATAAAATATTAACACTGACCAAAAATATAAAAGGTTTTTTCATACATTTACCAAAATGGGTGTTAGTCTAGATATCTGAATGACCTTCTTATATAAGAATTACTAGTTAGTTGCTTGATTCACCTTCTTCTCACAATGGGCCGAGAACTTTGGTTAAGTGTCAACATACACACCCAGGTCCTTTTCTTGTGTTCTGTGTCGGGCTGGACAGATCTGAGGTAATATTTGGGCTGGCGTCACAACTTCTGAACACAAGATGAGGGAGGGGGGGGAGGAGAGGAATGATTGGTACTGTATATGGAACCAGTGTTCACAAAACTGTTTCAGCAAATACCAAATTCTGCCCATTGTGTTTATTTATCATATAGTTCCACACAGATCTATTCAAACAATTGTAACACTAAATGAGATGGAAGGGGTGGAGGGGAGGTGGGACAGAGGGGGGAAGGCACAGTAAGACAACTGCAGTATCAGCCGGCAACAACTTGTATATTTATCCATAAAACAGACCTGCTGTTTCAAGATCTGTCATTACTGAAATATACACAACAAATAAACATCCAGTATATGTAAGAATTACACTTATATAATAGGTTATTTTGGAATACTGACAGTTCTCTACAGGAATGTGTTATCAGATAATTTGGCCCACACAAGAACCATAGGTGTGTAAGAATACTTGTGGGTAACTGTACATGTACAGTGGTGTTTACATAAATAAATAGAGCTCTGTGTCTGTCCATGTGAGATGCATAATTTAGACTCTCAAAAAACTTTCCCAGTACAAGTTACAGTACGTTGAAAGATTCCGGTATGTGCGATTTTTTATGGGGACGAGACAATTTGTCTCCACACCCGGTGATCTTTCAATCCTGGAACTGCTCTGCACTAATTATTCTGGCTAACGGAGATATCACTAGGTATTCTCCTTTGAACCGTCATATGTTTGTATGCCTGCTTCCTAATACTTCAAGAGTATTGAAATGTAGGCAATATATATACAATACTGTATTGTATTCATAAACTATCTGCATTAATAAAATTTAAGTTAGCTAATGGCCCAATTGAAATTCAGCCAGTTCTATGCATGAAAGTATTGCCAGATAATTTGACTCTTTATAGTGGATGTTACTGTACACAGTACATTATGTGGGTGTGAACACAGAAGTTTGTGGGTTACAGGTTAAGACAGTGGCAGGTGACTGGTCTAATCAGCTGCTCTGCTAAAACATCTTATTGCAGCTTTCATGTGTACGTTTAACATGGTGGGTGATCGCACAGCATATGCCTTCATACTCACATGTTGCACAGTGAGGGTGGAGGTGCATTCAAAATTTTTTTTTTTTTTTTAATTTCAGATAAAGGATCCTCGACCTGTATACAAAAGATAAATGTAGGTATACTCTGCACATTGTGTTACTTCTGAAAGAAGATTGGCAGTGTATACTGAGGAAGACAACTGCACGGTTAAAGCTCATCTGTGCTGGAAGATGTTCACACAATTTGGGGAAAATTCTGCACAAGATTCCATGATAGTTAGATGGATATATAATAAATAAAAATAAAATAACAGAGACTTACCCTGTGTGCTCTTAAACTCTGTCCCTCAGCTGTGAGTGTTACATCAGTGTAGGTATCATCTCTAAGTAGCTGATCCAACACTGTTGAACAGTGAGTCTCCTTCTTCAGGAGATATGGTCCAACTAAACCTGAAGTTTAATATATGGTCGTCAGTCATTATCAACACAATATACCTTGAGTGATTTTTGTTTGTTTTTTATCTCAATAAAACCACACATGAAAAGGGATTTATCCTGTCCATGTTTCTATTGTGGATATATATATATAGTAATATTATACAGTAGTAAAAAACATTCTTGTATGATTTTATGTTCCATGATCTCAAACATATTTTATTGCAGTACTGTACAGTAATTATTTTTTGGACAAGGACACCATAAGCATCATGGAAGGGTAAGCACCCCTTGCACACATCCATTCCTGGATCCACCTATGACCTACAGTGCAGAACTGGATTCAACTTGCATTTCTTTTCTACCTGTACCTGTTAAAAGGTACTCTTACCCTTTACTTGATCTTATTATTATGAAAACCTACTGATATCCAGATGAGGTAAGAATCAGATATAAACAAAAAGATGTTAATCAATACGGTAAGTTCTCGCTTAAAGTCGGGGTTGCGTTCCTAAAAATAAGACGTTATACGAAACAACGTTAAGCGGATCAATTTTCCCCATAAGAAATAGATAAAATACAGCTATAGAAAATATTGCATTCATATACTACTACTGAGTTTGTATTGGTACTCATCGATGGGCGGAGGTGGTAGAGCGAGTGGGTAGTGGAGCAGAGGAGGCAGATGGCGGGAGGGAAGGAGTATGGCAGGAGCGGAGGAGGAGGGTGGGAGCGGAGGAGGGTGGCGAGTCACTGAGATGAGCCGAGAGGGTGATGCACCGTAGAATGTATTCTGTGACGACACAAAATGATGTAGTGTCAGATCATCGGGACGTTAAAATTTTTTTTGGTCTCTTAAGTTTAGCGACGTGGTACTGAAACAACGTTAAGCGGGACGACGTTAAGCGCGGACTTGCTGTACTGTACTGGAAGTATTTTTGGCTCAAAGAGCTGAGCACCATACTGTACTGTACCGTACTTTTGCATTTCTTGAAAACAAATCTTTATTTTTTGAAGACTTTGAATGAGTGCACACCGCTATTAATTCACCTGGGGGGGGGGGGTCATAAAATCATTTGACAACTGCTTGACCCAGGGCCTGGAAACTAAGTGAGTATGGAAAACACGTTCCTCACAAACATTAATGTCTATCCAGAAAAAAAATAACTGTCAATTTATATCAACATCAAAATTGTTGGACAAATCTCTTAAAGTGGAAGACCTTGTCAAGAGATAAGCAGTAAATCTAATTGGAAGAGAAAGTATCAACCAATAAAACATCTACAGTATACAACTCATACTACTAGAGTAGAAACTTCACCTTACCGTCCCAATGTTTACAAACGCATACATTTACTGTACATACTGTACTGTATATAAACTAAAATAAGGAGTATCCTTTTTTATCACCATCAGATAAAAAACTCCAAAAACATGCACACATTATTATTATTATTATTACAAACACACATACACCCACACACATGGGCATATTTGCCTATAAAATAATGCATAAATTACTATTACTGAGCTACACACCTTGGTTACTGGGAGTGGGCGAGGATGGTGTACCTGAGGTATCCTGTGTTGTAGTGTCATCCCCAACATCTGAAAGGAAAAGAATGAAATTAACATGTGGGAAAATTACCTCTTAAAACAAAGTAAAGAAAGCTAATACTATCCAGTACTGTACTGTACTATGTAATACATGATTATTAGTTGACAGAAAGTACTGTAACACTTACGGTAATACAAACCCATTTTTTTTTACTTATTACGGTACAGCCAAGATTTGTTGAAGAAAGAAACTGGAAAGAATTTCAAAAAAACAAAACAAAACTGAAATGGTTAAAATTATAACATAAAGGCATCCATTAATGCTCTGAATCAAATGGACTAAATGAAGAAATATTACTAATAATAATTAACAAGAGCAGTAAGAGATGGCTTACTACATATAGTTGCAGAAATGTGTTCCAACACCCCTTGTGGTAACCCGTGTCTCCAAACGGCCAACCTGTATGATCTATAGCAAACCAAATCCACTAATCACATCCGTCGATACACGACCAATACCTATTTATTCAAAAATAACGACACTAGTACTGCGACCAGGCCGTTTGGAGACACGGGTTACTACAGGGGTGTAGGAACATATCCCCAACTGTACCAGTCAACCAACAATTTGCATAATCTGCCACTTGAGAGAGTTAGGCATAAATTCCTCCAAACTTTGATAACATGAGAACCAGCGCCTTATAATGGAGTAAGCTGTAGTTAACCACCAAAAATACAGTACCTTTGTTGACAATAAGCCTGGATGGACAATGCTTTATTGATAATAAATCAAGAAGAACAGTGTTTCCTAGACAATACGACTGTTACAACAGGCCTTTCTTCACAATAAGACTTTAAGAACAGAGTTTTCCTAACAATAAGTCTGGAAGAACAGTGTTTCCTAGACAATACGACTGTTACAACAGGCCTTTCTTCACAATAAGACTTTAAGAACAGAGTTTTCCTAACAATAAGTCTGGAAGAACAGTGTTCTGTTGATAATATGGTCAAAGTTTTTCTGAGAAATGATTACTACCATTTATATTATTGATTCACCACTTATCAGCTTACCAGCTGCTTGGTCTGACTACCTGAATGACCAGTTAGCTGGCCTTTTTTTTTATGACATTTCTAGTCCAGCATTAGTACTGTACAGGAGGAAACCAGAATAGCCAGAATAAAACAAATAAACTGTAGGGTAACACAGGATCCAGGAATAACAAAAGGGGGTCCAAGAAGTTGTGGGTGGGGGAACATGGCAAGCACAGTGAGCCCATCTAGTGCACGGGGGGTGGGCTGCAAGCCGCCTCCCCCTCCCCCACCCGGTTTTATTTTTTATTTAAATCTGACCAATATCATGGGCATTTTGAGGCCATTTTTAAGCCATGTGTATATGATATTAAGAGATATTCTGAGGTAAATAGGAATGACTTTTTACTATACAAAAATACCTTGAGAACAATACTGTACTGCATTAAAGAAAAAGTATTGGAATTCTCTGATAAAAGGAGGGGTCTAGACCCCCAGGACCCACCCTGAATCTGCCCCTGCAGTGTACGACAAAGCCCTGGGTCTGAAAGCATTATCCCCACTTTCTCAACTATCCAGGAAATTTACAGTTGTTTGTAACTTGTCTTTAGCCTTAAAGATGCCTCATATTGGGGCTCTTCTCTGGTGAACAGTACCTTGTACTGTATACTTGTGATGAGTTTTCTTGTGCGTTGGAGGATTTCCTCTTTCTCTTACAGACATAGTGGAGCAGGTGAGACAACACAGTTGAAGGAGCACAACAAGAATAACATTTACAGCGTGGGCGACGTTTTGTAAGTCTTCAAACTGGGAGATAAGAGAACATTGACGTCTGTAGATAAGGTAGAGGGCTATTGCTTGTTATGCTGAGTGGGAGGACAGGGATTAGGATTGGAAGTTCTTTGGTGGCAATTTGGGGGAGGGGGGGAAGGGGGTGGGGGGCGGCATTGGTTTAGGATTAAGGTAAAAGAGGGAAGAAAGAGATTGACAGTATCCGGGCTCAACCAGATATGCGAGGCTGAGGGTATTCATACGATTATGCCGGATCAGAAAAGACAGATCGGAAGTGAGCGGCGCTGCTGATTGGCTGAGGTGAAGGCGGTAACTGGCCAATCACCGCGCAGTCCGAAAGCGAGGCCCGGTCTGTGGAACTCGCTGCTGGTTGGCTGGTAGGCGGACGGCAAGTGACAAATCGGCAGTAGTAGGGGAGAGTATCCACTACAAGAGTCACGTGTGGAAGGCCTGGTTGCAACAAGAGCAATCCAAGCTGGCCTAGTGCACCGAAGTGGTTATACTCCCCAGTAAAGTGAATGTATCACTTGAGGAATTAGGCTCTGCTAAGTCATACTCATAATAGTGTAATTAAGTGTGTGGTACCCAGGTTGAAAATTCCCTCTTTAAAAAAAAAGTGAAGAGGAAGGCTTACAAGTTACAACGCCATCTTCTTTGTCTACTATTAAAAAGCGAGGAAAACTAGCTAGCTAGTTCTGTACGGGTGTGGCAAGGCGCGCTCAGAAATTGACTGTTTTTTAGAAAATTGCTGCAATAAAATGATGGAAAAAGTGCTAGCGCGGCACCGGCTCAAGGCACCACCGTATGTTTCACCTGGTGATAAACATCCTAATGCTACCTGGAGAGATGGTTAGGTTAGGTTGGCGTTCAGCTGATATTTTTTTTATTACAAGTAAACTTTGTATCACTTTTGTAAATCAACATAATTCACGTTCAGTAAGTAACAATAATAAACTTGAATAAACTCTTTTGAATATTAGTACACAAAGTTTTATCACTCCACCGGTGTGGTACAGTGTGCTGTCATGTTGTACACTCGCACCAAAAAGTGTCGGTACAGGGTGAGAAGGACGAGTTCCGAAACGATACGTATACACTGTGATAAGTCGGGAAGGTTGGTAAGTGTATCCTCAAAACCCCTCCCCCCCTCCACTAGGTGTTGCCATATGGCTGACAATCAGGGCTGCCAACATACGGCTGGAACAACTCGCCTATCCCAATACCTATCGTCACTGGTTTCAAATTGTTCACACTACAGTATACACCGATACTTTTTGTTGCGAGTGTACCTTCTCAAACAATAATTTCTTTACACTCCACTTAAAATTATAACAAACCCAACAGTTTGGAGATTCGTTGTAACACTCCGGAGTCTGAAGCGTGTTAAGACTGTACAGCACACAACAGGACCTGCCTCACCTCTACATTCAACCTACTTAGCTTCTACAAGTGAAGGACAATACCAACCCACGTAGATAACAGAGGGTGTGATGGGGGAGTGCTCGATGTGGGCGGCGGGTTCATGGGCGGTAGTGTGAGCTGAGGCGTGGGTGGGTGTGGGTGAGGGCGTGGGCGGTGCCTCCACCAGGCCCACCTCCACCAGGAACCGTTGATGCTTCCTGCTCCTGCAGACCCCGACACATTATTTTACCATCCACACACCTGTAAGTCTCACCACACACCTGTAACTCTCACCACACATCTGTAACTCTCACCACACACCAGTAACTAATTCACCACACACCTGTAGCTAATTCACCACACACCTGTAGCTAATTCACCACACACCTGTAACTAATTCACCACACACCTGTAACTAATTCACCACACACCTGTAGCTAATTCACCACACACCTGTAACTCTCACCACACCCCTGTAACTCATCACATATCTGTAACTCACCACATACCTGTAACTCACTACACACTTGTAACTCACCACACACCTGTAACTCACCACACACCTGTAACTACCCCTTTAGCACTTTACTCAGACGACTTTTCGGTTTAGTTCAACAGCTGAAGACTCGAAAAATGGCGTAATGGAAAAATTAATGTAACTGTACCAATATTTCCCACACCTCGTGTGTGTGTGTGTGTGTGTGTGTCAATCTCCTCCCAGTCATACGATCTCCAAGAATCTGCAATTAATGGCGTCTACTAGAACATTATGAGTGATGGTTAATGGCGTCTACTAGAACATTATGAGTAATGGTTAATGGCGTCTACTAGAACATTATGAGTGATGGTTAATGGCGTATACTAGAACATTATGAGTAATGGTTAATGGCGTCTACTAGAACATTATGAGTGATGGTTTATGGCGTATACTAGAACATCACTTCGTCTACTAGAACATCCATTACCTACTACACACTAGAACATTCGTCTACTAGAACCATGGTTAATGGCGTCTACTAGTTCACGATACTTCAGAATACACTACATTAGAGTGAAATTAAAGAACGCGTATACTAGTCACTTCACGAATATTATCTACTACAGTTCCATCATATTTAATCCAAAGGCGTGTTTGTATTATTTCAGCATCATATTTAATCCAAAGGTTTCAGTCCAGCTGCTCAAATAAAGTACTCCTGGATTTACGCGTGTTTGCATTATTTCAGCATCATATTTAATCCAAAGGTTTCAGTCCAGCTGCTCAAATAAAGTACTACTGGATTTACGCGTGTTTGTATTATTTCAGCATCATATTGGTAACAATGAACCAAAGCCGTTCAAAGGTTAAGTCTGCTGCATCAAATAAAGTACTTACATGATTTACGCAGTGATGAGTTAATCTCTCAATATTTATCCAAAGGTTTCCTGTATCTCTCACCATTATTTCAGCATCTGGTTTCAACTGCTCAAGGGAAACTCTTCAGCCTAAGACTGGTGGTGCTGAACAATGAACCTCTCTACTGTATGAAAATAATCTACCAGCCGTCAACCCATGAGTTGGTTTGCCTCAATTTATACGTTATGGTTCGTATTATATCTATATATTATACAATAAAAACACACCCGGTATTTTATAACTATACTCCAACTATACACCGTAAACAATTATTATGCTTACCTGTTATTAATTATTTCATAGATATTTTCTTATATTATGGTAAATTTAAGCATCATCTAAATACATATCACTGCTTGTTGATAGTTTTGTTGTCCTAGCGAGGTATTATATTGTGAGGCAGTATTCAACAGATGAGTGTCTGTCGTGGTCCTGTACTGTCTGATCCAAAGACGTACTGGTATAAGGCAATATATCGTGTGTCTGACAGTCTCTCTCTGATTATAATGCAAAGAGTCACCACACACCTGTATCTCTCACCACACATCTGTAACTCACCAAACAGCCTGTAACTCTAACCACACACCTGTACTCATCACACACTTTTAACTCTCACCACACACCTGTAACTCTCACCACACACCTGTAACTTCCCACACACACACCTGTAACTCTCACCACACATTTAACTCATGTACCACCACACATAACACCACACATTTACCACACACCTGCCACCACACACCTGTAGCTCTCACCACACACCTGTAACTCTCACCACACACCTGTAACTCTCACCACACACCTGTAACTCTCACCACACACCTCTCTACCACACACCTCTGTAACTCCCCACCACACACCTGTAGCTCTCACCACACCGCACACCACTGGGGACCTTACCACACACACTCACCACACACCTGTAGCTCTCACCACACACCCTGCACTCTCACCACACACCTGTCACCACTGGTCTCCACACACCTGTAACTCTCACCAAACACCTGTAACTCTCCCCACACACACATATCTTGTCTTTATTGTTGAAAAATAACATAAAGCTTTAGTAATAATACTTGTTACTACAGCGATACACAGAGATAAGAGAGTGTGTGTGTGTGTGTGTGTGTGTGTGTGTGTGTGTGTGTGTGTGTGTGTGTGTGTGTGTGTGAGTGTGTGTGTGTGACTAGACTGTACTAGACAAGGCTATTTTTAAAGCTTATTAACGTATATATGATGCAATGCTAATGAATGTTTTACTGTTGTTGTAGACTTATGACCCCGGAGTATGGTGGAGTGTGTTAAAAGGTCACTAAGAAGTACTATATATGCCACCACGCCACGTCATTATGTATGTTTCTGTAAAGCATGAATGTTAAAAGTAATTATTGTTATGTCGAGCCACAGAACTATCTACACCAACACCAAGTACAGGCGGCGGCAGTAAGGCACACACGACCGGTCAACCTGTTCACCCACATTACTTAACGCCCTCCACCTTTACACACTTCCCAAGGATGGACGACAAGGTAGCAGTGTACAGCAGTAAACACCACCTGACAAGCACTGCGACGTGGAGTGATGACGAGTGAGAATGACAACAGTAGACCAGGAACACCTCGACGAATAATATTAATCCTTATAATTAATATTAACATTAATAACTAGATGCCTAAGAGCGAACGCGCAATATATCCTCAAAGGGCTCAACCGCCCCGAGTTAAAATGTTAAGATCAAGGTTAATATTTACGACTAACCCGTGGACAAGTTATTTTTATTGCTGTTTATTTACTTACTTCATTTTTATCAGTGAATTCTGATATGATACTCATATCTTGTGCATTTTTTTCGTTTCATTGATAATTGCGTCTAGGCGCGCACTAATTTGCCTTCCCAGTGGTAATGAGGCCGCGCTCTGGTGCTGTCGGCGGTCTTATATGGACGTAATTTGCGAATTTAGAGATAAAGACAACGAAACCCTTCAATTGTTCAAACACCACGTCATTGTTCCTTTAAATAGAAACTGTCCACACTGCGGGAATCCCTGTGCTTTCAGACGGTAAGAAATTTATTCATCACTTCAACACCGTGGCTCAACGTTTCCCGCCATCACAATAAATCACTCCGCCGCCCGGGCTGCATAAGCGCTGATGCGCCTCCATCATCTCATGTCGAGAAAATGCCTCAAATTTCACCATATTATCGTAAGTTCTTTTTGTTTAATATAGGGGGGGGGGGGTCCAGGAGGAGGCCCCCCCCCCGTAAGAAAGTTAGGTAGGTTTGTTTGGTTCGGTTTAGGTCTGTTCTTAATACCCACAAATGTTAAGTAACGTTTATTTTAAAAATATCCATTTTTTAACACATTTGCACAAACTACAACAGTGTCCACTATAAAATAACAGTGATAATACGGCGTTTTTATAATCGTTTTCGACCAATTTCGGCTGCGGGTTAGTCGTAAATAATTACCAAGACCAATCTCATCCACTATCCTGGGATAGGGGGGGGGGGGTTTATACCACACTTGAAGACAGACATTCTGCCACCGCCCAGCCTCCAGTAGTTACTGTGTACACATGAAGGACAAGTTGCGGATATGAGAACGACGGTGTGAACTACTCCTTAAAATCCTACTAACGCACTATATTGGAGATGAAAATATTACCACCATCACCACCAATAATAATAATAATACCCAGATGATTCGGGTACCCGTTATTGTGACTGGTGATTCGTGTAGATAAACAGCTTAGTGTAGTGCGAGTCCCCTAATGAGCTTAACACCTCAGTACAAGTAGGTCATAACTCTCACAAACAAAATCAGCGAAGAAACTATATGTAATTATTGAGTTTATGTGAGGCCTTGTTGATTTATATCCAAGTAACAAATTGTCAATGAAATACGTCGCTACTGTATATGTCACATCAGCTTCCTAAAACACAAGTCAAACATTGTCTCACTCGTATAAGATGTCTACAAAACACACAGCTCTGCCTCAGATCAATATTCCAGCTTAATTTCTTCTCGAATTAGCGCTTTCCCAACTTGGACGCAGAGAGTGACGGAAGCATAATGCGTTGTCTAGTGGTAGACCCAGCTGCCATAAGTGACCAAGTCCCAGGTTTGATTATTTTGTTTTTCATTTTTGTATTTCTTTATGGTTTATTATTATTATTATTATTATTATTATTATTATTATTATTATTATTATTATTATTATTGCTACTATTAATTATTATTACAATGTTATTATTATCATCATTATTATTTTATTATTTTATTTTCAATGTATTATTTATCATAAATTTTATTTACTATGAATTATTATTATTATTATTATTATTATTATTATTATTACATTTTCGTCCCCCCAGGCCGATGTGGGTCAGTGACCTGTGCCCGGGTGGGCTAATCCCTGTAAAAAAAAATAATAAATAAATAAACAATAAAAAAAAAAGCACGGACTGACGGACAGCATTTCCAGGTTAAGTGTCTGCTACGAGGCATTGGCCAATATAGAATGCTGTACACTGTTGTCAAGTCGACGTGTGTGAAGTGCACATAATGCAGTAGTTGTATGCGGCATCAGTCACACCAAGGTCACCATTACAAACTTAACAAAGTTACATAAAAAAAATACATGACGATGAACACAAAGTCGGGAGCAAGGATCGGAAACATTACCTATTATACGTAAGATATGACGGAAAATTATCTCGATTGGAAGGCTTGAGCACCAACAGTGGGGGGAGGAAGAGGAGGGGCCCGTAATTATTGACGTGAGGTAAACGCAGCAGTCAAGATAAAGAACACATTACTTAATAAGTTAACGCCTTAAAATAAATGAACGGTATAATTGCATTAATAGGTTAGAAGTTGTTAGATATTGGCAACTTTGTGTTGCTCATTTTCTGAAAATTGCCTTTAATAAAAAACAAAAATGAATCAACGATCACAAACACTCAGTGAACAGTAAAACTATCACTACACTGCAGTAAACACGTTCTCCTTCAACCTGTTAACAAATTTCGGTCTAAAAGATGCACACAACTTTATTACAAATACTTTTAAGACCAATGACCTCCTGGAAGTAACCTTTGAACCAAGACCTCCAGACACCATTCAACTCTGACTGTGACCCAAGACCAACAGTGAATCAGATTTAGAACTAGTATAAAGGCGGTCAAGTTTTAAGATAACTTGTCCTGTACACATGGCTGGGACGGGCGGTGGTGGCCATACTAAGAACACTCGCTACAAAGTTGTCAGATAAGCTTCTCTGTATCTTATACCTGATTTACTACGTAAGATAAATTAATTTTTTCTAACGCAAGTGGAGTTTTTCTTTTAAATTTAGATATATTTGGATAAATGATGGAAAGTTACAAGATTCCAATTAAATAATCAAAGCTTGTCAATCAGCGTAATTTGGACAACGAAAACGTGCAGCAAACAGAACGGAACAAAACCACAAGCCTTCCTCCTCCAGGTAACACCTATTGATGCTGAAGAAGTAAACATGTAAAAGTGTGATTTATTACCACCAAATGTGAAGGTTGTCAGTTGATAACCACTTTTGTGCTGCATTACACTCGTGTCTGTTCAAAATATGTATAGGTGATGGGTAGGTAGGTTACTTAGCTCTATACACGCGGGCAATACCAGGGTGATCTCAAACATGTTGCCTTACGTTTATTATGTGGGAGGCGAGTTTTTATACGTAATACTTGTGTAAATCTGAGTAAAATGTTAAGGGTATAGGAAAATGCATTTGCACACCATTCACAGCTACATCAAACATGGCATTCCCTGCCACACTAACACTCAGTAGCTACTTATAAGGATGAGTGACCTGAGATGCTCGACGATGGTTGATCTACGGGTGTGGTCAAGGGCGAGGTTACAAGGCCGACACAAAAGACGACCATTACGCTCACCCAGGACACACCCGAACTCCCACACCCGGTCCTCTGGGGTCTTGTTCTTAGCCGCATGGGACGGCGAGCGTGGTCGTACAGTTTTCATGGCCAAGTGTCTCACCACTTTTGTGGCGACGTCACTAATAAAGTTTTAGGCAGATGTGTGAGCAACAAGTTTACCCTTGATATATGTTAAGGTGATGGTGGTGCGGGGAGAACCTTTTATAACGGAACACTAAATTTTTGCATCAAAACGTATTTTAGTTAAGACAAAATTATGGAACTGAAAAGCAAAATGATAAAATACAATATTTCGAGAATAAAAAGTCATTAATTGTTGTAAAATTATAAATATGACAAGGGAAGCCGTGTGGTGTGGCGAGGTATGAGATGGAGAAAAAGAGTGGCTCAGTGATGAGAAAGATAACAGCGAAGATCACACAACACAGGGCCCGGGGGCCACACCACGAGTCTTAATTATGAAGAAACTAAAGTGGGTGTTGGATGAAGTTTGGTAATAAGGAGAACTGAGTGTAACCAAACGAGTGTGTGGTGGTGTTGACACTTGTGAGACACTGGAGTGAGTGAGCAAACTAGTGCTATAACACCACACTTGGTTCCTCTCACGCTCTTAACGCAACTACACTAACAATTATCTTTCTTCGTTCTACACTGTCTACTTATTAAGTCTTGTTGACCACAACACCATATTCTCAGTCTGATGTTCACACAAATAGGAGTTTGTTCCTGTTCTATAATTATGTCAACATTTTCTCACTACTGAACTGCTTCATGTTATTGGCATTGTGGGCGGAGTGGACAGTTAGGGTGGTCACTAGTGAGGGAGACGCGGCGGGCTGCTCCTTCACTATTGGCGTATTGAGGGTGGCGCCCCAGTGGTGCAGTGAGTCCTTACACTGCAGGGGCGGCTACACTCGCAGCAGAGTGAGGGTGCGGGCAGCGCGGGGTCGGGGTGGACACTGCGCCACACAGCAGAGCGCAGCAACCCATGCCCCCCCTTCCACCCTCTCCCGCGGCCACGCCACGCTGGCAAGGTTGGTAGTGAGGGGGAGATAACAGTTACTAGGATACGTGTGGCTGCACCACATGGCTACTCAATAACCTTGCTGAAGCGAGCGCAGGGAATATTGTCCTTATCATATCTGGTGTGAACAAGTGCTGCAACATATTCATAGTGGGAGTGCCTCGTGTGCCGCGGGGAGCCAAGCGCGGGCTGCGGGCTGCGCAGGAATCAATACTTGTGTCATTACTGCGCCGTCCTGACGCACCACGCACCCTGCGAACCTCACATACACACACACACCAACATTGTCAAACAGTCAACAAAGAAAAAACAGAGGCCAGCCACCCATAAAGCACATAACACTACAAACTATACAAGTGACTTAACATAACAACGACTACTTCTATCACCACCACTAAAACCACCACTACTACCATCACCACTACTACCACCACCACTACCATCCCCACAACAGCAGCAGCAGGTCACAGCAGCAGCAGGCTGGCTGTTGGCAGCACTGGCTGGTTTGGGTTTGGCAGAACTGGTTTGGGCTGGGCTGGATGGCAGGGGCAGGATAGCTTTGGCAACAACGTCGTCATGGCACAACAGCATGGCAATCATGGCATGGCAACATGGCTGGCAGCAGCACAGCAACTGGCAGCACAGTCTGGCAGCAGCAGGCAGTCAGGTCAGCTGGCACTGCACAGTCTGCAGTCTGGCCTTTGGCAACCAGCCTGGCACAGCAGCTGTCATGGCTCTGGCAACTGGCCACTCCTTTGGCAGCTGCAGCAGCAACTGTCAGCACTTGGCACCACCACCACTACTACCACCACACCACCACCACTACTACCACCACCACTACAACCACCTACATTACTATCATCACCACCACTACTACCACCACCACCACCACTACTACCACCACCACCACCACCACTACTATCACCACCACCATCACTACTACCACCACCACCACCACCAATATCATCACCACTACTATCACCACCACCACCACTACTACCACCACCTACCACCACCACCACTGCTACCACCACCACCACCACCACCACTACTATCTCACCACCACCACCACCATTACTACCACCACCACTACTATCACCACCACAACTCTTTCTACCACCACTATCAATATAGAAGTACTACCCACCACCACTACCATCAACCTATTACCCACCCACTACCATTTACCATCAACACTGTACCTATCTGCCATTGTCACTATTGCGATACCACAGCAAGCACTCCCATTGTAAAATGCCACTACTTACCCACCTCCACCTTACGTTACCACCCACCTCCACTACCACACTACCACCACCTCCACTACCCACTACCACCACCTCCACTACCACACTACCACCACCTCCACTACCACACTACCACCACCTCCACTACCACACTACCACCACCTCCACTACCACACTACCACCACCTCCACTACCACACTACCACCACCACATTACCACCACCTCCACTATCACACTACCTCCACCAACACACTTTCTAGACCACCGTAGCCACAGTTATCGAGCGGTGTAACCTGGTGTACAAGAATGACTCAGGCTAGCCATTACCTCTGTACACCACCCAACGCTGCATCCCACCCGTGACCACTCCTGGGCACTCCTGATCCAATCCTTGAGAGAGAAGCCATCCCACACACACACCTGTAGCTATTAATTACATATTTGTATTGAATTATTTGTTTTACTTTTAATAGTAATTTCTTCATCTGACTGTAGGGGTTCAGTGGTTTCTTGTCCTTGGAGTCACTTATTCGATCCCGGGGCCCTCCCAGTTCACCCAACTGTAAATGGCTACTGTACCTAATTTTACAGCTGGGGAAGGGAAGGCAGTGGAGTGCAGTGCCGGTCACCTTGTGTGTGTTGGGAAGGTTGAGTATATGTATGCTGTATCCACTGGTTCTAACGGGCAGTCATACCTATAGGAACCGGATTCAGGAGTGGGCAAAGTGGGCAGCTGTCCAGGGGCCTCCACATGTGCGGTAGTAGCTATATCAGGGCTGGTCGACTTGAAACCACATAAATGACTCCAGTCATGTCTCACTTTTGTGTGTGTGTGTGTGTGTGTGTTGGGAATTTGTACACTATCAATAAATATACAGTTAATTAAAATTTTCTCAATGTTCTAATTTCCTCAATATAACTGCATATGGCTTCAAAATTCTCCAAAGAAGTGTTCAAATTTCAAAATTTTCCCGGGGGGCGCTGTAAGCCCCCCGGAACTCCCATACGTTTAAGCTCCCTTCACTCGCCACCCCACCCTCTTGGGTAGTTATAATGAGGGGGGCCTCCACAAAGAGGCTGCCCATGGGCCTCCACAGGTCTAAATCCGGCACTGAGTATTACATTACCTAACTGTACAGTACAATATCTACACGAAATATAATACCCATCTTGATGTACTGTACAGTATGTATCCAGCAACTAACCCGGAAGGCCTTCGGTAAAGCCTCATCTGCCCTCAGCCTCACCTACTGTTATGGCCAAGTTTGACTGTTATTAATAAAACTATTTTGAAGTTATTTAATTATTGACTTACTCTCACTTGTTAATGTCTGTCCTCTGTTTCCACTAACTGGAGGTGAGATTCTCTGATGTTTTACCTTATTTTAGTCGCCATCTTTGTGTCGTAGACGAAGTTACACAAATGTGTTGTAAACTCTCCAGTTAATGGGAAATTATAGAGCATAAATCTCTTTTGAATTACGACCCTGGTAGTTAAACCAAGGCGTGCAGCTAACACTGTACTCACCATCAGGGGCGAGCTGTGTGGTTTGGTGGAAGACTCGGCTCTTCATGTCGTGGTGGTCGTGCAGGTACTCAGAAGGCTCCATCGAGGTCTCCGTGTCCAAGAGATTTATCCCCATGCTGCCGTCGTCATCGTCTCCATCACCGGAACCATCAGCCTTACAGGAGCTGCCGCCAGAGGTCCCACCAGTCATCCGTTCCACCAGGTCTGGAACTGTACCATAACAACAACATTATAACACACATTTACGTCCCAACAATAGCTATGGTTCATCAGACGAAAACCCTTCATAAATATAGAACAGTTGTACCTCTGGCTCCCTGACGCTCAAGACCAGGACCCTCTTATACATATTACCAATGTTAATATTGTGTGTTGTTCCTGTTGTGTGGTGTTCCTGTTATTACTGTGTGTACGTAAATCAGGGAGCGTCTTAGCATAAATCAGAGCTTTATTTATGACAGCAAGCAGTCTGTGGTGATTAATGGCACAAAATCGTCATGTGTGCCCATGACAAGCGGAGTGCGCACAGGGCAGTGTATTGGGCCCGTTGTTGTTTGTTTGCTTCATAAATGATATGCCAAAAGCTATACACTTCTCCATACAAATGTTTGGGGACGATGCCAAGTTATTCAAGGAAATTAGGAATAAAATGGACTGTGAAACGCTACAGGAATATCTCAGTCATCATTAGGAGTGGTCAGAGAAATAGCTGTTCAGATTCAACGTCACGAAATGATGCTCCTGGGTCCTACCAACGGTTGAGAGGCGTATCATAGTATGTCCCAACGCGACGAGGAAACACCATTAACTGAGACCAAATGTGAAAAGGACCCGAGTCTGTATATTAACAACGAACTTAAGTTCTCGGGTCATTGTGAGAAGGTAAGTCAAGCAACTAGGTCAGAAGGTTGTTCAGTTATTATAATAATAATAATAATAATAATAATAATAATAATAATAATAATAATAATAATAAATAATAACAATAATAATAAATAGGTCTTTTATTTTCCAAAAGAGCCAATTCTTCTAAAGAATTCACTAGCGCTCGAAACACTACGAAGTCGAAGACTTGAAAATGAAAGAAATGCTGTACAGTACAAATACTACAATAAAAGATTATAAAAAAGTAACAGTTCGACTTCTATCAATCATAAAACTTTAAATTAATTTATTGACAAAAAAAGCAGTACAGTACATGTAAAAAAATTACAAAGATATAACTTTATAATTTGTCCACACACCTAGACCTCATAACGCTGGCTTCCCCGCCTGGTGTACTGTCTGGTCTAAGAGATATGCTTGGGACTCAGTTGATCGAAATGTCCAGAGGAGAGCCACCAGACTCGGGCACCTAAATTACCTCGAGAGATTGGAACACCTGTAGTTGCCTACCTTACGCTATACAGGCGGGCAAGGGAGGTGACTTAACAGAAGTCAATAAACATGTCAGACGGCATTACTCAGTCCGATGTTCATACCTGAAAATGGTAGATGTCTGCCCCACTAGAGTCACAGCTTAAGGTTGAAGAAGTCACAATTTCAGAAAATTGTCAGGGCCAGACATGGGGCCGAAGCCAAGACTCCGGCTTCGAGAACTGAAGCCGAGGCCATTGGAAAGTCACAAAGCCGAATCTATCCATTTATATTCATAAATCCGACCCACAACGGGGCCTGTGGCGGGGGGGGGATAAGAAAACAAAATTCAAAATTAGGAGAAAAAGACTAAGTTAATCTACACCACGAAGATGCCGGAAAACCAGCTTTTAAAGTGAGACAGATTGTACAAGTATGGAAACACAGAAGAAGACAGAGTATTCCACAATTTGGTTGTGTGAGGAAAGAAGGATGTACTATAACGGGTTATTCTAGCGTGACCGACATCCACAGAGAAACGGTTGGCACTGCGGGCAAGGCGTGTGTTACGAGCCCACGGCCTTGCCGGCGGTACACAGGATGCCAGATCCACTGAACATTGCCCGTTAAAGTACCTGTAAAAGAGAGAAAGCGAAGCAACATTGAGGTGAAGAGAAAGGCAAGGAAGATATCAACTAAAGGAGGAGAGTTAATAAGACGAAATGCCTTTGATTCCACCCTATCTAACAGTTGGACAGAAGAAGAGCCACCCCAGATATGAGAGCAGTACTCCAAGTTAGGACGAATGAATCCCTTATATACTTGAAGCAACTGCTCAGGAGTGAAGTAGCTACGGCATCTGTACAGCATTCCCAACTTTCGGGAGGTAGCTTTGGCAATGTTGAGGATGTGTGACTTCCATGACATATTAGAAGAAATGGCGAGGCCAGGCATATCTATTTTAAAATTGGGCAAAATGATATCGTCCTGAATTGTGACTAATGAGAGATCTTGTATTTTGTAAAGTGTAATTGGTAAATACTGAGTTTTATTACTATTGAATTTTACCAAATTTCTACCTCCCCATTCGAAGATGCTGCACAGATCCGCATTGATAGATGTAATGATATCAGTTCTAGAAAAAGATCTAGTTTGAGAGTTATGAGGAAGGGAAAAATGTGAAGAAGAGTGAAAAATAGAATCATCAACGTAAGAATGGATAGAATTAGTTGTAGTGTGAAATAAATCATTGATACAAAGAAATAGAGTAGGTGAAAGAACAGAACCCTATGGGACACCACTATTGGTAGAAAAAGAGCGAGAGATCGATCCCTTGACAACAACTGCCATGGATCGGTTCTCAAGGAAGCTAGAAATTAGAAAACAAAGTGGGGGAGAGAAGCCAAAAGAGGGAAGTTTAGAAAGCAAAGACTTGTGCCATACCCTGTCAAATGTTTTGGAGATGTTGAAGGCCATGACGAAAGTTTCCCCATAATCCCAAAGAGAGGATAACCAAAGATGGGTGCAGTAGGAGAGCATATCACCAGTAGGTCTCGCCTGGCGAAAGCCATACTGGTGATCCGACAAAAGAGAATGGCGTTCAAGGTGACGGAGAAAATAGGAGTTCAAGATAGTTTCGAAAATCTTCGAGACGGATGAAGTTAGGACAATGAGGTGATAGTTAGAGGGATGAGAATGGTCACCCTTCTTCGGGATGGGCTGTAACTCCACGTCTATTGTATGTACAATGCAGTGCTAAAGCAAGATGTCACGGGTTCGATTCCCGGGCCAGCGGAAGTTGTTTGGACACTCTTCCTAGTCCACCTTCGTCCCTGTTCACCTAGCAGCAAAGTAGGTACCTGCTGTGAGTCGAAAGTTGCGAATTCGTATTCAGGGACAAGTTGTTGGAACTTACAATAACTTGCTTAGACATAAACCATTGACTCTTCAGGCTTCTACGCCCTCGACTCTTCAGGCTTCTACGCCCTTAACTCATGAGACATAAGGCAAGCATGAAATTAGCATGTTATGAGGGACCTCACATGGTGTAGTAATTCCCTCACAGATGGTGTGATGAGGGACTTGACGTGGTGTAGTAATTCCCTCACATATGGTGTTATGAGGGACATGTGGTGTAGTAATTCCCTCACAGATGGTGTGATGAGGGACTTGACGTGGTGTAGTAATTCCCTCACATATGGTGTTATGAGGGACATGTGGTGTAGTAATTCCCTCACAGATGGTGTTATGAGGGACATGTGGTGTAGTAATTCCCTCACAGATGGTGTTATATGAGTGAGGTGTGGTCTTAGGCCTTCCTAACGTAGACGGATTAACACATCGCTGGTTGTTGTTGGGTCTCACGGGCCGTTATCACTGGGTACCTGGGACCTCACTGTGTGAAAGTTAACTTGGGTACGACTGTTACTGTTGAGTTGTTCTCACTGACTTAAGCACTGTTCACCACTGTTCACCTCTGTTTAACACTGGTTCCGTTCCTTTCCTAAATGAAATTGCAACTTCTGGCGAGAACTTGTTGATATTCCGGTGGGGAGGAGGGTTCAGGGGAGGGGGTTGGTATGGGCCAACTTAACAGTTGACCTGGCTGCTCGGAAAGGAGCGCCAGGTACGTCTTGACCCTTCGGTGGTCAAGGAACAACATAGAGCTTGATGGATGCAACACTGTGGATTGTTGAGTACGAACGGAAAGTTATCCAGGCTTTAAAGTGCAGAAAGACTGGAAAAAAGCTGCCGAGAGAGGAATATTACATACTAAAAGGTTTACACTGGTTTCTCTTGGTGGAGTAGATAACGCTGCCAAAAGTAATGGCAAATATACTTGGAAACAATGGATCCCGTAATGAACATAATCCATAGATTACACGCTGTAGCTGGTCATGGAGGTGTGAAGAAAGCATAAAAAAAATTGTAAGACCAGTTTGACAATATCCCACGTTCTCTTATACAGCAACGGGAGAGAAAAGATGCAAACAGGACACAGCTTCAGGAGTCGTTGGTCCTCCTCTGTGAGTGAGTGTGACCAGATGGATCTCGTTGATATGCCAACCTTAAAAGATGGGAGTTACCGTTTTATATTGCACCACGTTGAATATTTAATTAAATTTCACATAATCCGTCCGCTGAAATCTAAGACAGTGGTTGAGGTGGCACATGAACTAGTTACTGTCTGACTCAGGAGCTCCACCTGTCATCCAATCAGACAATAGTAAGGAATTTACTGTACAGGTAATACATGAGTATCATCCCCAGAGTCAGGGCTCTGTTGAACGAAGTAATGCTCATTTAAAGGCAAAATTTATAGCCTGGATGCGTGATAATAAATGTGCCTAGTGGAGTTATGGTGTACGATATGCACAGTGGACATTGACCAGCAACAACCATGAAACCATCACAATGGCATCTTACCAAACTCTAACAGGAAATAATCCACGATGCTCTCTAATATTAAAGCTGCCATGTGAATTTATCACAAGATTTATAACGGGGATTAAGGAAGGTGAAATTGAAAGTCTTCTTGAAGACAATTTCTGGGAGCAGGGAGCCGCTACCTGAGGTGACCGAAGTAGAGACAGCCGACTCCCACGACTTCACACCAGAGGATCCTGAGGAACCTGGGACGACAAACACTTCTCCACAGGTAAATAAGTTATTTGTCTCATGTTTGTTAACAGCCAAGATATGTGTTTGGCTTGTTGTACAGTACAGTATAAAAAAATTATATATATATATATATATATATATATCATAAATCCCGTGATCGAACTACCCTGTGACTCTTCCTCTTCCTTTTGTGTTAATTTCTGAACTTTCTCCAACTTCTTGGAGATGTCTCATACATGATAGCGCCGCACCCCCGGGGCCCCCAAATAAATAATAATAATAATGATAATTATTATTATAATAATAATAATAATAATAATAATAATAATAATAATAATAATAATAATAATAATAATCATAGATAAATACAATTCGAATTTTTATTTTCTGGCACAGCTTATGTCAACATACTCTAAAAGTCACTTGATTTTTTTTTATTCTTGTTATTTTATTCACTTGTATTGTTGTGTCTGCTACTCACAGGGTCTCTAGTCTGAGCTATATGCTCTTGGAAAGACAACAATTCGTGAGACAAAAACGGCAGAAAATCGGCGAGTTAACGCCAAAACTGCTAGTGACGCCGCCTTTAGGGTTTTCGTCGCTCAAACCTGAACTGAAACAAAGATTACCTGCGACCAGACAATTTAAAATTATCTTCCCTTATAGTCCTGGCTGGCTCGTGTAGGGATATCATTTAAAAATTCGTGTCCAAGGTTCCTTGGACAAAGTATCTGTTGAAATGGAGGGAACAAAATCCTGTCGCTCCGATAACGATTTACTCTAAACTGTAATAATTCATCATCTTTAGGGGACCTAAAAACCCTGACGACCCTTCCCCTTAGTTTTCTCATAGATACAACAAAAACATTATCTATTCTTTAACACAGACCCCGTACATAAGGGGTTAATAAACTATTTCCACTAAACTAAAGAAATATTCTGTTGACGGAGCTGTAACCAATATTTGAATTAATAAAATATAGTCCAAGATCCCCTGAACAGTTAGTTACTGACAGCCATTAATATGATAACCTGCACAATTTATTCTTGATTTCATAAATATATTTTTTCTATTGTGGATTTTCTAGTTCTGAAGATATAGTTGCACCACCTGAACTTGTCCTACCTTAACAGTCAGTTAACCACTGTTAGAGCCTCAGCGCTCCATACTTATAATTATCATTAGACAGTCAAAATTCCATGGTATCCATTTGCTTCCATGAGATAAATAAACAGTGTTGTAAATTTTGCTGTTGTGGGAAGTCGTACTCAATCCCTAGGGACTTACTGTAGTCAACGCATTCTCGTCCGCAGCTGGTCTTCACAACTACTCTCGTCCCCAGCAGCATGGCTTAAATACACCAGCAGGTCGACCAGACAGGAGTCAAACACTCTTGCACTGCGCATTACGTCACGGGAACCACTCGCTCCCGTGACAGAGAACCATTAGTACCCACCTCTCTGTGACTGTGTATACTGTAGTACGGTAATATTTTCTTATTTACTTTCATTTCACTGACTATTTTAGATATATCTTGTACCTCATTATTATTAATTATTCCTAAATGTCATATTTTTACCAGAGTTTTAGATGTCTAGTTTATATTGATTTATAACTCATTACTATTTGCCATAACGTTGCTAGCGATAATATTCAAAACACAATAACGTAAACGGTAACGGTTTTCATACCCACAAGGCTTAATTGCCACGAAGAAAAGTAATTTCTAACGTATATGAATAACAACTACCATTATAGAGAGAGAGCGAGAGAAGGGGGGGGGGGTTACAGAGTCTCTCTCTCAGGAGTCTTTAGTTTTTAAGGTCTCAGTTTCCAACAAACGAGACTCATATCACCAATATACTGTACTCGTGTTTACTACAGTAGACGGAACAAATAACATTATCTAGATGCACTCTTATCAACACGACCACAGGAATTTACCCACAGTTTTCTGACGTGATTTTTTCTTGGTAAGCTAAAGTGTGAACCTGTTGTCTTTAATTTCGTATTAAAGGCAGCCACAAACCGAACAGTTATCAGGTATAGTTACACAAAATTACTGTATTGTTTAAAAATATGACACACCAAACTCCAAGCTACTCTCTTGTCTGCTACCTGCTTTGTGTAAAACTGGCGCCCGACCCTCAAGCACAGAGAGCAAACCCAAGTGACGCCAAAAACACGAGAGAGGACATCTGCGGCTGCGCTCTGGCCGACCTGTGCGTTGAGACCTACTACGGCTTTGTTCATCATGTGCACGGACAACTTGGTACATGAATAGTGGTAAACTACAAGCTGATTTAATCTAGAATATTCCCAAAAAACTGTTAGAAGATTATTTTCAATGGGGTCTATGGATTCGTAAAGGATCTCCACCACAGCCTATTTCACCTAAAGATTAACCACCCTAATATTATTTGAGGGAAGAAGTTAGATTAGGATAAGTTAAGTTAAATTAGTTGGATTAGGATAGGTTGGCGTTATGGTGGTTAATCTTTACGTGAACTACCTGGGTAGAAGATTCTTCTGGTGATCCAAAATTAACTAGTTGTAGATATTTAATCACTACCTTCCACAAAAACTTTCTCAGTAGCAATAAAATCGCTGTCAGGAGTGGGATTCGAACCCACGCCCGGAAGACCGGACTGCGACCTGAACGCAGCGCCTTAGACCGCTCGGCCATCCTGACATAATTTCAGTGATAATATTTTGAGGTAGAAACATTGGCTATTATTATTACTATTGATTTTTTTGTTATCTCTACTTTATGTCTTATTTATATTTTCAATTCCAATTTTGGACAATAAATTACAGTATGCTATTTTATGGACAATAATAATTATGATATAGATGTGTTTGGAGGTATGGCGGCAAATCACGAATGATAGGGTGAAGGAGTATGGAGTGAATGATAGGGTGAAGGAGTATGGAGTGAATGATAGGGTGAAGGAGTATGGAGTGAATGATAGGGTTAAGGAGTATGGTGGAGTGAATGATAGGGTGAAGGAGTGTGGTGGAGTGAATGATAGGGTGAAGGAGTATGGTGGAGTGAATGATAGGGTGAAGGAGTGTGGTGGAGTGAATGATAGGGTGAAGGAGTGTGGTGGAGTGAATGATAGGGTGGAAGGAGGTGGTGAAATGGGTGAAGGAGTGGTGGAGTGAATGGGGGTGAAGGAGTGGTGGAGTGAATGATAGGTAAGGAAGTGGTGGAGTGAATGATATGGAGTGTGGTGGAGTGAATGATGGTGAAGGTGGTGGAGTGAATGATAGGGTGAAGGAGTGTGGTGAATGGGGGTGAAGGAAGAATGATAGGGTGAGTGGTGGAGTGAATGATAGTGGGAAGTGAATGAGTGAAGGAGTATGGTGGAGAATGGAGATGGGAGGAATGATAGGGTGAAGGAGTGAGTGAATGGTAGGGTGAAGGGTGAAGATAGGTGAAGGAGTGTGCTGGAGGAATGATAGGTGAAGAGTGGTGGAGGAATGATAGGGTGAGTGTGGTGGGAGTGAATGATAGGGTGAAGGAGTGGTGGGTGAATGATAGGTGAAGGAGGTGGTGGAGTGAATGATAGGGGTGAAGGAGGTGGTGGAGTGAGGGTGGGTGAATGATGGTAGGGTGGAGTGAATGGGTGAAGGAGTATGGTGGAGTGAATGATAGGTGAAGGATGGTGGGAGTGAATGATAGGGTGAAGGAGTGTGGTGGAGTGAATGATAGGGTGAAGAGTATGGTGGAGTGAATGAGTGAAATGGAGTAATAGGGTGAAGGAGTGTGGTGGAGTGAATAGTGAAGGAGTGTGGTGGAGTGGTAGGGTGAAGGAGCATGGTAGGGTGAAGGAGTGTGGTGGAGGAATGATAGGGTGAAGGAGGTGGTGGAGTGGGGTGAAGGGGTGGTGGAGTAAATGGGGTGAAGGAGTGTGGTTGATAGGGGTGAAGGAGTGGTGGAGTGAATGATAGGGTGAAGGAGTATGGTGGAGTGAATGATAGGGTGAAGGAGTGTGGTGGAGTAAATGGTAGGGTGAAGGAGGTGGTGGAGGAATGATAGAAGGTATGTGGAGGATGATGTGAAGGAGTGTGGTGGAGGAATGATAGGTGGAGGAGTATGGTGGAGTAAATGGTAGGGTGGAGGAGTATGGTGGAGTAAATGGTAGTGAAGGAGTGTGGTGGAGGAATGATAGGGTGAAGGAGTGTGGTGGAGTGAATGATAGGGTGAAGAGTGTGGTGGAGTGAATGATAGGGTGAAGAGTATGGTGGAGTAAATGATAGGGTGAAGGAGTGTGGTGGAGTAAATGGTAGGGTGAAGGAGTGTGGTGGAGTGAATGATAGGGTGAAGAGTGTGGTGGAGTGAATGATAGGGTGAAGAGTATGGTGGAGTAAATGATAGGGTGAAGGAGTGTGGTGGAGTGAATGATAGGGTGAAGGAGTGTGGTGGAGTGAGGGATTGTGGTGGTGGTGCTCACATAATACCTCAGAACCGCCAGGTGTCGTTCATAGATACCGAACTTTGTATTAGTCAATTAAGACTATAAATACCTATTCTATTAGGTCACCTGGTGGGCTTAGACATAACATATGGCATCTATCTTACGTAATTATACCCATCCACTCACATTTAATATGCCTTGGGATCTGAGACAATGTCCATAGTGTGGCAGCCGATTTCTATTCTTTTTCACCAGTATATGACTTCTGCGAAGCTATTGCATAATCTCTAATCAATACCCTTACATAATTTAATCTATCAGATATTTATATTGTATTCTAGCATACAACACTCATACAAATAACGTTTCTCCCCATACACGGGCATACATCGTCATGCCCCATGCTGCTACTGCCGAAAGTTAAAAAGCAGTGTTTTATAATACAACGATCAATAACATATTAATGAAGTTTCCCAACTTAAACAAACACCAGAAATTTTAAAGCACGGTATCTGAATTCACATAATGAGGATTGCCTTAAACTGTACCCAGCGCGACACCCATTCTGCCCTCTTCACCTGGCGTCACCTCACATTCAGTGTCCAGTAGACAACAGATAGAGAGTAATCTCTCTCTCTCTCTCTCTCTCTCTCTCTCTCTCTCTCTCTCTCTATATATATATATATATATATATATATATATATATATATATATATATATATATAAGTACAGGTGGAACTCCTGTTGACTATTATGTTTGTTAACTTCCTGGGTATGAATCCGTTGCTCATTGGGTCCTAAATGCAACCCCGTCATAAGCGGACACCAAATGTAGAGGCCCCCCCAGCTCATCCCCCTATCACCCCTGGAGTAAGTGACAGTTCCTTAGGTTTCAGCAGGAGGGAAGGACATAGAAGAATACGACATGACCGCTGCATGTGTGTGCGACTTGGGTCGTTGTGTTATCACAGTGACCAATGATCTCGAAAATTCTGGACTAAAGTTATTAAGCATAAATGAGTCAGACCTGTAGCACAAGCTGGCAATACCACCCTGGTGTGTGGTAACACATTCTACTTATAATTTGTGTTTTGTAGTAGGTAGTAGGCAGCTACCAAACAGTGAGGTACTACCGCTTGGGAAGATATTGGAAGCATAATGTGTTGTCTAATGGTAGACCCTGCTGCCATATGGCATCACGAAAATTGTGACCAAGTCCCAGGTTGCAGATCTGTCTTTCTGCCTCATTTACACACAATTGCAGGGTCTCAATTGTTTCTCTTACAACACAACACAACATACATATAGCGTTTCTCACTTGATTTTCTTCATTCTTGTATTTCTTTGTATTTATTATTATTAATATCAGTGTTATTATTATTACCATTAATATTTTATTTTGTATGAATTATTATTATTGTTACATTTTCGCCCCCCCCGGGCCCCGATGTGGGTCAGTGACCTGTGCTCGGGTGGGCTAATCCCACCCGAGCAAAATGATCACTTTATTATGCACTTGTAAGTCACAATATATGTTCTATGTGGCACCATTACACTGAATGCACATACGGATGCGTTCCTCCCACCCATGGCAAACTCGCGTTAACAAGGCAAGTGTTAAGCACGCACACGCATCACGAATGCGTTCCTTTAGGCGGTCTGTGTTTTGTATCTTCACCTGGTACACCATGGCCTTCAAGTGCCCCCACAAGTAAAAATCAAGGGGGTGAGGTCTGGGGACTTCTTAGGCCACTCCACGGGACCATGGCGGCCAGTCCAGTGAGCCGTAAACTGCTGATCCAGTCACTGGCGCACGCGGATACCGTAATGGGGTGACACCCCCATGTTGCTGAAAGTACGCTGGAAATTCCCCGTCCTCGTTCAGCAGGGAACGGCATGACTGTGTCTTGCAGCATGTTTAGGTACATTTCAGCATTCAGACTGGTGTCAATGAAAACAGGGCCAACAACTGTGGTGCCCCATATCCCGCACCACACCATCACTTTTCCAGCGCCTTGCATCTTTGAGACTCATCCAGTGCGGGTTGGCATAACTCCATAAAAATGATCATTTTGCCTATGTACGGAGACTTTTGACTCACCCTGTACAGTGCTTACATCTGAGTTACAATATCCTTACAGCATCGTAAAATAGTTTTGAATATGATGTATTTACAACATTTTTAATAGTTTGTAAGTTTGAATACCGTAAGTCGGTTTGAAGATCGCTGAGTGTGTAACTTCGAGGTGTTTTGAGTACCCGGCTCCTGATGGTAGAAGTGGTGAGGAAGAACTCTCCATATTGAACCTCATCTGTATTTTGTTGGAAGTTGTGTTCACAAAAATTAGAAAAGATTTAATGTAAAACATAAAATGGGTTTGTTGGCTGGAATAATAAAATAACTGGACAACGTGACCGACTGGCAGGCTTCTATCAGGCAGTGTATACCAGTTTTAGTTTGATCAGAAGCAGTGATACAATTCCCTTTACATACGGTATGACACTACAATAAACTCCAGTACCGTACCAATATTCAAATATTGTATCTTCACCCATTTTACGTTCGCATGGCTAAGAAGACCAAGGCTAGGTTTATTTACATTAGACCTTGGACTAGGGCACTAAGTACATAAGATAGGTAGCGTCATATCGGCTCGGTGAAAATCCTAGTTGGTAACGTTTTAACTTGGCCACGACCCTTGATTCTCTGGCTTTCAGTATACTGTACATAAGCATTGTCAAGCGACCATTTTTCTGATCCATATTTACGGGAAGAAGCGTAATAAATTGAATGTTTATTTCGTAAATATAAAAATACAATATATATTATGAAATACGCATTATACTTTACGAAATATACAATAAATATTGTGAAAACAAATTTGATTTTTTTTACAATGGAAATTCAAGATTGCGTTATAAGTTAAGGTACAAAATACTTAAGAGCTTAAAGTGACATTATTTATATACAGGTTTATTGCGATTTGACTGAAGGGAAAGTTCAGCCTTGTCGTGGAGTACGAGTGAAACACGAGAACAAGGTCGCCGCTTAAGGTTGGGCGAGTCCCCCACCACGTCAAGGCATAACAATACAAACAGAAAACGTGTATTATTGAACTCTCTGAGATACTTTTGTGATAGCTCACCACTAGTAAAGTTATCGTATTCACAACTACCCAACGCACAGGGGGGAGAACATGCGTTCTTATTTCCCCCTCCTGGATCAGCGGGAAAATAGACTAATAGCAAAAAAGTTTGTTACCTGTAAGTGTTACCTACGGTACTAGAAGAAAGACCTTTCCGCAAGGACCACACTACTACAACTTGGGCTAGTTTAAATTACTGACTAACTTACGTGCAACTTAAGAATCCTATCTATTAATTTTCGATCGTATATTTTTTTCAAGCGTCAGTGCAGAGGTTTCAAAGCTCTTAAGAAAGTTTCACCTGATCTCTCAGAACCTAGACCAAAACGATATGTCCCGTATCTGGCCCACCAAAAGATATTTCACTCAAACAAAACATCTTCACTTGTGTTTACCATGATGCTAAACCTCACCTGCAGACGCGCGATCTTTCCACGGGTTCTTCCGCCGCACGTTTTTCCAGAAAGTGCGGAGGTCTTCCATATCGCGTGGGACCAGGTTCTTCCCGGAGGCGGTGATGGCGGCGTTGTAACGATCCGTCATCTCCTTCCATGCCTCGTGCTTCTCCTTCAACATGTGACGATCCAGCGACTTGTTCTCCACCACGTCCAGCCTCGAGAATATCAAGGAAAGTATCAATTGCTTCTCCGCCTCGGTATAGTTAGGCTTGCGAAATCTTCGGGTGGGTTTAGGAGAGCGGCCGAGCTGCACATAGCAGGGGAGGAAAGGTGGAGGGGAGCCCTCACCGTCCTCCTCACGCTCGCTGGAGACCGCCGGTACACCAGCCACTCCCGCGCTGTGCGATGAATGACCTTCATCCATCTCTCTCTTTTCCATATCTGTATTTTTTTTCTATTACACTTGATCCTGAATATTCTTAAAGGAACTTTGGGTCCCTAATAACAAACAGTATCATATCATTACACTTTGGATCACCTCAAAGGCTACCGTTCAGCACGCTTGAAATTTTGAAAAACAATTCTTCGAAATTTAGTCAACTTTACACGAGGCGTGAGGCGACAGGGTAACTGTCTGTCAGTAAACAAGGCTGAAAAAAGTAATCCACAAACGTCGAAATACTGTATCTCTTGAAGTTAGCTTCAAAGTAATCCTATCTTACCGTATCACTAGTCAAAAACAAAATGTAAATTTGTTCAATCATGATTCACAAATAATATTTTTGAATACAAAAGTGTGTGGATTACAGTGCTTTTATGTGTGGAAGATGTAGGGGATGGTGGGAGAGGAAGTTGTGTTGGTTGTAGACACACGTAAACTGCCTCACATTGACTTGGATCAAGACGTGCCGCAAACGATGGCAGTTTGTTCATATTTCTCTCCATTATTCTTGATATATCATCCCTTTCGTAGAGCTTTGTGTTTTACACATTGTAATAGAAATCTTATATTAACTTATTACATATGCTATAGAGAGGAATTTATTTATTTTTTCACGCAAAATAAATAATGTATAATGTACATTTGGCAACTACAGTAGAGTAACTAACTTGAGCTCAGTGTCAAAATGATTCGTTTAGTTCAATGCAGTTCATCGAGTTTCCATGTTTTATTATTTGTATATATATAATATTTAATGTTACTGTTATGAAAATTATATAAAAATTGAAGATAAATATAATATGAGTACAGTTATATCACATGCCAGTATTGATCAGGGCCGCGGCGTAACAACTCCGCCGTGCTGGCCTGAAAATCCAACAAAAAATCAAAACTGATCACTATCAAGTTCACGTTCGAGTTGTTTATTTTATACATACTATTTCCATGTAAGAAAAAATAAATGGATAAAATATGTAACCTATTCCTGGAAATATAAAAGTGATATCCAGGTAAAGAAAATAATATAAAGAAAATTATACTTGGCAATAGCCGGTGGACACACCACAAGGGAAGAAGTGTACGAATTCATTTTGGAAAAATACGCCAGCTGGGGTTAATATTTGGTTAATTCTAACTATCTTGAACAAAAACAATGCCTTATCAGGGCCAATTTTATTATTTTTTTTCATCTACAGCAATTTCCAGTGAGAGGTTAAATCTATTTCACCTGGCAAGCTATACTCAGCAGACATCTGCCGCTGGCAACTGTCAGAGTCCCTCGTGGGAGTGAGCTGCACAATGGTCGCAAGGTGAGCCGTTACGATAAAACGACAGTGAGTAGTGACTGTTTTCCCACTTTGGAGAGAAATACTTCAGCGTGACCGCAAGGGTTTCGGGCTACTCGCGTATATACCAATCAAAATGGACACGCTGGATTTTGTCATCAATCAGCGTTGAAATTTGAAGCTGTTCTACAAGTGCTACGGATACATCAAGTTGAGAACTGGGATGATGTTTATGAGTGGAGTGAACGGCGACAGAAAGGCTGCAAGGCCAGGGTCCAGATACGAGGCAAAAAAGTTATAGTGAGAGCTGTTGAAGTCCACTGTCATGCTGCAGTGAAGGGCAAGGCTGAACTGCTGAAAGCTGCATCTGAGTCCTGACATGAAGCTCCGAGCCCTGGAGACTGGCGTCGTGATTCGTGAGAGTGCCTTAAGTAAGGAGACTGTGGCTCAACTACCTTCTCTTAGTTCACTAGAACAAAAAGTCAGACGCGTCAGAAAGAAAGATGAAAGTGCGTTGGCATTCCTTACATATGACTTCCCTCAAATTAACACCCAAATAAGATTTTTTTGTGGGAACATATAAGGGAAAATATATTTACCTAAGTGATATGCAGTATATATATATATATATATATATATATATATATATATATATATATATATATATATATATAATCACCTGACGAATCGTCACCCCAGCCTGCTCCACCTGAAGAATCGTCACCTCAGCCCACAGTGAATATAATTTGTATAATTAGGATAACATAAATATATTCCTTTGTGTTATGCATCTTTATTGTGAAAAGTTTAAAGAAAAAATAAGAATAATATACACCTAACCTAACCTAACCATGGAGGGTCCTGACCCTACCTGAAGAATTGTCACCCTGCCAAACTCTGGCAGTCAATGCCATATTAAACGTGGAAAACAAACAAACTGCTGATAAAATTAATGCATTTACAAATTAAGTCTATTATTATGCAAGCCATCCCCCCCCCCCCTCCCGCGACACGTTTTCTGTCATAACGCGGTGTGCAGGAGTAGTTTACACTCACTGAGCAAGACAACCGGTAAAAATGAGCCAAATGTCGCTTGGAATGTCCATAGACTTATAAGACGTCTACTCGCCCATCATATCTGGTTTAGTCACCAAAAAACAAATAATTATAATAAAAACTTAGGGTGAGTTCGGTGACCGTTTGCTTGGGGTTTCACAGTCAAGCATTGCCAGAAAATATGTCTGGACTAACATAAAGTAGTTTTACCAATAACTGCGAGACACGTACAGTGCTGTAGTATATGTTGTATTTATTGGATAATGGCGACCTGTATAGGAAGCAGCTATAATAGTTCCCGTCAATTGCCATTATCAATATTAACCTTCATTTGTAATTGTGCTAATAAATTTGCAGGAGAAAATTGGTCTATCTGCAGAAGCCGCTGCGACGACCAATTTCTCTTTAATTTAGTTTTGTTGACTTCTCATTGCACATGCCAGAGCACAAACAGGCAGAAGTTCTTCTGTGATAAACAGGCTCTTCTGAAATCTAATAACGAATTGAGTTGTTTGAGCAGGCAAACCTTCACAGTATGGAGGAAAACTCGGTGAAAATAAATATGAGAACAGTCTGAGCGTGTAGCAAACTTTACAAGTGCTCAATACTACCCCCCCCCCTCCTACCCGTACAGGAAATTCTCACATCACAACATGTTGGTTCCTAAAGTGGCCCTACACGTTGATGTTTTCGTGTATTACAAGTGGCCGCTGTAGGCATGACTCCCACGTCATCGAAGCACACCACTACTGTATATCTTTTGCTCAAAGTAATGTATCCAGCTTTTCTCATCCACATCCCATCAAAACTTTATCATTATGCATAAGTGCAGAATCCTAGGCCTGGGGGGGGGGGGTTAAAAATAGAAAAGAAAAAGGTTATATTAATCTACACCACGAAGATGCCGTAAAATCAGCTTTTTGAAGCGAGACAGATTGTAAGAGTATGGAAACACAGAAGAAGGCAGAGCATTCCACAGTTTGGCTGTGTGAGGAAGGAAGGATGTAGTGTACTATCACGGGTTTAGTCCAGAGGATTAGGACAAAATCGTGTACTTTTTTAAGCAAGTATGAGACTTGGAATACAGTTACTTGGATCCACAAGAGTCAATTTGAAGGTTGTACCCAAATGTAATCGGCAATATCTCGCTTAATGTGTGAACTACAAACTTTTGGTGTCAATAACCAGGTCTTTATGGTAAATTAATACAATAAAGCCAGTATTTTTTTCATAACGGTGGTGCCAGTCAAATGGTTTTACAGGATGGCCGCCATTCGTTGAAATGATTAACCAAATTATTCTTTTTTCACCACATAATTGGAGCAGAAACGTGTTGCAAATAACTGTTGTTGCTATCAGTGTAAAGGAACTGACCAATGACAATAAAACATAATATATGTTGTTAATCACTGATATTTTATGTCATGTACATTGTTTTCCTCATTTTTCACAGGTAGTTACTGACCAGTTAAAAGATGCGCAAGCGACTGAAATTAGTGAAGGGTTAAGTTACATCTGTTCTGGCATCTAACATTGATTGGAACAAATGTAACTTTTGTGAAGGAGAGAAGGACTCGTCATGGCCAGCTGACTATGCCGATAGATTTGGTGGAAAGGCATATAGAACACTAGTAAAACAAACTTGTGGAATTCCATAAGTTGGGTCAATTGCCATCCAGAGTGGAACTCAACCGGCTTGACAAAGGTGATGGTCTCCAAGCAACATTCATGCGAAGACGTGCAAAGTTCTATCGACTCTGTGCTTCAAAGTTCAATGAAAAGAACCTCAAACGGGTGTCAAAGTTAAAGAGCAATGAAGATGCAGAAGTACCCGAGAAATTCACCCATACAAGAATGTCAGTGTCAGGTTATGATGAAACCTGTATTTTCTGCGAACAACCTGCAACGAGAGGTAAACCGTTACGCAATGCTTCCTCGGTGAAAGTTGATGCACACATGAAACTGTGCACAGAACCTACAAGATGAAAGGATAATGACAAAATTGAGTCGGTGGGATGTCATAGCTCTTGGGGCCATCTATGGGCCGTATTCGAGATCGTTTGAATTGAGATCTCCCTATGGGGATGGCCCACGTCCTGCATTCAAGAAGCGTGGGGAATCCTGAAGACGTGGGCAATGCTCACGAATATTACTGGAATCAGTGTTGACTATTAACATGCTTACAAATATAAATATGTTGCAATGCTTCTAGTATAGTCGAAAAATAATCATACAGCCATGATGAATTTCGCTGGTGGACAAGGACGGATGCCATTTTTAGACTTTCATACTCTACCCCCCAAAAAGTTGATATATCACGTTTGTTTACCAAAAATCAGACCGTCATATTTGAAACCCATCTGCAGACGACACCACAGCAAATTTCATTCAAGCCTCAAGGTGTGTTTATCTCGGTTGTATTTCCTCTAGATAAATGAGTATTTGATGAGGTCAGTTCAAACAAAAATAGAACAGCAAATCGCTCGCTATTAGAATATTTTGAATATTCATGAATCTAGTGTGAATATAGAGGAAGGCCTTACTATAGAAATATCCCTTCACTTTTGTTGATGTCTTTAGGCCAACTCTAATCTAACACACACACGTGTCAACTCACTTGCCACTAATATAGAAGATACAGTTTACAATTCTACTGATATAGTATATCTTTATTTTTATTGCCCCTAGCTAACATTACAGTATGGGTTGTTTGACACTCCGGGAAGATTTCTCTTTTGGTGTTAATATTTTTACTGGTGATATATTAATCAGACAGTATATTTGAAATTAATGAAACATTTCAATACTTGTAGCATATTAACCTAGGTCAGGGTTGAGTCTCTACTGATGCAGAAGTCTTCACTCCACCTCACACACACACATACACACACACACACGTGAACTTATGCATCACCAGTATACAAGATTGGTAAATTTTTACAAGTTGCCCACAATGACCCACAATAATTGTGGGTCCAGTTCTAGATATATCTCATCATTCTGTCGCAAATGGATAATAGTGAATGTAAGAGAACCTGAGAGACCCAAAATCATAATCGAATCTGATTTTATATACTGCGCATTCTAAAAGCAGAAGCCACAATTCATTTTAATTGGTGGCCTAAAAAAAAACGCTTTTGACTGGCCGCATGACGTATACGGGAACGCATGCGCGTGACGATTTATGAAGGAAACACGCTGAGTGGGAGGTCGGGTAGGCGATAATGGCGGAAGATTAATGGAAGAAAATAGAGAAAGATTTGGCAGGCGCTATCTTCGTTATCGTACGTTTACAACGGTAATGTAATATAAGAACATGATCTTAAAATTAGACGTCTTTTTCGAATATGATAATAGGTTTGGGGTAGGAAAGTTGTGTGAACTACCATAAAAATACCGATAAATCACCTAGTTTCCATGCCTATAGGTTCAAGGACAGAATTCTTCCCAGAGCTAGAGGAACACAGAGAGGGACGTGATGTTTTACTCGTACCAGCAGGCACTGCTGGAATATCGATATCGATAAAAAACAAAAAACATACCTGCTTGATGGGGAGGGAGAGACTGCAGCTTTATCTCGTGTAGCAAGTATTATACTGTACGTCGTGAAGTATTCGCCAAATCTTGTCCAAAATTCAATGGCGAGTTTTTAGAAGATTGTCAACAAAATTCTATCCCACAATCTCTTTGTTTCTATGATTCTCTTTGGAACTAACATAAAAAAACCCAGTTAACTGGTTGCTGGTTTATAATATTGTTCATTCACAGTCGCGAACGAGAACCACCTCTACCTCTTTTATTGGGTGGGGGGGGGGGGGCACATGTGCATGCTAAGACCAGGTCTAAGGATTGTAATGACACTATTTACCAGATGGGACTATCTGTGTCCTCTGATAGGCTCCTGAGTATGTTTGAAGTAATACAAGTATTTCATATGCAGCGTGTTTTGTGCATTGTTCCTAGCCACAGAAGTGTTTACTCACTTAAGCTCCAGTCGTTTTATGTTTTGATTCCATTAGTAATTGTTTAGTCACTTAACAAGGTATCTCATGTAAATTTGTTCATTATTTGTAATAAGAGTATTTTTTTATTTATTTGTTGGAGCTAAAAAAACAATCATATAATTTCATAATTTATAAATACAGTTTAACTATATTTATTAATGTATATCATAAACCTATATTAAATATTAACAAAAACACAAAATCTTGTGAAAACTTATGACTGGTCCACCTATATGAAAAATATTGGCTTTATTTTATTTCTTGACACCTAGAAACCTGGTACAGTACGAACACAAAAAGTAAGTCTGTGGCTCATATATTAAGCGAGATAATGCCGATTACATTGGGGTGAAGCGACCATTTTAAAAAATGGCTGCCACAGCTGTCCACACCCCTATTCGGTTGGGGTACAATCTTCAAACTGACCCTTGTGGTTCATAGTAACTGTATACCAAGTCTCATATCAAAAAGTGCACGATCAACCTCAAAATGAGTCTTAAGCAACCGGACTAGTTATTCTAGTGTGACCGACATCCACATAGAAGCAGTAGACAATGCGGGTAAGATGAGTGTTACGAGCCCACTGCCTTGCCGGCGGTACACAGGATGCCAAATCCACCGAACATTGCCCATTAAAGAACCTGTAAAAGAGAGTGAAGCAACCTTGCGGCGAAGATACAGGGAAGAAAGATTATCGACTGAAAAAGGAGTTAAGACGAACGTGATGTACTGCACTGTATTATTTTATTAGGCTATTTGCTATTTGCACTGTAGTCTCTGAACCATATATTGTGTTTGAATTTGACTCAAGCATAATATACTCCGTAATTGGTGTTACTTATTTTGTTTCATAATTCATGTGGTCGCTGCTTTATGTGGGTGAAATATTTGTACACTTCCTTCATTAATTATTTCCTTATTTATTGGTGCCATTGTTGTTCACACTCATTCTTTACTTATATAATCCTACCATTTTCAGTGCTATCCTTCTCATTCTTCCAAGTTGGGCAGTGCTTGTCAAAGGAGGCGTGTTCTTGCTTACAGGAAGTACACTTCAGCTTGCTGGCTTGGGTGTGAATGTTTACCTGCGTGCATTTTGTGTATGACTGTATGTGTGCTTTATGTGTGAGTGCATGGGCGTGTTATGTATGTGTGTGTGTGTGTGTGTGTGTTTGCCATTCTAACTCTTGTCCTTCTTTATCATTCTTTAGTCTTTATCACTTGTCTGTTTGTCTGTTCTGGGAGAAAAATGAAGGAGGCCACGAGGATGTTGACAATTCCTCAAGGGGGTAATGGAGTGAAAAAGGTTAACCACTATCCTTGAGTAACTAAAGTCTTTAAATACGAATTCCAGGTTAGCACTTAAACTAGCCATCAACACTTAAAATTTACAACTCATCTCTCGTTAAAGTCTGGTAATAATTGTATACATAACGCAACAAGACTTGTATGACAAGTTTCGCTCTTTAACAAAGAATTAAGAGTTAAAAATAACTACACATAATTGGGTAGCAAATTTCGACAAAATTTTCTTAAAGAATAATTACCGAACAGTATTTTTTACTTTAAAACATGTAGATGTTAGAATCTTTTAAACTTAATAGAATCAGACGTTTGTTCAGTACCGGCACTTGTGAATGTCATCCTGGCATTGAACCATTTATGATTGATATAAACCAGACACCGTTTACCGATTTATACCACTTGTTTGCATACCGATGGGAACAGTCTCCAACATCTAACACTAACTGCAAGTGAAATGAGGAAATCAATTTGACCTTAGAAACCCAAATCTGCAGTTAATATACATGAAAGACAATACAGTAAAATTTTCTGAAGTGAAGTGTGTTGAGGGAACAGCCGCAACCCTCTTATCTCTCACCTGTACCTTGGGTTCGAGTCCTGGCCCGAGACATGTGCGAAGAGTGTTTTACAGTATTATCCGACCAAAGGTTTCCTCCAGTTCCCGCCGGAAAGACGAGTAATATAAGTACTGAAATAAATTAGTACAGTTCGTATGTCCGAAAACTGGTGGTACAGTTGGGGGATGTGTTCCTACACCCCTGTAATAACCCGTGTCTCCAAGCGGCCGTTTGGAGACACAGGTTACCTTCTCCGGTGACGCAATCTATACCTTCCTGAGTTTACGTAGTTATAAGCTTAACCTCTGAAGGCGGACACAGCTACCATTGCTGTAAGTACAGAAATCCCACAAAGTTGAATTTCATTGGTTGAAAACTGTGACATCACACTAATTGGTTGAGCCTTGACGTCACACTAACTTGTTCAAGACTGCGACATCACAATAAGTGGTAGAAGACCGTGACGTCACAATAATCGGTTGAAGGCCAGTCGTAATAATTGGTTCAAGTCTGTAACGTGACAATAATCGGTTGAATACCGTGACGTCACAATAATCGATTGAGGAACATGAAGTCACAATAATTAGTTGAAAACAGTGACGTAACAAAAATTGGTTGAGGACGTGACATCACAATAAATGGTTGAAGCCCATGAAGTCACAATTGGATGAAGACCGTGACGTCACAATAATCGGTTGTAGACCTTGACGTCACACTGTAGTTAGTAACGTTAATTGAAGGTCTTTACGTCACACTAGTGGTGTCTGAGTAACCCAAAAAGACATTGTATAAATCCTTGATCCAAGTGTTGAACATTATGACGTCACGCTGCGGCTTTCACTCCTCGCATGTCTTTTATTTAATTTTTGAGTCACGATAACAAGGGTAGAGTTGAATACGTCGCTACACAATGCGTGAGACTGGAGAACCACATCAACCTACGATGCTGGATAAGGATAATTATCAATAATTCAAATGAATTTTTTTAATTGGTGGGAGAACGCGTGGAAGCAGCACATAGGAGCTCAGGCAAAATATTTATGATCAAAATGGCGTCAAAATTGCATTAAGACTATCCTAACCTCACCCTGTCCTTATTTCCGAGGGGGGGGGGGTGAGTGACCATTGTGCTCTGGTTGTCTGAATAAGCACAATGGTCTCTGCACTCGCTTAAAATATAAAAGCATCTCGCCACTGTTCTCGTGTCAATCTGATGTTGAAAGGTTTGGGGTGATTGTCATAACTTCTTGTTGGCCGCTACATATATAAACAGTATATACTGATGCAATTAAACTGAAATTTGAGCTTGAAGCTGTGATGTATGACAGCGCTGCTGCGTCGACTTGCGTTAAATCAGGGATGTTTTTTGTTGCGCCGTCCACTGGCTATTGATTACCTACCAAGTCTTGGAGAGACGACGGAGGAGTTGACAACAGTATTAATATAAAGCCTCATTACTGTTGGTTATGTTAATTTCCCGCGTCAACATTTAGCTCTATACTATAAGGAAATTACATAAATCATCTATTCAAATTATACATATATATATATATATATATATATATATATATATATATATATATATATATATATATATATATATATATATATATATATATATTTCTTAACATTGTAAGGTACTTTATACCAAAAAAACTAATAAAATCTGTTTAACACGCATGACCAAATATTAGCTTAACGAATGATGCGCGATGTACCACGGCAATTACCCTGCTTAAAGATTTTCAGCATGTCAACCAGAAAGCAGAACCAAAATATGTAGTTAGTCTCGCTCACTGATGGGTAATTATTTTTGTTAGAAATACAGAAAATGGATGAAGCCTCATGAAACAATACACTGAGCATGCGCTTAGTTGATCGACGCCAGAGTTAACACGTGGTCGAGGGAAGCATTATTGCACACTAACCCGACTCTGATCGTGCAGGGGAAGGTGGTCTGGTAACACGTACATTGATGATTCCTCAGCCAACTGGCGCACATGAACTTAATCGGATTATAGTTTTATCATGTACCGAATGCAGGTTTTGTCTGCATCTTTTGCGCTTTCTTATATGTTGATGAAGTGTGTAATTATAACTGTCATCCATTTAGGAGCCTGTAAGTAAATATTCTCTCATTACTTTTTAGTCCCAAAAGTAAAGCTAATTAATCAAGTTCCGGATTTCGATAAAAGTATGATACTTATATTATTTTTTAAACGTAATTGATTCTTACCTGCAATTATCTCTTCAGGTTGAGTATCTAGTAGTGTGGGTGTGGGTGCGGATAGTGGGGCGAGAAAGTGCGTGAATGGGTGATCTGTGGGCGGGCTGAGGCGCAGTGTGGACATGCCAGCAGTAGTCCCCTTACCGCGCAAGTCATCTCGTATAGCATATTTCGGGTGACGAACACGCCGGCGAGCCAGGTTGTCCTGAGAAAAAAATATAACCTTAGTGGTATAAAAAACATAACCTAAATCTTCACAACAATATTCTATAATGTATTTAAATATATAATTAATAACGGGAACTTAGCAAAAAAAATTAACATTAAGTGTATTTGTGTATCTTATATACCGAATTATAAAACGGGTCCCATCTCATTCTCATTGCAAATTATTTTTTATAATGATCTCATTATTTACCTGTTCTGCTCGTATTTTGTTTTTCTGAGCCAGTATGCATGCAAGAGTAGAGGGTGCAACACCAAAACGATCTGCCACCACACTCTTCCTCTGCCCGGCTTCTACCGCCTCAATCATAGCTAATTTTTCTCCGGCTGTGTATGACTTACGGCGGCCGCGCTCACGTGTGTACATCTTGGTGCCTCCCGCGGGCTGGGGGACGATGGCGGCGGGGGGATTGGGGGGAGTTGTGAGAGCTTTCTGCGCGGCAACAAGGTTCCGTGTGGCGCTCGCAGCAACACTGGTGGCCAGACGGGGAGTCAAATTGGCAGACATTGTAGTGACGGTGGCGCAGCTGTTGGTTTTGGAGGTAGTTGAGGTTCCTGGGAGGATGACGTATCGCCCTGGTGGAAGTCCTGCTGGCAGAAGAGGAATCCCAGGGTTACCAGCACCCATACTTACTATAAGAGGCATACTGGTGCCTCGCACCCCCCCTCCCAGCATGCGGACTCCCCCAACCCCACCAGTCAGCGAGGGCACCTTCGCTAGGGCCGGCCGCGGTGCTTTCGGCTTGATTTGTTTTTCTTCCTTCATCTTTGCTTCTTCCTTGATTTCTTTCTTTACATCTTTAGTTTGCAGTCGCTCGCCTTTATCTGCATATTTCGCTGATTCGTTCGCTTCATTTACATTTAGTTCACTCTTTTCTTCTCTTTGTTTATCTTCATTCGTTTCGCTTGGTTCTATGTCGTCGTGTTGTTCACTCGTCACGCTGTATACTTTATCAATTTTGAAACATGACTCTTCAGCCTCATCTATTTCACCTTCCTTTTCAAATTCAAATACCTCATTTTCATGAATAGTTATGTCATCCTCAGCGTCGGGATTATCGTCTACATCCATGCTTCTCCCTTCCTGTTCAGGAATGCCACCATCAGTGAGTTGCATGGGTTCACTATCTCCGGGCACTGATCCAACATTTGTTATGTTTACATTCTTCCTTCCACATCCACTAACGGTGTTTTCTTCGCTGTCGGCAGGTTTATTTTCATCCTGCACCGTAGATGCATTTTCAAGTTGTAACACCACGTCCTTGGCAGTTTCTTCGGTGGCCTTGACCTCCTGAACTACACTTGACCCACTTCCTGACATGTTGTGGTGTATAGCAGGGATTGATAGTACAGTACCGGTTCAACAGTGACAACAATGCGCTCCTGTTCTATTGATCCCAGAGCGTTGTATTTGTGATCGATTGGCACTTAGGTTGCTTGGGAACAGTCCGGAATGGGTCGAGGATGAAAAATTAGTTTTCTTAATATTCTTTCAACACAGTTCACTGGCAAGAGAGGCAGGTGCTCGGTGACTGGCGCTAGGCTCCTCCGATGTTGTATGCGGGCCCCGTCCGCGAATCTGACTTGAAAGCTGAATGCTGATTGGTTGGGAGAGCGAACACTAGCGAATGTTACACAGCGCTCCATTTCGTTATAGGCGCGACGGGCATGCGCAGTGAACCGCCCGCCATTACTGGTCGAGCAACCCATGGACCGACGTGCGCCTGCCTGTTAAAATTATTCCACGTACTATTTACTCCACCTCAATTTTTATACATTAATATACACGAAACAATGTAAAATTAAGTCCTTGACAACATTTGTATACAGTTGAACAATAATATATTTTTTGACAATCGTTGCTTGCACGTGACATTATGCTATCATGCGGTGGTGGAACAAGGGAGTGTTGGGAAGTGCGCGAGTGTCCGCTCTCTTCACCTACGCCTCTGTTAATCCAATACATCAATTTCTCTTTATCTGTACTCTGTCCTCTTCTTAGAGCCACGTGGCCATTCCTGGGTACAGTCTACTCCAAAACCACTCTAACAACTTCAGAATGTGAACAATTACTCATTTTGTACGAAATGAAATGGGAAGCGGCGAAGTATAGGAAACTTTTGTTGGAGTGGCGAGCCAAGCGGAGCGCGGGAGTTGCTCAGGTGATGCCGTCACCTACGCCCGTATGGTCGTCAAGGGAAAAAGAAGTTACGTTTAATGATAATTTTCCTTATGATGAGTAAACAGACGATTAAGAGTGAATAATGAACACTATATTTATGGAGATTTATTCAGGATATTTTAATTAAAAAACACCTAAGCCGGTATAAACATTAACGTTTAAACCGTGGTTCCTTGCGTTAACCGGGGCCAATCACGGATAGCGTGGGTACTCGTGCCGCCACCAATCACAGCAAAGCATTCACAGAGGTTAGGTTAATCGAACTTCCCTACTGTATTCATCCCATCGTCAGACTGAACCGTGTGAAATAACTAATCCCACTTCATAATTTGACTGAAGTATGGCAAGCACAAACCCCAATTCGTGTGGACCTGCGGCAGTTCCTATTAAAAGAAAGCGAGTAATGTTATCGATTAAACAGAAATTGGAAGTTATAGAGAAACGCGAACTTGGAGTGACAGTTACTCAACTGAGTGCACAGTATAATGTTGGTGAACAGACCATTAGAGATGTCATGAAAAATAAAATTGAAATTACCAGATTTGCATCTACATTTGATAATGCTGCAGGCTTAGAAAAAAGAAAATCAATGAAAAAATCAACTTACGAAGACTTTGATGAAGCATTATATACTTGGATTCAAATGAAACGCATTTGTAATCAACATCTAAGTTACCAAGAAATTCTGCAAAAGGCAACACAGTTATCCAAAGACATACCTGTAGGCGAAGGGGCGAAAAGTTTCGCTACATCACATGGCTGGTGGTACCGTTTTAGGAGGCGCCACGGACTCTGTTTAGAGGCATCAGAGGGGAGCAAGGTGAATGATATGGCAAGTGTATATTATTTTTACTGTATATAATTTTATTAACTTGATATGTGCATGTTTAACCTATTGCAACTAATTTTCAGCTCCGGAACTCCAGTAAGAAATATACTGACAATTATTTTATCTATTAAGGTAAATTTGTCCAAGTTGACAGACATATTTGAATTTAACACTTCTGTAAACAATACACTAATTCAAAAACTTTCGAATTAGTTTTTAATTTGCTGTAACGGATGTGTTTGATGACAAATATGATACCTTTCGTCTTCACTTACCTGCTACAAAATAAGTTGTGTGAAGACAACGTAGATCACTTCAGTGCAATGGGTAGAAGGATTTGGCTAGATATGAGATTTAAAAAAAAAATAACATTCGTTAACGACGAAAACTATCAGATTACAGTAGTGAATGTTGACAAAAGCAAGAATTTTATGTTACTGGACAATTACATAACTTAAAATATGTTTCTTTACGATGCAAGTAATAGTTACATAACAATTATGCAAAATATATAAACGCCAAAATATCATAACGTGCCATGTTTCGCCCCAGCAGAAGGTACTGGGCAGTAAGTAAATCTTGTCATAACACACGACGCCGTGGTCGTAGTTCACATTAACGTATGTTGTTACCTTTTAAATTTATAATTAGTCATATATTGTTAATCAGTTATATTGTAGTCCAAGCGAGGTTAGAAATAAAGAGTTCCGAATAGTTTGCGTAATTCAGCAAGAAACTACGAGGTTACTGCTGGGTAATATTTACACGAGTCTCCCTGGTCACACTGCGGTCAAAATAGAATATAACCAGGGAAACTCTTGTAAACATGTACACACTTAACGTAACAGCTTAACAGGGAGACTGAGCTAAACATTACTTACACTTTAAGCCTAGTGTTTAACCACCAGAAAATAGACAGAGTATTCAGGAAAATAGTTATACAGGTCCACATTTCTAACCACACCCCTCAAAATACAGTGTACTTAGCAAATGCTGCAACTACTGAGAAGGGGGGGGGGGGTTACTACTAAGAGCGTTTCTTGATAACAGAGAAGAGTTTGAAACACTACTGAAAGTACACCAACCAAGTATTGTAGGAGTTGTAGAACTGTTGTACAAGAACAGGAGAATCGACCCAGAGGAATGTGATCTCAGTATTGCTGGATATGACTCATTTACGAACCTTTCTCAAGAAACTTGCAAGACGGGTGTGGTTATCTATGCTAGGCAAGACCTTAGAGCCAGCCAGGCGAGGGTACAGGGAGAGGATGTTTTTGAAGAGTCCAAGTGGTGTAAAATTAAATTAAAGGGAAGGGACTTACTTATTGTTGGGTGTATCTACAGATCCCCAAACTGTGGCCCACTAAATTAAAGGAACTTAAGAGCCTTAATAGACAATGCGGCGATGCTCAACCCTAGGCACCTCCTTATCATGGGGGACTTGGCGACATCGACTGGAGAAAAGAGTTCACCCCAAATGACTTGAATAACCCTGCTACTCTTTTTGTAGAAGCTCTGAGAGATAATTTTCTGTTCCAACATGTTAGAGACCCGACACATTACAGAGGGGAGCAAACACCAGAGCCACTAGACCTCATCATAACAAATGAGGAGGGTATGGTGGCGAAACTGGAACATCTTGCCCAGTTGGCACCAGTCACCATATAGTGTTGTCATTCAGATTTAACTGTTACCTAGTTCAGGATAAGACCAGGCCAAGGTACAAATATTACAAGGGAAATTACAACGGGATGAGGGAAGAGACGAGAGGTATCAACTGGCCTGACTCATTTAGGCACAAGAACGCAAACACTACGCTGAAACTACGCTGAATATCATAACTAGTTAAGTGACCCATTTGATCGATAAATATATACCCAAGACCAAACCCAGTGCCTCTAGGAATACGAGGGGATCCCTACACATGAACCATGCTGTGGTCGACAGAGTTAAGAAGAAAACCCAGAAATTCAAGACGTGGGTTGGGTCAAACGATGAGCAAGACAGGAGGATGTGTGCAAGAGCCAGAAACCAAGCAAAGATAGAGTGTAGGAGGGCTGAAAAGGAGTTCCAGAGGCTGGTTGCAAGCGAGGTCAAGTCAAACCCAAAGGCGTTTTACCGCTATGCAAAGTCGAAATTAAAAACGCGAGTAGGAGTATCAGACCTGAGGCTTGAAGATGGTAGTTATGCAGATTCTGACAAGGATAAAGCTGAGGCATTGAAGAGCTTCTTTTCCTCGGTGTTCACAAGAGAGGATGTGAACAACCTTCCTGCGTTTGAGGACAGACGGTTCGACACAGCACTGACCCACATTGTGTTCACAGAAGAGGGTATTAGCAATAAACTGTCCAGGCTAAAGGTCCATAAGAGTCCCGGCCCTGACAAGGTGCATCCTAGAGTGCTAAGAGAGTTGTGCAACGAGCTTGCCGAGCCCCTGAAGATCCTGTTTTGTAAATGCCTGGATGAACAAAAGGTCCCTTGTGAATGGAAAGTGGCTTATGTGAGTCCTATCTTCAAGAAGGGCGATCGTCACTCCACGAACAACTTTAGACCGGTGAGCCTGGCCAGCATAATATGTAAAGTACTTGAGAGTATTATCAGAGATGCCGCAATGGAACATCTAATCCGAAACAATCTTGGAAAGGATTGCCAACACGGTTTTATGCCGGGGCGCTCCTGCTTAACACAATTGCTCAAGGTTTTGGATATTTGGACCCATATTATGGAACAGGGTGGTAATATCGACAATATTTACCGAGATTCTGCCAAGGCTTTCGACAGTGTACCCCACAAAAGGCTGAAAATCAAACTGGAAGGGTACGGAATTCGGGGAAATGTCCTAGCTTGGATAGAAGACTTTCTACATGACTGCAAGCAGTGTGTGGTGATTTAATGGCACGAAATCATCATCCGTACCTGTCACAAGCGGGGTACCACAGGGCAGTGTATTGGGCCCACTGTTGTTTGTTTGTTTCATAAATGACATGCCTGACGTTGTACACTCCTCCATACAAATGTTTGTCGATGACGCCAAGTTATTTCGGGAAATCAAGAACCAAGCGGACTGTGAAGAGCTGCAGAAGAACCTCTGTGGGCTCCAAGAATGGTCGAAGAAATGGCTGCTGAGATTCTGTCACGAAGTGTAAGAGGATGCACCTGGGGCGTGCCAACGGTAAGGAGGCGTATCATATGTCCCAACGGAATGAAGAAACTGCACTATTTGAGACTGAATGTGAGATGGACCTCGGTGTGTATGTTGACAATGAGCTGAAGTTCTCGGGCCATTGCGAGAAGAAGGTAAATCAGGCAAATAAATTATTGTGTCTTATAAGAAGGTCGTTCAGATATCTAGACGGTCCGTCCCTCGTTACGATCTTCAAGAGTGAAGTGCTTCCCCATCTGGAGAACTGTCACCCGGTCTGGTCCTCGAGATATGCTAGGGACTGTCAGTTGGTTGAAAATGTTCAAAGGAGGGCCACCAGACTGGTGCCTGCACTTCGGCACCTCAGCTACCCTGAGAGATTGGAGCGCCTGAACTTGCCTAGCTTATACTACAGACGGGCAAGGGGTGACCTAGTTGAGGTGTATAAGCATCTCAAGGGGTACTACTCAGTTGAGTGTCCTTACTTGGAGCTGGCGGACCCTCGCCCCACAAGGGGTCACAGCTCAAGATAGAAGAAGCCGCAAGTCCAGAAAACTGTGAGGGCAAACTTTTTCGGAGAGAGAGTTGTGAACTCTTGGAACAATCTACCAGAAAGTGTTGTGACGGAACCGAGTGTGAGCTCTTTCAAGACAAGACTTGACCAACACTGGAGCAGGTTCAGGTACATTCAGGAGCCGGTGCATGCCCAGTACTTGCCAACAGTGCGTAACAGAGACGTGACCGATCGCCCGGGCGGCTAACGAGCCGATCAGTGGTAAAGAGGATAAAAGTAGGTAAAAGTATATGTACTGTATAGACAGTGCGAGTATACAAACAATAATTCGATTCAACCAATGATAGCTATAGCAAAGTAAACATTATGCAGCTTTTGTTGTTATGTTATTACTGTGCTTCAGCAACAAATACACTCTGCCACGTTCGTAGAGTGATGCGGTATATATAATTTGTAATAAAGGTTTAAAGTCCTGCTATAATAGTAGAGATAACTTTATTTCTCTAGAAACAGGGCCGCCATTTGCAATGACGTTACGAGTTTCAAACACCGCTGGGCTGCATTCGTTGGTAGTAGAAAGGATGGCCTCTTCAGACCCCAAATGCCAGGTTCAGCTAAGTTTTAAGGGTGTTTTTTTTATGGTTTAAGTCATGGACATTTCGTAAGTGAAGAAATGTGCCATGAGGAGCAGCTTCAAACACAGGTTGGATGGATATATAAGAGATAGGGGTTGGGTGTAAATGGAACTGCCCAGTCTGGCCTGCTGCAGTTTCCTCCATTCTTAAATTCTTTTGGACAAAAAAACTCCCATGTTCACACCAGCTCAGCTGTCATGTACTCTCACCTGGTAGACTTTCTCTCTTTTTTTTCAGTGTATTTACAGAGTATATCAGTACTAGATGGAGATACGAGTAAATTTAGAAGTAATGACATTGTCTGGACTTTGTTTTGATGCCTGAAACTTTTACTTTACTTTTATCCTCTTCACCACTGATCGACTCGTTAGAAGCTTGGGCTATCGGTCACGTCTCTGATTACTTTTCCTTTGTTTTATCCTCTTCACCAAATGATCGGTTCGTTAGCCGCTTGGGCGATCGGTCACGTCTCTGTTATGCACTGTTGGCAAGTACTGGGCATGCACCGGCTCCTGAATGTACCTGAACCCGCTCCAGTGTTGGTCTGCTAGGTAAACATGATAACAGTGGTTATTGTTTTGGTGATTCACTAATGAACCACTGGGATATATCATCATTCATATTAATTAATGGGTAAAATTTTACTTTAACTACCATAAGCGTTTTGATGTTTAGATTCGAGTTAGGCTATATTGGGTAAATTTTTAGTTTTGGTCATCCCTGTACTTAGACATGCAGACTATGTTTTTTTTCTGATGGTTCACGATGTGTTATGGACGATTTTGACCATTTCTACCGGAAATCACTAGTTTTAAGTTACTACGCCCCCCCCCCCTTACCGTTGTATTTAAGCTAACCTTGTAACTCATCATACCCTAACCTAACCTGTGATCTGTATTTTCTTGTTCCATAGTGAATTTAATTCAATTTCAATTTCAATTGTTTATTCCTTGATAGGAAGGAAGGGTATTCCTTTAACACATAATCAATGTTATTTACAAAATATCTGGCCAGTATGGGGAGGATCATCGTGTCTCCGTCAGGGGGTCGTGGAGTGGTGTCCAGCAGGCGTCACGGAAGCGTTGTGTGTGGGGACATCTTAGGAGGTAGTGGATAAGGGTGCTGCTGTCGGGTCTTCTGCATAATGCACAAGAGCGTTGCTCAGGGGATGCGGGGATACCAATCTCCCAAGCAAAGTCATACCCAATGATGATACTGGCAGCAATCACGTCCCCTTTCCGCGACCCTTTCCCATAGACGTACGAGAGGTCAGGAAGTTTATAGAGGACATCGTACCAGGTGGGTTGGGGAGTCCAGGGGGATGGCTGCTTCCCGAGCTTCTCTCTGTTTGCAGCGAATTTGGGTCCTAAGCTGTAAAAGTGTTCGAGGAACAACGTAGTCAGGTGTGGCCTTGTTGCAGCCAGTCTTGGCAAGGCCATCTGCCGCCTCATTCCCCAAGATACCGACATGACTGGGTATCCATAGGAATGTCACAGGACGGCCTGCATCCTGAAGTGTGGATGTTAATCCTCGTATTCGGAGGATGAGGTCCTTATTTTCCCCTGATCCAAATGCGATCCCGTCGAGAGCAGACCTGGAATTGCAGTAGACAAGCAAGGGGCAGAAACCATCTGCTTCTTCCTCAGCGAGAAGGGCAGCAAGGAGGGCTATTAGTTCAGCCTGAGTGGAGGATGCCCCGTCAGAAACTCTGAGAGACAGTTTGATAGGCTCAGGGGCATCAGGACGGGAGATGTAGACACCAGCCCCGGCCCTACCTGTAGCGGGGTCAACAGAACCATCAGTGTAGAGGACGACCCTACCTGGGGACCAGTGGGCGATCCTGGAGAGGTGGTATTTGCAGAGAATAACAGGGTTCACCTGGGATTTCGGGAGCGGTCCACCGAGGGCAATCACTTCAGGTTGAAAATCCAGCCAGGGAGAAGGAGACGAACCAACAGCAGGGGTGACAACAATATCAGGCAGGAGGTCGTGTTCCTGAAGGGCTCGGATGAGTGACCCTCGCCACTGTCTTCTAGATGGAGGTCGGCCTCGGACAGCAGGAGTCACGTTGGCTTGGACATAGTTGCCCCGAGGATCCCGTAGAATGGAAACGGCAGTTTTTAGGTAAAACTCCTGGACACGATCCTGTAAGGGGGAAAGACCAAGTTCGGTATATAGAGAAGTAGAGCGTGTCCACTGAGGAGCCCCAAGGATGATACGAGCAGCTTTCCTCTGGATAACTTCGAGACGGTTGACAGCAGTCCGACTAATGTTGACGAGGGCAGGGGCGGCGTAGTCGACACAGGAACGGACAAAGGACTTGTACATGGTGAGAAGTACAGGGATGGTGGCACCAAGGGAACCCCTGCACATGGTAGAGAGGGGAGCGAGACGCCGAAAGCATATGTCTCGAAGATAGCGGACTTCAGGGATCTGACAACGTGTGCGAGTTACATACACACCCAGGTATTTTGTCTCATTAACCCAGCCCAAGGGCGTTCCTGATAAGAGAAGGGGTGGAGGTACAACACGACCGTGCCACATGGCTTTTGTTTTCGCAGTTGAAAGAAGGAAACCAAGTGAATCACACTCTCTGGAGACCAGATCAAGTGCTTCCTGCATGCTGAGGTAGTCAGGGGCTTGGAGGAGGACATCGTCGGCATATCCTGAGTGGACAACTTCTGTCGGCCACGGGAGAGATGCAGTGGAGTGCATGAGAGTGTTAAACAAGGTGGGACTCAGGACTCCACCTTGAGGGGTGCCGAGGTTCATTTCTTGAACAGGAGATATAGAGCCTTCAACGCGAACCCGGGCCTGACGTCCAGTGAGGTAAGAGGCGATCCATTGTAGAAGTCTCCCTTTAACCCCTAACCGCGCAAGTTCAGCTAAAATGAGGGCAGGCTGAGCCGTATCAAGGAAGACGGAGATGCGGGCAGTCTGATTGCAATAAAAGGAAGCAATGGAGTGTGCTGTGCTGCGATGTTGTATGAAACCATTGAGGGAGTTGTGGAAGCCGCCTATGGTGTGAAGAAGGCGACGATGGAGTATCCTCTCCACCATCTTGCAAACACAGGAGGTAAGACTAATGGGTCGATATTTCCCAGGATCTCCCGGCTTAGGGATGGGGATAATAGTGGTAAGTGAATTTAAGTGTTTTCTTTACCCATTGACCTGCCAGCTTAGGAAAAAATTCCGATCGTCAACTCGTCCATTATATTCAGTGACTAATTCTCAAATTATTTTCACTAACTGGAATATATAAAGTACTATTTTTCGTCACTTATCAGCGTAATAGCCGAGTACAGGAGGAAACCGGGATTGGGGAACCTTTGATGTATTTTAGGGTCACACTGGATAACACCTTTCTCACGTGTGTCCGGGGCCACGATTTTTTTTCCTGAAGGCTTCTGTCATTTTGAACAAGCGGCACCGTCGCAGTGTTTGAAGCGCGGCTCCACTGTATAATCAGCTGGTGGCTGCAAGAATTCGTTCTATCTTGATCACGCTGGCTAGGTTAGATTAGGTTAGGTTATTATTTGTTTGTATTATTATCTATCACGTTAGGATATGCAATATTAAGCCAAGCATGAATGATTGTTTCTTCTTTCTTTCTTACGGTGCTGCTTGTTCAAAATGACGGAAACCCTCAGGAAAAAAAATCACGCGTCCGAGGCTTTAAACTCTTGACATATTGGCGAGGCAATATTATGTATAGTAGACGTTCATGAATGAATATAGAGAAAATACTCAGAGGTCGAACAAGATGATATGACAAAGAAAATCAATGCAAGGCTATATTGGTTATCTTTTATGTACCAATGTTTCACGCACCCACGTTTTTCTTTTCCTTTTTTCTGAACACAAAAAGTTAATACAACGAGTGTACAGTACCACAAAGAGCATCTGTCCACGCTGTGTGAAACTTATGAGACCCCGGATGATATTGGGACGCATTTACGTTGGTATAACATAAGTAATGCAATGTGTATTTATTTCGCCGTAATTAATGTGATGTTCGGTTACCAGATGCAGTAGAATCAGTCTGCCACAGAGCCACGCATTATGTATATACAGTATATAATACAAGGGGCCTAAAGGGAGCCTCGATTCCCCCCACCCAGGGAAGGCGCATACCGACCCTCCCAGGACATCACGAGTTGCTTGTAACATTTCGGAAGTCTTCGGATCCACCCTGGCAAATACTTTTTTGAGACTACATGCCATGTTGCCCCTATGAGCGTAGGTTTCGTACTGACAGATTTCTGTGCGATAACATTAGGTCATGTAGGGGTGTGCAAATTGCCCAATAATAATAAGTCAATATATTGTATCAATAATATTAACCGTGTAGGGCAGCTTTACGCGCGTTACCCGCTGACCACCTCATCTATTTCCTGTCATATTATACAGTACAATATATATATATATTCCTCTTTCATATGCCAACACACCTTGGACATTTTACAGAACTTGTTCCAAATTAAAAGCGATTATTTTTTGTTTTTAATTAGAAAGCCGCAGGTCCAGAAAACTGTGAGGGCAAACTTTTTCGGAGTGTTAGTTGTAAACTCTTGGAACAATCTACCAGATTTGTGATGGCACCGAGTGTGAGCTTATTCCAGGCCAGACTTGACCAACACTGAAGCAGGTTCTGGTATATTCAGGAGCCAGTTCATGCCCAGTGCTTGCCAACGGTGCGTATCAGAGACGTGACCGACCGCCCAAGCGGCTAACGAACCGATCAGTGTTAAAGAGAATAAAAGTAAGTAAAAAAAAAATATTTGGAATGAGTACATTCTCCTTTCTTACTCCATCTACAGGTGCTGAGCCAAGCGTGTAAAGGGGATACTTTAAATATTAATTTCTTAGTTATCATTCTGCAGTTTGACCTTTATTGTCCATTGTTAGTGGAGGAGGAAACCTGAGTACCCTTACTAAACATGTGATGTTTGGTAGGTTCATATTTCAGAGTCAGCTCGGTGGCAAGTTTATTGGGCACCTCTAATATCCTGTGCAAGGTGAATAAGCTTTTGTATGGTCTCACTGTATAATATCCTTCTCAATGTGACCCTTAGTTTTCCGGGGAACATCTCAGGGACTTTTTGGATTGGGAATTTGAGATTTGAATATAGTGATAAAGTACTTTGGTATTTTATGTTACTTATAGTACACAGTGTCTTAACCTTCCCCATTTCGTCTCCAGCTGGTGTTGCCCGAGGTGCAGGTCGGTGTTCACTGAATGTACTGCTGCTTGTATTTTCTTGTTTTTTGTATGTTGTGTATATGTGGTTCCTACGTTCCTGCATAGTACTGTAGCTCTAATGTGGAACGCGTATATGTGTCTTGTAGGCATTTATTATTTTTATTTATGTCGCAATTTGCAAGCTAACTAGTGGTCTGTTTTTTGTGACTTGACACGACCCTTCATTGTCTACTATTAGTACAGGAGGAAACCGGAGTACCGGAGAAAACCTGTCCAGGGGCGGATCCAGGAATATTAAAAAGGGGGTCCAAGAAGTTGTGGGTGGACAAACATGGCGAGTGTAGCGAGCCCACCCATTTGGGAGGAGGGAGCTATAAGCCCCCCCCTAAAGTTTTTTGAAACCTGACCAATATCGTGGACAATTTGAAGCCATGCGCACTTGATATTAGGGGATATTCTGAAGTCAATCGTAAATACTTTTTACTATACAAAAATACCTGAGTACAATACTGTATTAAAAAAAAGTACTGGAATTTTCTAGTGAAAAGGGGGTCCGGGTCTCCTGGACCCCCCTGTGGATTCGCCCTTCCTGTCAGGTTTAACAGGGTCACACGGCCACGGGATAACCATGACGATTTAACCTTAGCTGTGACTGAACCCGTAGCACAATACTGTAGTCCGGGACCAGCGCGCTACAGCTGCAAGTAAGAGAAATGTGAATCAGTAAACATGGAAGCTTGGCAATAAGTCAATAGCGTAAACTCGCAAAAAAATAATTAAAAGAAAAAAACCCAATTCAGTCACATGTTTGAGAGGTACCGTGGCATTGGCTAATGGTTGACCAATGAGGAGGCTGTTGAGTTAAAGCTGTGTTTGTGTTGATCAAATTGTTGTGTGTACAGTACAGTGGACCAGTGGTGTGTGTGTGTGTGTGTTCCCTGACAACCTTCTCAGACCTCGAGAGCTCTAGGTGGTTGTCTTTATATTGAACTTGAGATATAAAGCAGTGTAAAACAATTGCCAAGTTTTGTAAATAACACTTCCTTGAGGAGGTTCATGTTGACAGCACAGTATTTGTTTTACAGAAAATTATGCTAATGAAAAATAGTATAAAAAAATAAAAAATTATCACAGTCACTTGATGTCGAGTTTGTGTTTATTGAATGACATCGTGTACAGGACATTGGTGTTAATAAGTGCAGTATGAAGCCTGACCAGCACAGGTATTATGGTCACCTCAGGGAGAGTTACAGGTCCAGGACTTTAATAGATTTGTGCAACACGATTTTGAAATCTTGTGTTATTTAGAAGATTAGGTAATTTTTTACAAGTGGACAACCATGAATTTTTCGGTCCAACGAATTACCCAAATGCACCCAAAAGTATATTAAATCAGGGTAAAATCTTAACGAATATGTTTTACATCAATAAAACCTGATAAATAATGTTTTCATTGAAATGTAGTCAAAATAATGAAATAATAAACAGCGAAAAATGCTAAATTCCAAAGACTCACCTATCCAAAATGGAGATATAATTACCGATGTTTTGTTACATTGGGGTATTTAACATAGCCGTAGGATTTACTTTTCGTTAGGTTAGGTTAGGTTAGGTTAGCGAAGTGCATCAAGATGGATCTGAGTTATCTCCCTTGTTCATGAACTCTTTGGAATTTAGTGTTCGCCAATACTGAAAGTTTTTCGCTGTTTATTATTTCATCTTACAAATTATTTTTACAAAATTACACTAAAAATATTATTAAACATGTTTTGTGTGTATAACAGATATTCGTTAAGATTTTACCCTGATTCGCAATACTTTTGGGTACTTTTGGGTAATTCGTGGCTCCCTGAATTTTTTGTTGAGCAATGTGTTTTGTCGATGGTTTTGACAATGTTTAGACACTTTTCTTCTATGACGTTTTCTCGCAAATGACTTAAATATACCGGGGGATCTAGGAGGTTAGGTTAGGTAATTTTAAGTAATTTGCGTGGGAATCGTCTCAAAAAAAAAGTGTCTAAACCACTATTTGTTAATAGTGGAACAGACGACTAACACCACGAGGAGTTGTTCGAGTGTATACATTTTAACAGTGGATATTTTGCCGTGACTGGCTCGGTTCCTACTAACGCTATTTTACTGTAAGTGCGCTCTGATTGGCTAATCGTCTGTTACCAGCGAACAAAGAGAGAACTATATTTGACCATGACCGATGGCATTTGGCATTTATTTTGCCGTGAGTCAGATCGCTGTGTAGCTGTAAACATACCTAACCATATTTCTGTAATGCATGGAAATTTATCATTATAAAAAAGGCTACATTTACTAGAACCTGACCCAACCAATCAAAGAAACCAACCTAACCTTACCTAACTTCCTACCTGGGTGGCAAGTCCCCCATCATATTAAACAGAAAGTATTTAGCCAATCTGAGTGCACTCATGGTAAAATAGTAGGGACTCAGCCAGTCACGGCAAAGTATCCACTACGATTCATCTTTTCCACAGCTGTTGTTTGGATGATTTAAGGTAATGTATGAGAACACCGCTGCCATCAGAAAAAGTTTACGGATGTAAAAAAATTCACAATATGTTCTTATCATTATAGTGGTTATTATTTTAAAAGAAGCGACTTCTTCGACTACCCTCCGTTCATTAATCACTTGTTGGTGGGCAAGGTTTAAAGGAATAGCGAAAAACATGACAAACACTAATGATGAATGCAGAGAAAGGTAAATATTTAGGAGCTGCCAACACCTACTTATATATTGAGTTTTACAGTAGTATAGGGAGACCTGTGGTGTAATGGTCAGCATGCTCGCCTCACAAGCGAGCGGACCCGTGTTCGATCCTCGGACAGGGTGAAATTATGGGAAAGTTTCTTTACGCCATTTTCCTCTGTCTACCGATTCTTAATTGGAGACCTGGATATTAATCGATTTGGGGATCTTATTCTGGGGCAATGATTAGTCAGTGCAGTTGGCGAGTTGTCCGGTCTTCTTGAACTTTTCCTTGATACTGGGTCATGCAACTCGTTACACGAGGGACAACCATTAATTAGCTAATAGGGAGAAAGAGAAAAAATTTAAATTAATTTATTCTATAGCATTTCCATTGGAAATTTATATTTTATCAAGTATTTTAGCTGATACAATCACCAACAATATATAGTACCGTACATTACTTATTTAAAGTGGGCAGAGCTTTGAAGTAGAGGGAAAATGTGGGGTAAAATACTATAAAACACTAAACAAACCTTTGAAAACCTGACTTAATGTTTCCTAACATTTAAAAATCCGAAAACTAAATTTTTTACCTTATTCATGTTTTCGGTGTTTAGTAGGTGATGGTGTTTTTAGAATGTGTTAGTGTTGCCCACTTTGAACAACTAATATTGTATTTAACTTTATTGGTTAAAATACTAGAAAAATTAAAATTTCCGACGGAAACATTATAGAATAAATTATTTAAATTGTTTTTCTTTCTCCTTATAAGACTATATAAAAGTAGGTGTTGGCAACGTCTAAATAATAACCCAGAGAAATGTCAAAACCTGATCTAACCTTCTTAACGGGGGGTGAGCGGTGGCCTGATAAATTAACGATAGTAATAAAAATGATATAACAACGTTTTATTTTAATTTAAAATATTTATTTTATTTTTTCTTTATCTACGATCATAAGTCACCTGTAGTGGGCAACACATGAAGGATGAAGGAAATTGTGGAATAAAAAACAGGAAAAACTGATCAAATGATACTAAAATGATGTCTACGTACTTTGTATGCAGGAAAATTATTTACCGTAAATATTCTGGCAAAAATTCTTCCTGGTCGGCGCATGTTGTGGCTGTTGTCATCTGCTTTTAATTTGTTTGTTTCAGTGAAATAACCCAGCTGCTTTTATTGGTACCAGATATAAAAGTAAGTTCTTCTTACAGTACTTAATATGCAGGGGGGCAATTAGGAAGTTAGGTTTGGTTAGGAAACTTTCTTTGATTAAGTCAGGCTCTATTAGGTTCTGTGCATTGCCATATTGTTTTTCTTACCTTCTATCATCCAAAGAACATCTGTGGAAAAAATGAACTTATCAAACAACTCTTTCTGGTGTTAGCCATTTGCTCAACCTTTACCTTAAATTTCATCATGATTTAAAATGAGACCAAGAATTTTTAAATTGTTCAATCATTTTAAAAGTGTGACTGATAACTGTACAGAGTTGCTGCTGTGTGGGAAATATGATTCTAACCATTCTCACTGTGAATTACTGTGTGCATACACCTAGTGGTTTATAGATGCTAATGGTAATACAGTCTACTTTACAACACTTTTGCAGGTAAATCAACAAAATACAGTATTTTGGGTGTAGCTCGGGAATTCCCTGCGGCCATGTAGTCGAGATGTTAAGTGAGAAAAGTCATGTAACCTTATATGTGAGAGTCATAAGGTTTGGTTCTTTAGGTTTATGTGAGCATACTGTACAGGGGACCAGAAAAAACCACTTATTAAGGGGAGTTAATTACCATAAGAATTAATAGGAATAGAGTCTAATTTGGACCATTACATTGTAAGTGACACCCATGAAGTTTAATTTGGTATATATATATATATATATATATATATATATATATATATATATATATATATATATATATATATATATATATATATATATATATATATATATATATATATATATATATATATATATATATATATATATATATATATATATATATATATATATATATATATATATATATATATATATATATGTGTGTGTGTTTTGTGAAATCGGTGCTTTTGTAAATTATCTGGTCAATTTGCAAAGACACCAAAAGAATATTCATTTTACAAACACTCAAAAAATCGGCCAATTTGCATAATCACCTGTAATAATATTGGTGTATTTGCAAAATCTCCAAACAGGTGAGAGCTACTGTCACTCAGACCTTAAAAATACCTTGTTCATCAATTTAAACACTGTTCATAACTTGGGGTCACACCACTCTAGATTAGCCAATCCCGAGGTAGTAGCGAGGCGGTAAGGTGACCTCTGCTACACCAGGGTAAGCATTCGTGCCTCAGCTGGGCTTTCATCGTGACCAACAGAGGATCAGCAGTGTGACCAGCTATGGATGGAAGGAAGGAGAGGTTTGATTTAGTGTTGGCTCAAGCAGAGAAAGAAAAATCGTATAATGCATCAAGCTTGTTGCCAAGGAGGGAGTACGAGAGCAATGTTGATCGCCTGATGGAACTTGAAAAACCTGAGGTGAAGAGGACTCAGATGGACTATCGCCTGTTAAACAAGTATGCAGTTATGGAAATATCAGTTGAAGGGACCACAGTGCAAAAGCTTATTAAAAAAGGGACTGCACTTCAATATGTGTGTGCGGAAGCTCTGTTTGATACCATCCAAACTGCTCATCTTGCTAATGGGCATGTAGGAAGGAATACCCTTTATAAAGCAACCAGTGAAAAATATGCAAACATTACTATTGCTCAAATAAGGCTGTACCTGTGAAGAATGTCAACTGAAGAAAACCAGTGTCGGGAAGTCTTTGGTTGTGAAGCCAATCATCTCCAGTAGCATGACTTCACAGTGCCAGGTAAATAAGATACTACTACATTCATCTAATTTTGTGATAAATTTTGATATCTGCTGCAGTCATTAATGAAGCTAGTGTTATGTATGGTACAAATAGTACCCCCTTATGTTAGGTCAGGTTAGATTGGTTTAATTATGTTTTCTAGGTTTGATAGAACTCAGTTAAAGTTTTAAGGCAGATCACTAGGAATAATGATCAGTAAAATACAGGGAATAATGGGAAATTTTGCAAATACACCGACATGATTATTGGTGATTTTGCAAAGTGGCCGATTTTTTTGTGTTTTTGCAAAATGATCAAACATTTATGGTCATTTTGTAAAATTACTATTATTTTGGTTTCTTTGCAAATTAACCAGATAATTTGCAAAAACACCAATTTTGCAAAAAAAACAATAAACAAAACAAAAAACTATATATATATACAGTCAACCCTCGCTTTACGCGGTCAATTGAAACCACGGCGGCCCGCGTAAAGTGAACAACATAACATATGGGATTAATTGAAATAGAGACCGGGCCGACCCCCAAACTCCACTTTTTCAGACAATACCTATGTTGTAGTAAAAATAACTTCTTAATTTTATGATGGTATGTACACACAATTAATAATTAAGAGAAATATCAATAATATTAGGTTTTTTAACACTTACATTAGTAGAAAAGATGGCTGGGCACACGGGGAGGGGGGGTTGGTTCCGAGGCAGAGGGCAGATTATTGGCCCTCACCTGTATCACTTGTATCACTATCTACCACAGAGGCTTGCAGGGCCTCTTTGTCAAACCTCTCAAAGTCCATATAAGTCCACATCCTCACTATCATTATCACTATCACTGACTTGGGCCGGCTGTGGTGGGTGGCGGGTGAAGAACTCGGTAATGTTTTGATGACTGGGCGACCTTGTGTGCACCCTGCTCGCGCCGCTCTCCGCGTAAAAGGGTACACACACCGCGGAAAGTGAGCATTCCGTGTTCGACAGGGTACCGCGTAAACGTGGAAACGCGTAAAGTGGGACCGTAGTTTAGGTTGAATATATATATATATATATATATATATATATATATATATATATATATATATATATATATATATATATATATATATATATATATATATATATATATATATATATATATATATATATATATATATATATATATATATATATATATATATATATATATATATATATATATTGTACCTTAGAAACACTTGTTTAACATTTTATTACACATTATTTTATGAAATTATTTAACTTTGTAACTTATTTAAGGTACTGTACTGTACTTAAAGTCGTTTGTGGTCAGTGTGTTGATACAGCACAAGCTACCTACCCTCACACTCATTTCAGTGATAGTGGTTCATTGAGACACGTTCACCACCTTGCTTTGGTTTGGAACTGATGGCAACAAAAATAGTCCACCAATGTCACCAAAGACACAATAAAGTTGATAATTATAGTTCTTGGAGCACTTCAAAATAAAGCCTGTGGACACAGGTGATTCGTACTGAGCATGCATAGTGCAGGTGAGAAGGATGACCTTTAAGAGGCAGGCAGGAATTTCAATGGCTGAAATGCTTGTGCTCCCAAACATTGACTGATTTCAGGCTTATACTCCTATTAACTGCGGGGACTTTTTACGTGTAGGTCCACAATTATTTGACCACTTATAATGAGGACCCCCTGTAGTCAGTGCCGGCCCGTGTTGATTATTCTCACGCTTTACAATTACTGTACCAAGCAGGTTATCTCGTCTCAAGTTCAAATCCATGCGAGGCAAAACTTTTATGATTGATGGGAATTCCTGGCCAGGCAGACTGGAGGCTACTAACTGGGAAACCAGTTGTGATGAGCTGTTGTGCTTGGCGATCATATTCTCCACTAATTACTGTATGTGTCATTCTAGCATTGCACCATAGGTGTATGTATTGAAAGAAATAATATAATTTAAGTTATCGTCATTTTAAATGTGAATTATTAAATTGTGGATCAATTTAAGTTTTCACCAATTTATTTCTTTTGGTTTATTTGTGTATGTTAGTGTATAGATTACAATGGATAACTTATCCAAAGGTGCAAAGTTTGATACATGGCAAGTTGTTGAGAATTTAGTTGAAGAATATCAGAGAACAAAATGTGTTCAGTTGTGGAAGAGAGATTCTAGAAAAATTGAAACAACGAAGAAGAAGTATCCTAAGAGGTGTTTCAAGGATGAACTCGTATATTATGAAGTTTCTTATAGTTGTGTTTATGGTGGCAGAAATTATAAGTCTCAGTCAACCGGTCAAAGACCAAATGCCAGCTCTTATCGACAAGATTGTTCATTTTTGATGAGATTTAGAACTACAAAAGATGGTCAGAAGCTGGAGCTGGTGAACCTGGAGGAGGAACATAATCACAACCTCAACCACCATTGTCTACAACAGAGAAAGTTTGATGCTGATGACAGAAAACAGGTGGGTATAATATTATGTAGCCACAGTATATAGTAATCAGCTTTAGTGTAAATGTCTCATTATATAAGAGTACTGTATTTTTAGTTAAGGATTTGCAATACACTACATAATTCAAGACAGTATATAACTGCAGCAATATTCATTATTAGCTTGAGTACTAAGTCAGGTTAATATTCGTTTTTATCATAATAGGTATTTTGGATTTTTACCATTATCACTAGAAGCCCCTGGATTGGTACATGGCAATGGTAAGTTAGGTAGAAGGTTAGGTTTCCCCCACCCCTTTGGATAAGTACAGTCTCCTTCATTAGTGCTTTTACAGAGGCTCGTCAGGTTTTGTACAGTGCGGCAGCCCTGTGTTTCTTTACGTTCGACAGAAGGAACTAGCAGTAGAAAACATAACTGTATGAAATCAAAGTAAAACAATATTAAAACATCTCAATGTAATGATTTGTGGAATGTGTATATGACCAGCCCCTGTAATGCACTAGTGAAAGGGGCTGTACAAGGCATTAGGAGGTTAGCCTCTTGTGGTATGAAAAATAATTTTTCTGGTGTATTTTGATGTTTTTTAGTCAATTCTGACATCTTTTCTTGTGGAAATGAGCTATTTTTGGGTGTTTTTCAATTCCCCATAAAAATAAAAAACGGTTCAGTTTTGCAAGAAATGAATGTCAGAATCAATTAAAAACATAAAAATATGTTAGAAAAATATCTCATACCAATTGGGGAAATCGGGATAAAAACAAATTTTTACCCAAAGTCATCCAAAGTGCTGTACTGTACCTGTACTATCTCCGGTAGCCGGACTCTCTCAACCCGGAACTCTCCAATAGCTGGAATTGAAATTTTCTCTGAAAATTGTTCCCAAAGCTGGAATTTCCCTGGAAAATTCCAGCTTTGGGAAAATTTTTCCGAGGGGCACATTTTCCGGAAAATTCAGAGAAAATTTTCCTGGTACCCGGAAAATTCCGGGGATGAGGGATATTTTTCCGGCTTTGAGAGAGTCGTCTCGTTACCCGGAAATATCTCATTCCCGGAAGTGCTCTGCACCAATTATTCCAGCTAATGGAGATATCACTATACCTGTACTGTATGTACAGTATCTTAGTATGGTGGTTTGATTTACTTCCATACTGTACATACCAGTAAGAGTTATGTACAGTAATTACCGGTAATTAGCTTCACACATATTCCCGTATTACTGCAAGAAATGGGTAATCACACCAGCTCGTCACGACTGGTTTCCCGGCAATGTAGCCTCCAGTCATCCTGGTCGGGAATTCCCGGGTTCAGTATATAGCCTCCAATCTGCTTGGCCAGAAATGCCTGGCTAGGTAGCCACTTCTTTATACTGTCTTCTCCATGTGCTTTATTTTTTCTTTATTTTAATAACAAGATCTAGCAATACATTTCTCTTTATATGCCACATAAAATATATTTTGGAGTGTCTGGATAACTGGGCTAAGTGGACAGTACAGTATACAACAGCTAATAACATCGACTAATGCTAACCCTCACTGAAATCATTTTATGTGTTTAGTATATTTTTACCCTGTAGTTTTCTTGTACCCTGTCTGAGTCTGCCACAATTATAAAAAAAAATGGTAAAGTGAAGGTCGGGTTAGGTGTAGGTAGCTGCTGTCATCCCCCCTCAGGATGAGAGGAGGCTGGGACAAAAGCATGAGGACAAGCGCCCCTCAGAATCACACTAGTGAGTGAGGAGGAGAAATGGGAGGTTATTCGGCAGGCAAAAAACCTAGCAAGGAGCGAGACATTTCGGAATGTATTCATTCATCCAGATCGCACGATATTACAGAGGGAACAGCACAGGAAGCTCATGTAAGGCTTGAAGCAGAGGAGAGAGGAGTCGAGGTTGAACGGGGACAGGTGTACAGTACATGGGTTATATCCAGGGGAGGTAGTGGCACCGAGAGCACCAGCGCTGAGCCGAGGGGCAGTGGTACACCCTCCACCCACTCTACCTCCCACCCAGGAGGAGGCACCAGCTCTACCTCCCACCCGGGAAGAGGCGAGCGCTATGTAAACAATGACATTTCTTACCACACCCTGCAAAACACAGTGTATTGAGCAAATGCTGCAGCCGCTGAGAATGGACACTACTGAAGGTACCCCAACCACATATTGTAGGAGTTGTAGAACTGTTGTACAAGCGGAGAATCGACCAGAATGTGAGTTCAGTACTGTCACATCGTCTGGTCCTTGTATGCTAGGGACTGTCAGTTGATTGAAAATGTTCAAGGAGCCACCAGACTGGTGCCTGCACTTTGACACCTCAGCTACCCTGAGAGATTGGAGCGCCTGAACTTGCCTAGCTTGTATTACAGACAGGCAAGGGGTGACCTGATTGAGGTGTATAAGCATCTCAAGGGGCACTACTCACTCAACTGCTGTACAGTTTGAGTTTGTCTTCTTTTTTTTCAGTTCTCCTCGACAAGTTGTTGTTATCTATGTGCTATACCTATGTACACTGTATTTTGCTTTGGATGACGGATCATATGCCCACTCAGTCCTTTAGAAACACACACACACAAAAAAGAAAACTTTCTTCTGAGCGGCAAATATAATGCCGATCTAGATAGCCCCCCCTTTTTTTAACTATTATTTATTTATATTTTCATTTCCAGTTCTCATCAACGAAAATATCTCTTTGTGCTATCACTGTGTACACTGTATGCCCCTATGAATGGTGGATTATAGGCACAGTTTAAGTCCTTGAGAAAGCATATAAACAAAATAAAAATAAAAGTCTGTGGCACCAATAATACAACTTGGTTTCTGCTGGTAATGGGGCCTTACCAGCTTCAGCTTGTCAATTTGTTCTTCACTTTAAGTTATTTACAACCTCTTCTGCAGTCACTGATGACACTATGAACTGATTTAACTAAAGGCACAGTACTACACTCCCTGGTTGGCCTTTGGGTGGTCAATCACAGCCATTACCACAACTAAAAACAAAAAATAATAATAATCTTGTCAATGAGGCACCATGTTTCAGAAGACACCACCCTGAGTTATGGTCACTTGTTTTTTACATTTGTCCATCCAGAGACAACTGATGGTGGGTGTGGAGCTAATTCATACTAAAGGAAAGTTTCCATTAGTGAAGGAATAAAAACTTTATTCTCCTCATGTACAATACTTTGATTGTGTTCTTCATAGTATAAAGTGACCTACAGTAATGTGTGGTTGGTAAATAGTAGTCCAAGTTCGTCGGTAACTTTATTTGAGTACAGTACACGTATACAGGAATCCAGCTAGAATATTGTACTCTCTTTGCTGGCCCGTAGGCAACTCTCTCGAGGACGCCCGTCACGCCACCGACTCCCCTCCACCGGCAGGCCCAACACATCGTACCTCACACGGGTAACTTGGCAGACAGTCACTGCAAATTGTGTCTTACTTCTCATTTTTTTTCCTTGAGTTCTTACAAGTGTGAAGAGCATCATCACAATACACTGTACTGTATACAGAGTCACCAGCCACAGCTCCAGGAGAAGTGGAAAACAACATGTCTGACAGATGGTGGGTGTGCCTCCAGCTATTGTAACAAAACAATGAGGGTCAGATTTATCCATTCACTGAGATGTTTCCAAATGAACTGATGTAATGTGAAGGCCTCGAGTGCATTACAGATGGGTGCATATCTTGGCAGTGCACGGATCCACTTTGTCTGTGTGCTCCCCGTGATTTTATGTCCATGTGTCATCCCACCGACAGTCGTCAATAGTTGCATTAAGAACTGTTCAATGGTGTGATCAGAGAATTTGGTTGTCGGAACCCATTGTAATGTCTGTCTGATTTGATTTTGGAGATAAAACTTTTATTAAATATTTGTAGGTCAAAATTGTAAGGATTGCATGCAGTACTGATGTTGTGAAGGGGTAAGTATTCACCTGCACAATACTGTACTAAATATACAGTACCCAGTACAGTATCTAGCGCAGTGATTCTCAAACTGGGGTCCGTGAAAAGTTTTTGAGAAATATTGCGTTTAACGTTTGTGAGAGATTTGGCGTTTCCAATTCGCAGGATATTTTGGATTTGGGTTGAAATGAACAAATGCTTTGGTCTATGATTTATTCTTTGAGTATTGACAATATTTGTATGTGTCATAGTATATAAGGGGTCCTTGGTTGAAAAAAGTTTGAGAACCCCTGGTCTAGTGTGTGATGGGAGGGGTGTTGAATTATATGAGAGAAGAAAACAATTATAAGTTGCATATTATACCATGACTGCAGTTTTGTAGGACAATATTAACTGATATTGTATGTGTGTATTTATTAAGAATAAATAAAATCTTGAAGAGCCCACCAATTATTTGAACTTCCAAACAGAAATGATGATGGATGAGAACAATAATGTAAGGATTTTCCCCTATTGGTTTAAGTTAGTATGGGTCCTGTACTTGGTGAGGGCATTAGGCCTGTATAGCCAGATCATCAAGGTGCCAGAGTTAGTACAGGAAGAAACTTAAGTACTGTTCATAATGTATTGTACCTGTCATGTTTGGTTGGATTACACTGGATATTTCCCTTCTTACATCCAACTCAAGTGAGAATCAAACCTTGGCCACAGTGAAATTGGGCAAAACCTTAATGTATTGATGATTATTCAGACTTAAGTCCTGGTTTTGCATACAGTGTTAGTGTTTGTGGCAAGTAAAACTGTTGCTTTACCATGGCACAAATTTAAGTGTTGAGACGGGTGAAATATAAAAATCTGCTGGGAGTGGAGTTGTACTGGGGAGGGTGTTTATAATGTTATGGATCTGTGAACATTATCTATTGAAATTTTATATTACAGTTTTTTGTATAAATATGCTATGGCTCCAAGCCGAAAACTAGTTGTTAATGGTTCAACTTCAGCTCATGTGAAGAGAGCCAGGAAAGCACTTTCCATTGAAGACAAACTTAATCTTGTATGTGACAGAGACCGTGGAATATCTGTAACTATTATTGCACAGAAATATGGCATTGGTGAACAGACTGTGCGAGATATTTATAAAAGAAAGACAGAGTTAATGCATTATGCCAGCAATTTTAACTGCTCTCTTGGACTGAAGTTTAGGAAGAACATAAAGAACTCCAGCAACAAAGCTCCTCATGAATGGCAACAACACAAGATAAACCAAATTAAGGCTGTTTCTGATGTGTTCATTGTGGACAGAAGCCAACACCCTCACCACCAGATAACTGATACAAGCCAACACCCTCACCACCAGATAACTGATACAAGCCAACACCCTCACCACCAGATAACTGATACAAGCCAACACCCTCACCACCAGATAACTGATACAAGCCAACACCCTCACCACCAGATAACTGATACTTCTAATTTTAATCAGCCCCTTGGCTGGTTGTGGACTCATAGAAACTCTTATGGTTTGAAGACCAGAGATGAGACACAAGAAATATTCTGTTGGGTAAGTACTTTTTTACACACACATATATATATATATATATATATATATATATATATATATATATATATATATATATATATATATATATATATATATATATATATATATATATATATATATATATATATATATATATATACAGTAATTCAGACTACAAATGATGTGATAATTTAAACATTACTGTTATAGAAGTGTCTACCAGCACCACTGCACCCTCACCACACACACAGTTTTTGGTGATTGTAGTTTGTAAAACTACTGTACTGATGATCCTGGAAAATCTATCATTTGTTAAACCTACATGTACATTTTATGGAGCAAATAAGGACACTGTCTCTTCATTTGTCCTCTTTTTTGTTTGTTAACTTTTGCTTTCCAAATCGTAACTTTGTTGTACTATATACAGTACATTATTTTCATTACTTATAGATACTATATACTGCACTGTATAGTTCCCTCAAAAGTATTGCTAGCCATGGGGTAGATGTGATTCAAGGTTCTCTGAGCAACGTTTCTCAACCTGCTTCTGAACGGTTGGTAGTTCTACATCTGTGACCTTTGAGCATGATTAAATACTGTACTGTATAGTACAGCTCCTCCCCGACTTACGACGGGGTTAGGGACCCAAATCCAGGTCGTAAGTCGAAATGGTCATAAGTCTAAAATGCTTAAATAATACATAGACAATCTAAAATGGGTGTCTCTTTTTCTTCTCATCACCACAAAACTCTCCCTTTTAAGCTTGCCAGCCATTTTAAAACCCTCACGGGTTTGTTATGCATCTTGGCGGCATTCTTGCCAAGTTCAGTTGTTACACAGCCTTATTTTCTGTTAACACTTGCCAAATAGGGTCTGTACAGCTTCCCATAGCTCAGGGACTCCCCATGTCTAAATCCGGTCCTGTGTACTGTACTAAGTTGAATAATGTGTTATTTATATTGCTCTCAT
>NW_024754528.1:575964-653846 GCF_018991925.1 Homarus americanus
AACAGGTGCCTGTGGTGGACTGTACAAAAGGTGCCTGTGGTGGACTGTACAAAAGGTGCCTGTGGTGGACTGTACAAAAGGTGCCTGTGGTGGACTGTACAAAAGGTGCCTGTGGTGGACTGTACAAAAGGTGCCTGTGGTGGACTGTACAAAAGGTGCCTGTGGGGGACTGTACAAAAGGTGCCTGTGGTGGACTGGCATTCTGATTCTTTCAAAAGAAATTCGAACTTCAATTAGTAATCGTTTCCGAGGGTAAGTGTGTGTGCAGCTGTATAAAAATTGTGCTGATAAGAGCATCAGGCCGGCTGAGGGATGGGGCTTATGTACTGCAGCACCTATATGAGTACGTTGTGCATTCATGGGATTAAGCTCGTATATGTGTACAGTATAAGAAGAGTCAAGTGTACATTTATAAATATTCATGGTTTATATTTGGATAAACATTCTGTAAACGGCAATGGTAACATAACGGTAAAAGTATTATCTGTCCTACGAATCACAGTTTGTATATGATCACTGGACATGACTCGTCACCTTCACCTCACGTGGCTCGGTAAACAACAGGCTTGAGTTTGGATGATACCATGCATGTTTGGAACCTTACTGAGGAAATTCTATTAACTTGGCAGGAACCCCACAGCCACACACTATCATTCACTATCTTCATACACTGTATTCTTTACTGTCCTCTATCCTCACACTATTCATCACTATCCTCACATTAAACAAGGATTTAAGTGTAAGATATCAGCCGAAAGAACAACATCTCTTTAGCCCGGGATATCAGGTAGGTTGCTGTACACCCCTCCCACCTTTCCTTTACCTTTCTTCTCTAATAAAGACTTTTCTTAAACCACCGATGTCAATGTATGTAATAAGTCATTTATGTCCAATGGATATTTTCAACCTTCGGGCTGCAGAACTTTTTTAATAAACAGTTAATTATTGTTATTATTACTACCACCTCTACCACCCCTACACCACCACTACACCCCTACACCACCACTACACCCCTACACCACCACTACACCCCTACACCACCACTACACCCCTACACCATCACTACACCTCTACACCCCCTACCACCTCTACACCCCCTACCACCTCTACACATTTAAAGGTGTTTTCATCTCTCCAGGGTGTTGTAAAATGAGGGTTGGTGCCGTAGGTGGATACATCATACTGTGTACTCAGCCATTCTTATATAAAGAGGCAGTATACCGGCACTCAACTCCATCTACTGCAGTGTCAGGACTCTGTTTAGAGCTAGGTGTCCTGGGCAGTGGTGGGCACGGTTCCGCTAACCGCTAATTTGCGAAGCTAACTTTCTCGTTAGCGGATTAGCGTTTTCGCTAACTTTGGAAACCTTTAGCGGACCAATTAGCTTCCACTAAATTTAGTTCCGCTAACTTTAAGTCCTCTAAAAAAATTTATACATGTTTGTTCCTGTGTGTTGTAAGGTGTGAGGCCGCGACGCGTGTCTCCAACAGCCAGTCAGGCACGCTTGGCTGACTGAGTGTTTATTTACATGACTAAGACCAACAATACGTTATATAAAAATGCACTGGTATAATGACTAAGACCAACAATAAGTTATAAAAATGCACTGGTATAATGTGTATATAGTTGGTATTGCATATTTACATGAATAATGAATAAGGCCGATAGGTTGTATGAGAATGCAAATTAATTATTTGGAAATTGTGTACAGTGTACACCTTGATAAGTTGATCATCTGATCTTGGCATGATGCTATTTGCTACCTATGCCGTACAGTACTATAGTTTTTGGATTCGTTTAATACTTTCTGTCTTTTCGTACAGTAAACATTATAAAGTGTATGTTGAAACTTGAATGTAAACTAATGTTTAATTTCATTTGTTCATTTAATTATTTGTGTACACCTTGATCATCATCTGATCTTGGCATGCTATACCTTTCTGGAAAGCTCTGTGTCTAAGCTACAAGACAACATATGAAAATTTCAGCTCTCTAGGTCTGTTTTTAAGGGTTTTAGAGTCAAAAAACAACAAACCGAAGCTAAATTCATATAATAAAAGTTAGCGGTTAGCGTTAACTTCCGCTAATTTTTAGCTGTTTAGCGTTAGCGAAGTTAACTTTTTAGTTAGCAGGTTAGCGAAGCTAACTTTTCGTTTAGCTGTGCCCACCACTGGTCCTGGGGCACGAACCAACAACCTTTAGGGCATGGGACTAGGGCTGTATCCGCTCTACTGGTGATCTGTCATTTCTCACTCAATTGATTGTAGTGAAACCCAGGCAGTAGCTCTGTTATCTCCAAGTAGTAATTCATACACGTCTAGTTGCCCTCGTGTGGTCTTACATCCTTAGTCCTGATTTATTTTACTGTCAGGTCACAAAGTGCAGGTACTGTACTTCTGGACGGTCTTTAACTACGGCTCTCAGTGTCAGAGTTCCGGACTTACACTTCTTTTTTTGTTACACATTAATAAACAGCACTATTGACTATGCAGTTGACTCACTGCTCCATTGAGTCGTCACTCTGACTGTCCTCGCCGCAACATCATCACCGTTTTACAATCATTGTCCACGCTTGAGTGGATTATCCATGATTACCTGATGGCAGCCCTCCAAACTGCTTTGTCTCTTGCAGCCTCTCGTCAGTATCGTATCTCTGAGGTAATTCCTTACAACCTCTCCCCATGCCATTCTTGACCCACCTCTGACCCTCCTCTCCTCCATATTCAAACTCGTGCATCTATTGACTCAATTAGTCTCCTCCATTCTCTCCACATGCTCCAACTATCTCCGCCTACCTCTTTGGAAAACCTCGTCAATACTAATAGCCAGCCGCGTTCATAGCTCCGAACAGGGTTTACTATCTTTCAGTGTCACTTTATTCACCCGCCTTATTATTATTTTCATTTTAGCAAACTCAGTCTGCAAATGTCATCCTGTTTCACTACCATGCAACATCACACTTCTCACGCTGGTTGCTTACATGTTTCCTTTCACATGAAGAGAAGGTCCTCTTGCTGCCAATAAAGGCAACAGCTACCTAAACCACTGTCGATTCTTACAACTGATTGAGCTTCAGCATCCTTGATCATGTCACCCAGGTAGAAATCATCATCACAGTCCAGCCATTTATATGTCGAGTTTTTTCAGCCTTGTTAAGACCATACTACCTGCATATACAGTCTGCCATTAACGCCACTGCACCTCTAGTGTTCCACCGTCCACATTCACTGCATAATACTCATTTACTGTCAACACCCGCCTTACATACTGTACAGCACAGGTCACCTTCCACATAGGTTCCGTCACCCACGCTACGAAAAATCACTTTTATTTTCACCACATATATTCTCAGGGCCTTTTCCTCTATCTCATCCTTTTATATATAAAAATTTCCATGACCTTTTTTATGTTATCTGCTGTCAACACTTCAGTAAGTCATCACCATACAGCAGCTCCCAGGCAGATCAGCCCAGAAATCTTGCCGTAGTGCCTGTAACACTATGATAAGGAGAGGAGCCTTTTTAATGGCAGATATCAGACGCCCACAGGAAGACCTCACAAGTATGCATGAGTTGGCTGCATCCAACTGGGTTTTCTGCACTACTCCTTGAACAAAATACATAATACTGTACAAGACATGTTATGGCATAATTCAACATAACTTTTGACGTCACCCCATTATCATACAGCAAGAGGATCTGAGGCACCATCACCCTTACGTCCAGACAACATACTTGGTCAGATATTTAACCAAACCTGCGGCTGTGGACTTTGGCCTCATGTTCACTGTCGGTCCCAACATTAGTGATGAACAGTTGGCAACATTTCTGTAAAAACGGAGTATTGCTGTGTGGTTTAGGAGCACTGAACTGGGTGTGGTGTAGGAGCACTGAACTGGGTGTGGTGTAGGAGCACTGAACTGGTGGTGTGGAGTGTGTGTGTGTAGGAGCACTGAACTGGGTGTGGTGTGGAGCACTGTGAACTGAGGTGTGTGTAGGAGCACTGAACTGGGTGTGGTGTGGAGCACTGAACTGGGTGTGGTGTAGGAGGAGCACTGAACTGGGTGTGGTGTAGGAGCACACTGTGAACTGGGTGTGGTGTAGGAGCACTAGACTGGTGTGGTGTAGGAGCACTGTGAACTGGTGTGGAACTGAACTGGGTGTGGTGTAGGAGCACTGAACTGGGTGTGTGTGGGGGCACACTGAACTGTATGGTGTAGCAGCACTGAACTGGGTGTGGTGTAGGAGCACTGTGAACCGGGTGTGGTGTAGGAGCACTGAACTGGGTGGGTGTAGAAGCACTGAACTGGGTGTGGTGTAGGGCAATGACTGGGTGTGGTGTGGGAGCACTGAACTGGGTGTGGTGTAGGGTGAGTGTAGACTAGGTGTGGTGTAGGAGCACTGAACTGGTGTGGTGGTGGAGCAATGTGAACTGTGGTGTAGGAGCAATGAACTGGGTGTGGTGGTGGAGCACTGAACTGGGTGTGGTATAGGGCACTGAACTGGTGGTGTAGGAGCACTGAACTAGTTAGTAGTGGAGCACTGAACTGGGTGTAGTAGTGGAGCACTGTGAACGGGTGTGGTGGTGGAGCACTATGAACTGGGTGTGGTAGTGGAGCACTGAACTGTGTGGTGTAGGAGCACTGAACTGTGTGGTGGGAGCACTGAACTGGGTGTGGTAGTGGACACTGTGAACTGGGTGTAGTGGAGCACTGAACTGTGGTAGGGGAAATGGGTGTAGTAGTGGAGCACTGAACTGGGTGTGTGGTGTGTGGTGGAGCACTGAACAGGTGGTAGAACTGAACTGGGTGGTAGTGGAGCACTGTGAACTGGGTGTGAGTACTGGAGCACTGGACTGGGTGTGGTAGTGGAGCACTGTGGACTGGGTGCGGTACTGGAACACTGGACTGGGAGCAGTACTGGAGCACTGGATTGGGTGTGGTACTGGAGCACTGGACTGGGTGCGTACCGGAGCACTGGACTGGGTGCGGTACTGGAGCACGACAGTGCGGTACTGGAGTGGACTGGGTGCGGTACTGGAGCACTGGACTGTGCAGCCACTGGAGCACTGGACTGGGTGTGTGCTGGTGACTGGGTACTGGAGCACTGGACTGGGTGTGGTAGTGGAGCACTGTGATTGGGAGCGGTACTGAGCACACTGGAGCACTGGGACTGGACTGGGAGTACTGGAGCACTGGACTGGGATCGGTACTGAAGCACTGTGGACTGGGAGCGGTACTGGAGCACTGGACTGGGAGCGGTACTAGAGCACTGGACTGGGATCGGTGCTGGCACTACTGGAGTGCGTACGGTACTGAGCACTGGACTGGGTGCGCGGTACCGACACACTGGACTGGGTGCGGTACTGGACTGGAGCACTGTGACTGGTGCGGAGCACTGGACTGTGCACTGGACTGGGTGCGGTACTGGAGCACTGGACTGGGTGCGGTACTGGAGCACTGGACTGGGTGCGGTACTGGAGCACTGGACTGGGTGCGGTACCGGAACACTGGACTGGGTGCGGTACTGGAGCACTGGACTGGGTGCGGTACTGGAGCACTGGACTGGGTGCGGTACTGGAGCACTGGACTGGGTGCGGTACTGGAGCACTGTGCCTTATCGTGTCGGTGCACAGAAAGGTCATCTATACAGTAGACAATAACTACTTCACGTTCATGTTTCATTACCTTACACTCCCTGATTTCTCGCTCTGCTGTTCTGTGGGTACAGTACTGATAGAATTTTTTTAGATTGTCCCTGAGGGGGCTAGTTTATTGGGCACCCTTTTACATCCTGTGCAAGGTGAAGTGCAGAAGCATTTACAGCGCCCATCTGGGAAGCATGCTAAGTTCATGCTTGCCTTTATGACTCGTGCATTAAGGGCGTAAAGGCCTGAAGGGTCATAGGTTTTGTCAGCAAGTTACATAAAGTGACAGAATTATGAGTGTGTGGGGGAAAGTTCCAGGTACATTTCATCTGGTTATGGGAAAGTGTGGCAGGTCCCTAATAATGTCAAGTGCCAGACCTGTCACTAGGAGGAGGGATGAGGTGTTGGTAACGGCTGGGTACCTGTAGGAGGAGGTCATAGGGCAAGTGAGGATGTAGTGAGAGAGGGTGTGAGAGTCGGGTTGGCCACAAAGTTTACAAACAGTGCTGCCAGGCTCAGGGTTGCCAATGTACTCCCATAGGTACCTGTACCCTAGGCACAGTCTCATGTACTACATAATCTGTTGAGATCGAGTCAGGGATTGATACTCTTTGTAGTGGCGGTTGTAGTCACCGGTTACAGGGTCATAGTGGCGTCGTGTGACGCTGCCCCTTTGTTTCAGGTGTGTCCAATTTTCGTCGAATGCTTCTCGTTGTGTGGCGTGTATGAGAGATTTGAGATGATTCAGGGAGAGGGCGAGGGTGGCTTTAATATCTTCTTGTGTCGCTTCCTTGGCAAGCTGATCAACAGTGTCACAGGCAGTTATTCCTATATGTGACAGGATCCAAATAAATTTGACACGGATGTCATCAGTTTGTTCTAGCCCGGCGATGGTGGCGAGGGTGTGTTGGGAGGAGGGGGAGGGTGATTTGAGCCTCGCTAGCGCAGAAGTGCTGTCACTGATTATAAGGAGGTTCCGGCGTTCAGTGCGAGCATAGGTCGCCCCCTCATGAATGCCCGCGAGGATGGCTATGCTTTCAGTGTCAGTGGAGAAGGCCCAGTCGTGGACCCTGATTTTCCTGCGGGCCTGGCGCTCAGGAATCCACACAGCTGCCCCAGCGCTGCCCAGCGTGGTAACAGACCCATCACAGTAGACGAGGATAGGAGGGTGGGAGGTCTTAAGAGAGGAGGCGACATCATTAATCTGCTCAAGGCAGTTAAGTTTGAGCATATACCGCAGTTGGGTGGATTTACGACCAGGGAAGGTGTGGACGACAACATCAACACTCAGGGAAGTCCACGGCGGTAGAGGCGGATGAGTGTACTCGGGAGGGAGAGAGGTCGAGGGGGTGTAGAGGTGATAACGCAGGATGTCAGCAGCAGTGTGGACGGGCCAGTGTTGAGAGGGAGGGAAAGGTAATGGCACAGGCCGGCGCAGGAGGGTGTTAAGATGTGAGTGCAGTGAGTGCGACAGGGGAGTCGGTTGCTCACTGCGAAGAAGTTTAACACCAAGGATGGCATTGAGAACAGTAATTCGATCGCAGACGGGGAGCAGGATCAGTTCGTGCTGCATGACTTCTATTCTGGTGGTCATAGGGCAGCCGAGGATGAGTCTCGTCGCTCTGTTTTGGATTTTCTCTATGATTTGTTTCTCGCGCTGGGAGGCAACTACAAGGACAGGAGAGGCATAATCTATGACAGCTCTGACGATGGCAATGTACATGAGACGTAGAACCCTGACAGAGGCTCCTTTGAGGCCGTGGGTGAGGGACTGGAGGGGCCTCGTTCGTTGGCGGCACTGGGAGAGGACGTGGGCGGCGACAGCGGAGGTGGTGGCGCTGGTAGGGGCTTGCACGGGTAGACCAAGGTACCTGTAGGTGCGTACTTGATCGATGTCTTGTCCTTGCAGAGTCAGTGGTGTCTGACGCCGGAAGTGTGAGATGAACTTGGTTTTAGTGTGTGAGATGGCTAGCCCGAGTGTTTGACAGGTCCTGGCGAACGTGGAGAGTATAGGTTGTTCATGTTGCACTGTAGTAATTTGGAGGAGAATATCATCAGCTTAGTTTATGATGTGACCGACTAGGGCGCGCTCAGCAAAGATGTTGTTGAGGCGGCAGATGGAGTTCATGAGAACATTAAAGAGTGTAGGGCTGAGTACACCTCCCTGAGGCGTGCCTAGGTCAAGGTCCCTGATCGTAGAGTAGTGACCCTGAAAACGGACACGGGCCTGTCGATGGGAGAGGTAGTCAGCAATCCACGTGAGGAGTTTGCCCTTCACATCCATGTGCGTGAGGCCCTCAAGGATCACTTCACTGTTGGCTTTATCAAAAGCACCCTTGAAGTCGACGAAGAGGGAGGTTTTGGCTGAGGTGTTCGCCATGTAGTGAGCGGAAACCATAGAGGTCAGGGTGCAGGTGGGCTTCAATTTTCCAGTGGAGGCGGTGGCGTATCATGCGCTCCATCATCTTTCAGAAGCAGGAGATGAGGGATATTGGACGATATTCATCTTGTCTGCCTGGTTTAGGGACTGGGATGGTGGTGGCAGTCTTCCATAAGTGAGGCAGCTGTCCAGTATCAAAAGAGAGGTCAAATAGACAGAGGAGGAGGTTACCAGGGGTGACAATAAGGGCATTTAGCACATCGTATGTGACGCCGTCATCGCCAGGGGCGGTGGATCGACCGCGCTTAACAGCATAACTTGATTATCTCGTTAGCCACCTTGGAACAACTTCCAAACGTCTTCGTTTCCAATAAACTTCATAACATTTTACTACATTAAGTAGAGGTACTGTAACACTCTGGTGTCTGTAATAATTATTTATCACACACTGGCTTATAAGATTACATACCAGTCTCTATATTACACCAGACACCGGTCTGTCTAGTTGTACACAAGTGACCACTTTTTGTAAACTGCTCACGGTCATCCTGTGCGGGTATACTGTTCAGTAGATGCTGTCAACCTGTGTGGATATACTGTACAGTAGATGCTGTCGACCTGTGTGGATATACTGTACAGTAGATGCTGTCAACCTGTGTGGATATACTGTACAGTAGATGCTGTCGACCTGTGTGGATATACTGTACAGTAGATGCTGTCAACCTGTGTGGATATACTGTACAGTAGATGCTGTCAACTTGTGTGGATATACTGTACAGTAGATGCTGTCAACCTGTGTGGATATAGATGCTGTCAACCTGTGTGGATACTCTATGGATATAGCCAGTGTTTGTACCCCACATCATGTACTGTAGCAAAGTGTGTCAGTAAAGGGATAGGTTTCTCAGCTTTACCCTGAGTAGTTCATTACCACAACACTTGACTACTGTGGGCACGGAGAGCAAGACTATAAGGGATCACCGAGTCAAAGATATATATATATATATATATATATAAATAGCTTTACCCTGAGTAGTTCATTACCACAACACTTGACTACTGTGGGCACGGAGAGCAAGACTATAAGGGATCACCGAGTCAAAGCCAGGATTCAAACCCACGGCCCACGACTGTGACCGGGGAACGCTACCTCTAGACCACCAGGATACAAAAGCAGTTCTAGACTCTGTTATATTTCACACAAAGCCTGTTCAACAAGCTTATGGCACCGTGCTTTTGTATCCTGGTGGTCTAGAGGTAGCGTACCCTGGTCACAGTCATGGGCCGTGGGTTCGAATCCTGGCGGGGTGAGGTGTTGATTATATGTAGAAGTCCGCGTGCTTTATTGGGCTAATGAAATATATATATATGTAGTGTCTTTGTACCTCACCCATGGGAAGAGAAAGGTACTGCCTGGTTTTGCTGTCTAGGTCAAAGGTCAAGGTCATTATTTTTTCCCGGTAACCTAATTTTATTTTCCGAACCACGAGTTCTCAGGTTGGGATGGACATGACCTCGTTACCAAGAAGGTTTATATACTGATGTTAGGGCCAGAGTCAGATTTGTATACTGATGTTAGGGTCAGAGTCAGATTTGTATACTGATGTTAGGGCCAGAGTCAGATTTGTATACTGATGTTAGGGTCAGAGTCAGATTTGTATACTGATGTTAGGGCCAGAGTCAGATTTGTATACTGATGTTAGGGTCAGATTTATATACTGATGTTAGGGCCAGAGTCAGATTTCTTGTAAATCTGATGGAGGGATTTTTTTAAAGATATTTGTTACCTTATAAGACTCATTTAAACCGGTACAGTGAAACCTCCATCTAACGGACTATTTGGAAAGGGAAGTCCGTTAGATCGAGGTGTCCGTTATATAGGTATACATAGTGTACCTTAACTAGAGTGCTGTGTGGGGCCTCAAGGCTAACTTCTGTAGCACAGGAAGATTAGACATCCCAGATTATTTGACCTAACTTAAGCTAATCTTAGAACCTAACTTAACCTAACCTAACTTTAATTCTAACTTGAGCAAACCTGACAGCCTAACCTAACTTAATCTAACTAAACCTAATCTAACTTTAATTCTAACTTAAGCTAATCTAACACCCTAACTTAACCTAATCTAACCAGAAGATTTAACATCCCAGCTTACTTAACCTAACACTAAGTTAACCTAATCGAACATAACTAACGCTAACCTTTCCTAACCTGAACAAATGTAAGCTAACCAACCTAACTTAATGCTAATTTACCGTAACCCTACCCTAGAGAAATTAATCCGGGTGAAATAAACTTGGGGTGTCTAATCTTCAGGTAATTCTAACATTTGTTCCACTCTACTTGTACTACATGTTGAGTTAGCTGTCTGGTTAAGGTCAGTGTCACTTAACAACCGGTTTAGATCTATTAACGGGTGGAATACTGTACCGTTTTGCTGTCCGCCCGTTGGTTTAAAGCGACTGATAGCTACGGTGATCGGTTAGTGTAAAGTTATGTGATTAATTAGTTACGGGTGATAGAAGGATTGTGTGGAGAGTGCAAGTAATTAATTAGATTATATAAGCCGTTAATTAAATTATATAAGTAATTAACTAGATTATATAAGTAATTAACTAGACTATATAAGTAGTTAATTAAATTATATAAGTAATTAACTAGATTATCTAAGTAGTTAATTAAATTTATTAGTAATTAACTAGATTAAAAAAGTAGTTAATTAAATTATACAAGTAATTTACTAGATAAGTAAGTCAATTAATTATATAAGTAATTAACTAGATTATATAAGTAGTTAACTAAATTATACATACAATTAACTAGTCTGGGGATATACGTGCATTTAACTAGTTTGTGGATTATACATACAGTTAACTAGTCTGGATTATACATAGTTAACTAGTCTGTGGAGTTATACATGGTGCAGTTAACCAGCTGCAGGTAGCGACTGTTAACCGTGTATTCTCCTTCCCCTGGGCCGGAAGCCGTAATATTCTGGCGAACGGTTCAGCCACATTATTATTATTATTATTGTTATTATTATTGTTATTATATTATTATTACTATTATTATTACTGTTACTTATTATTTTTATTTTTCGCCGTTATTTTGCTTGTTACCATAAATATTTTAGATGAGTTTCCCCGTTCCATAATTTAATTTTGTAAATGTAAATTTATAAAGGCTATGGGAGGTTTTTAGAGCGTGGTGGTGTCGGGAGCTGTGTTGCCAGTTGTCGTTTTGGTGTCTGGAAGTTTACTGCACAGAAGACAAAGAACTTGCCACTGGGCCGAGTTTTTTTTATTTAGTAAGTTATCATTTTGTTATTTATTGTATATTGATTTTAATGTGGGATTTTTTGTGAGGATTTTCTTATGGAGAATAACAGACTATCGTGTTGTTGTGGTGTATACTGTAGTGTGTTTGTGTTCTGGGGAAGCTGGAGAACTGTGTGTGTGTGTGTGGGCCTGCTTGTGTACGTGTTTGTGTTGTATGTATGTGTGTGCGTGTGCTTTTGTGTGTGTATATGAGTCAGTGTATTCGTGTATCAAAGTGAGTGTGTATGAGTGTGTATGGCAGTATGAGTGTATCAAAGTGAGGTATGAGTGTATCAAAGTGAGTGTGTATGACAGTATGAGTGTATCAAAGTGAGTGTGTATGACAGTATGAGTGTATCAAAGTGAGTGTGTATGAGTATGAGTGTGTATAAGTGAGTATGAGTGAGTGTTGGTATAATGAAAGTTTCGGTAAGGTGAGTAGTGGACTGTCATTATCCTGATGATAATAATGTGGCAGAGAATGATTGATGTGACATTTTCTTTTCAGTGCGTTGTGGGGCCCCTAGTAACGATTATTGTTATTATCATTGTTATTGTTATTATTATAGTTATTGTCGTGACCCCGATACAACCACCGTCGGCGGAGGGGTTGCCAGCTACACTTTTCCTTTGTTTTGGTTCCTGTATTTTTGTTTTATTGGAGGACCCGCGTGTAGATGCTTCATAATAAGTGGCTAAACATGGTTTGTGTATTTCTCTTGATAGTTTCTAGTGACGTAGGAGTGACCTGTGTTCTTGTGAGTGAATGATTAATATAAATCTTGAGTTGTGTTAACGTGTGATGGTGGCAACTCTAGCTAGCTAATGCCATTCTGGGGAACACATTTCTTTTATGGTCGCAGTCACTATTTTCACCAAGGCAGATGCTGGGTCTGTTTCATTTTGATTTTATCGTTTAATATATATATATATATATATATATATATATATATATATATATATATATATATAATGTGTATTTTATAAGTACATATAAATATTGTCGATATACATACTAAAGTATTTATGGATATGTGGAAGTTGTGTGTAGAATAATAACAATAATAATAATAATAACAATAATAATAACAATAATAATAAAGAAGGTTTATTACTAAGAGTTTTGGTCTGTGTGTGTGTGTGTGTGTGTGTGTGTGTGTGGTAGTGGAGTACATTACCGACAGGTGTGGTAGTGGAGTACAACACAGACAGGTGTGGTAGTGGAGTACAACACAGACAGGTGTGGTGGTGGAGTGCATTACCGACAGGTGTGGTGAGTCAGGTACCAGCACAGACAGGTGTGGTAATTGAATTACAGCACAGACGGGTGTGGTAGTGGAGTACAAGCACAGACAGGTGTGGTAGTGGATTACAACACAGACAGGTGTGGTGGTGGAGTGCAACACAGACAGGTGTGGTAGTAGGAGTACATACCGACAGGGTGTGGTGAGTGGAGTGCATTGCAAAGCAGGTGGCGTGGTGAGTGGTGCAACACAGACAGGTGTGGTAGTGGGTACAGCACAGACTGGGTGTGGTAGTGAATTACAAGCACAGACAGGTGTGGTAGTGGATTACAGCACAGACTGGGTGTGGTAGTGGAGTACAACAGACAGGTGTGGTGAGTGGAGTACAACACAGACAGGTGTGTGGTGGTGTACCGACAGGTGTGGTAGTGAATTACAACACAGACAGGTGTGGTGGTAGAGTACGTGCACTTGGGTGTGTGGTGGAGTGCATTACCACCGACAGGTGTGGTAGTGGAGTGCAACAGACAGGTGTGGTGGTGGAGTGCAGCACAGACAGGTGTGGTGGTACAGGTGCAGCACAGACAGGTGTGTTAGTGGATTACAGCACAGACAGGTGTGGTGAGTGGAGTGCAACAGACAGGTGTGGTGGTGGAGTGCAAGCACAGACAGGTGTGGTGGTGGAGTGCCTGAACAGGTGGTAGTGGAGTACAACTGCAGACAGGTGTGGTGGTGGTACCAACACAGACAGGGTGTGGTAGTGGAGTACATTACCGACAGGTGTGGTAGTGGAGTATAACACAGACAGGTGTGGTAGTGGAGTACAACACAGACAGGTGTGGTAGTGGAGTACAACACAGACAGGTGTGGTAGTGGAGTACAACAGGTGTGGTAGTGGAGTACAACACAGACAGGTGTGGTAGTGGAGTACAACACAGACAGGTGTGGTAGTGGAGTACAACACAGACAGGTGTGGTAGTGGAGTACAACACAGACAGGTGTGGTAGTGGAGTACAACACAGACAGGTGTGGTAGTGGAGTACAACACAGACAGGTGTGGTAGTGGAGTACAACACAGACAGGTGTGGTAGTGGAGTACAACACAGACAGGTGTGGTACTGGAGTACAACACAGACAGGTGTGGTAGACAGACTGGCATCTCTACATCAACAAAGGCGCAAGTGTTTATCGCGCCTCGTATATATAATGACTGCTCTGGTGATTAGGTTCAGGTGATATAGTGTCTTTGTATGGTAGTAAGGCGAAGTATAAATAAAACTGCAGTTGGTGAAATCTTACGAGGAATTTCTTCATCATCATCATCACCGTCGTTATAATCACCGTCATCATCGTCGTCATCATCACCATCATCATCGTCATCATCATCATCACCGTCGTCATCATCACCACCACCACCACCGTCGTCATCATCATCATCATCACCGTCGTCATCATCATCATCACGTCGTCGTCATCATCACCACCACCACCACCGTCGTCGTCTACATCACCGTCATCATCACCATCATCATCATCATCATTATCATCACCACCGTCGTCTTCATCATCATCATCATCATCATCATCATCATCATCATCATCATCATTACCGCTTACTGCCATTTTCCACGCCTACGTGGGTTAGCCGTGATTACCTGATGGCATGGTGTCTTGGTTGCCATGAGTTAAATTTGAAGCAAGTATTATGGCTGGAAGACCTTCCTATCGCCAACCTACTGTTACAGAGTGGGAACTGGGCATTATGTGTAGGAGTGCCGAGCGCCCTCTTAGCTGCCAAGGCAGAGTAGTGATAAACTACCAAGGTAATACTTGGTTTAGCAGTTGTTGTTTTGGTGGAATATCTCAGCTGAAATAAATGTCCTGTGAATTTATCCAGTTATTACGTGATGTTTCTCTTGATACTAATATTTGTGTTCAGTATTATTATTGTTGATAGTGAGATGTTAACATACAGTGTATATATATATATATATATATATATATATATATATATATATATATATATATATATATATGTATATATATATATATATATATATATTGTGTGTGTGACCAAAATGTATTAAACCAAGTAGATAAAGAGTAGTTTAATTGCTTTCTAGGTTTGACTGAAAAATCAAGGATTTTCCTTTTGCCATGACTAATTTATTACCGAGTTCAGAAAATATATATTCTGGAAAGAAAGTTAGAATTCTCGTAAACTCTGCCGAGGAGTTTGACTGTTGAGTCAAATTTTGACTATTACAGTGATGTGGGAAATAGGTGAAGTGGGTGATGTAAGCTTTAACAGTTAGTGAGGCGGAGTGTACACGAAACTTGTGTAACACGAAAGAAAACGTGTTCAGAAGGAAAGTGTACAGTAGAGTATGTGGAGGGAGGAGGAGCACCTGGTGGTCCAGAGTGATGATGGCTGGTGCTCAGACGTGGCGGTAATGTGATGCAGGTTGGGGTAAGAGAGGCAACACGTCGTGGTAGTGTGAGCCTCCCTCGTCTCCTCCACCGCGTCCCGCCTCGCCTCCCAGCACACCCTGGCCTCTGGCGCAGGGAAACTGTTGTGAACTTTAATTGACTTCAGAACTTTCTGCAACTGATGGAAAAGAAAATGAGATATGGCGGAGCTTTATTTTGTGGGACTGTGTGGATAAGTTAAGGTGAAGGAAGAGAGTCAGGTGGGGGCCCAAGTAAAAAGATAGAGGGAGTAAGAGAGGGAGAGAGGACGTGAAGGGAGGGGGAGGGGAATGTTAAGTGAGATTATGGAGGGGTGGTAAGGGAGTGTGGAGGGGTGTGTGTGAGGCACTGATGGCAGCAGCGATGATGAACAATAAAATAGGAAAGGGAAACAATGAGAGGAACGAAGAGAGAAAACATGAGAGAATGTGTCGGAAGCGAGTGTAACGGAGAAGAGGAGGGAGAGAATACCTTAAACCTGTTAGGAAATAAAGGAAAAGGTATTGAGGTGAGAATATGTGGAGGAGAGAGAGGCAGTGGTGTGTGTACAGGATATATGGTGAGGGAGGAGGTGTTCACTAACGAGGTCTGAACGGCTGATGGAGTATTCAGGTTTGTTATCAGAATCCGTATATTTTATATTCCCTGATATTACCTCCCCACACAAACTATCATTAGGCCCTGCCATTACCATCGTCATTTCCTGGTGCGTCATCAACGTAATGATGATGATCATCATTACCGGTGCTCGTTTGGGTCCGACGCGGCCCGCGTAATGATGATGATAATGGTGATGATGATGATCAGGCGCCTGATGGCGGGGTGCGGGGGGCTTATATCGGGGTCGCGCTGACTTGACGATCATCAAATGATAATGGCTTCCATAGGGGCGGATGTTGTGAGTTTTATCAGTGGGATACGACCCTCGTGGCACACTGAAGGCTCAGGAGCGCATGCGCACAGCAGTTAACGCAAATGTTTTGAAGCTGCGCCCGCGTTCCCGCCAGTCTAGAGCGGCGGCCGCGTCCAAGTGTTGTAGTATAAGCTGTGTGTGCGGAGCGGTGTGTGCTGTGATCTGTGTGAGTGGCGCTGTGTCTTGCTGTACCTACACTCTTGTCTTACTGTTCTCTGTTGATATACGAAGTGACAACATGAACAGCGAGCGTGCAGGTATTGGTAGCGAGCCCCCCCAGCTGCCGGGGCCCCACCAACTACCTCCTCATCAGCTGTTAGGCCTGGCAGGCCTGGTGGCAGGAGCGGGCATGGGCTCCAACGTGGGCAACAACATGAACATGACCATGCACAACCCCATGACAACTGACAACTCCGCCTCGCCCTCGCCCTCCACTGTCCCTCGCAGTCTCCCAGTTACTCCTACTTCTTCGAGTGTTAGTGGGTTGATGACTGGCGTGGGTGGGCCCTCGAGGCCACCTCCACTGCCCCAGGCCCTCCTCAACATGGACGGGGGCGCAGGCATGCCCTGGGGAGGGTGGGCAGACCTGCAGGACAGTATGGGCATGGAGCGAGGCAGGTCTCGCAACTGGACTTATGAAGAGACTGTGGAGCTGATATCGATGTACACGAGCGACGAGTGGCAGACCAAGTTCAGCAGCGAGAAGAAGAACCACCGGGCCATCTGGGCCTCGCTGGCCGCCGCCCTCTCTCGTCGCAAGGACGTCTCAGGGGACGAGGCCCGCCAGCGGCTCAACAACCTTAAGGCGCTCTACAACCGCACCCGCAGGCAGCTCCTAGCGGGGGAGATCTCCAGTCCCCAGTGGGAGTACTGGGAACCTCTCCACGCCTTCTTGGGCCGCCCACAACCTTACATTCCCATCACCAGCACGCCCACCCAATCCAGACCCCCGCCTCTTCACGGTTTCCAGCAGACACAGTATCACCAACCCCACGCCCACACCTCGACCCACACCCATCACCAGGGCCTGCTGGGTGCTCTCGGCTTCCCCCAGCACATGCCCCAACCCAGAGACACTCCGCCCAGACCCATCATGAAGGTGTGTATCTACATGCGCCTGCGCCAGAGTATCTGCGCGTCTGTTCAACAACGTTTGTGTAAATGCGTGTGTTTTTATATGATTGTGTGCTTGTCCGGATGTGTGGTGAGAGAGATTTTTGCAGAGTGAGGGGAGGAAGTGGTAATGCTAGTTATAACAGGTTCAGCAGGCGGAAGAACTACTGTTGTTAGCGTAACCACCTTGCCCCAGCTGTCACCACTCACTCCTGCACAACTTCAGCTGAGGACGTTGTGCCATGGTTTTGTTCCAGAATACATGAATGGCTCGTCTTTGCGGCCACTGTTCTCACCACTCATCATCACAATCATCAACTGTTTACAAAAATTCATCACCGCCGTCTTACTCACCGTACCGACCAGTCATCAGTCTTACTCATCACCCAACATACTCATCATCCAACATACTCATCACCCAGCATACTCATCACCCAGCATACTCACCACACCAACATACTCATCACCCAACATACTCATCATCCAACATACTCATCACCCAACATACCCACCACCCAGCATACTCACCACCCATCATACTCACCACCCACCCATCACCCAACATACTCATCACCCAACATACTCATCCCCAACATACTCACCACCCAGCATACTCATCACCCAACATACTCACCCAACATACCACCATACTCATCACCCAACTTATTCATCACAATATATTCATCACCCAACATACTCACCACCAATTTATTCATCACATATTCATCACCCAACATACTCATCACCCAACATACTCATCACCCAACATACTCATCACCCAACATACTCATCACCCAACTTATTCATCACAACATATTCATCACCCAACATACTCACCACCCAATTTATTCATCACATATTCATCACCCAACATCTCATCACATAACATAATCACCCAACGTACTCATAACCCAACATATTCACCACCCAACATACTCATAACCCAACATAATCATAACCCAACATACCACCCAACATACTCATCACATAACATTCTCATCACAACATATCCATCATACTCATAACCCAACATACTCACCACCCAACATACCCATCATCCTCATAACCCAACATACTCACTACCCAACATACTCGTCACCAACGTACTCGTCATAACATACTCATAACCCAACATACTCAGCCTTATAACATACTCATAACCCAACATACTCATAACATACTCATGGCCAACATACTCCACCACCCAACATACTCGTCACCAACGTACTCGTCACCCAACATACTCCTTAACCCAACATACTCAACACAACATACTCATAACCCAACATACTCAACACATAACATACTCATAACCCAACATACTCAACACAACATACTCCTTAACCCAACATACTCAACACACCAACATACTCATAACCCAACATACTCAGCACATAACATACTCATAACCAACATATTCAACGCATAACACTCATAACCAACATACTCAACACACAACATCTCATAATAACATACTCAACACATAACCTCATAACCCAACATACTCAACACACAACATGCTCGTAACTTAACATACTCAACATATAACATACTCATAACCCAACATACTCAACACAACATACTCATAACCAACATACTCAACACAACATACTCATAACCCAACATACTCAGCATTTTAAACATACTCATAACCCAACATACTCAACACATAACATACTCATAACCCAACATACTCAACACAACATACTCATAACCCAACATACTCAACACATAACATACTCATAGCAACATACTCAACACATAACATACTCATAACCCAACATATTCAACATATAACACTCATAACCCAACATACTCAACACACAACATACTCACTTAACCCAATATACTCCTTTACAACACTCATATTAACATACTCCAACACACAACATACTCACCAACCCAACATACTCACATATAACATACTCATAACCAACATACTCAACACAACATACTCATAACCCAACATACTCAACACAACATACTCATAACCCAACATACTCAACATTTAACATACTCATAACCCAACATACTCAACACATAACATACTCATCACCCAACATACTCAACACAACATACTCATAACCCAACATACTCACCATATAATATTAGTGTGTTGTCTGTGATAGGAAAATACATCCAGCTGCAAAACTTGGTTGAAATTTGCCTGATGGGGGAACCAGGATACCGCGCCGTGAGGTAATGACGTGAACCCAGCACGAGTGGAGAATGGCTGTAAATGATGATGATGATGGCGGTGATGATGATGATGATGATGATGGCGGTGATGATGATGGCCGTGATGATGATGATGGCGGTGATGATGATGGCGGTGATGATGGTGGTGGTGGTGATGATGATGATGATGATGATGGTGGTGGTGGTGATGATGGCGGTGATGATGGTGGTGGTGGTGATGGTGATGCTGATGATTATGATGGTGGTGGGGGTTATGATGGTGGTGTTGATGATGGTGGTGATGGTTATGATGATGGTGGTGGTGTTGATGATGGTGATGATGGTTGTGATGATAATGGTGATGCTGATGGTTATGATGATGGTGGGGGCGATGATGATGGTGTTGATGATGACGATGATGGTAATGACGATGGTGGTGATATTGATCGCGGGGATGATGGTTGTGGTGGTGGTAATGATGGTGGTGGTGATGACGCTGATGACCCAACATGTTCATCACCCCAACATACTCATCATATAATATACTCATTATTCATCATACAACATACACATCACCTGACACAATCATCATTCACCATAATCACTATTCATCATACTCACCACCTGGCGTATAGGTTAAGGTCCATACTCATCATTCACCATATTCATCACAACATAATCATCATCCATCGTACTTATGCTCTATACTCATCACCTAACAATCATTATCCGCCATACTCATCACTCACCATACTCATTACTCATCGTACTCATCACTGTCCACCAAACTGTCACCATCACCATATTATCATTCACTATTTTATCATCACTGACCGTCTTAATATCACCACCATACTGCCAGGCGTCACGACCATACTACCACCATCACCACTACACTACCACCATCATCATCATACCACTATCACCACCACACTACCACCATCACCACCACACTGCCACCATCATCGTCATCATACTGCTACCTTCACCAAAATCATCACCATACTATCACCATCACCACTACACTACAACCATCATTATCATACTACGACCACCATCATCATACTACCACCATCATCACCATACTACCACCATCATCACCATACTACCTCCATCATCACCATACTACCTCCATCATCACCATACTACGACCATCATTATCATACTACGACCACCATCATCATACTACCACCATCACCATCACCATACTACGACCATCATTATCATACTTCGACCACCATCATCATACTACCACCATCATCATCACCATACTCCCACCATCATCATACTACCACCATCATCACCATACTACCTCCATCATCACCATACTTCGACCACCATCATCATACTACCACCATTATCATATTACCATCATCTTCATACTATCACCATCACCATACTACCATCATCACCATACTACCATCATCACCGTACTACCACTACCATCATTACGATACTACCACCACCGTCATCATACTACCACCACCACCATCATCATACTAACCACCATCACCATACTACCATCATCACCATACTACCATCATCACCATACTACCACTACCATCATTACGATACTACCACCACCGTCATCATACTACCACCACCGTCATCATACTACCACCACCACCATCATCATACTACCACCACCACCATCATCATACTACCACCATCACCATATTACCATCATCATCACCATAAACTACCGGGGGTCGGGTCGATTAAGTTAATTAACTTAGCCAGTTAGATTTTGAAATACGGGTTAACTTAAGTTAATTGAAATTTCCTAAAATTAATTTATAAACTTTAATTAATTGTCAATTAATTTTCCTTTTAAAAGCGGGCGGTTTCAAGTGGTTAGACCCCCCCCCCCCATAGACCCATTGACAAGTAAGGTTAGTAGAGGTGGACAGATAGTCATTCGGGCAATAATTTTCTTTTAACAGGTTCCAGTGTTAAATTTACCCTTAGTAAGGTTTGCTCGACCCATCGATTCACCAAGTTTGGCAGCAGACTTAACTTAAAATATCACACCTTGACAAGTTAGGGTGTTGCTCTACCACGGCGGCTTCTCTCATAACCCTCGTGGCCGGCCCAAGGACCATCTAGGTGTGCATTTGTGTAAGGTGTAGAAGCTGTCGCCAATACAGCAACCACACTCAAAGTTAACGAGCTGCATGACCCAGTGTCAAGGAATAGTCCGAGAAGACCGGACAACTCGCCAACTGCACTGGCTAACCATTACCCTGAATACGATCCGCAAATCGATTAACATCCAGGTTCCCAATTACTGCTGAGTAGACAGAGCCAAATGCCGGGGATCGAATTATATATATATATATATATATATATATATATATATATATATATATATATATATATATGTGTGTGTGTGTGCAAGTAAATCACTGTAGGTGTGCGTGAAGCAAGTATATGCTGATAACCACAAGAACACATGTTCTTGTGGTTATATATATATATATATATGTTGATAACCACAAGAACATATAACACGCAGACTTTGAACATATAATCAATGACCTCACCAGCCAGGACTCGAACCCTCGACCTACTGAGTGGGACCAGGGAACGTTACCGACCATGCCACAAGGACACTAAAAGCAGTTCTAGACTATGTTATATTTCACACAAAGCCCATTAGTTAGTATCAAGAAAACAAAGTAGTTGATGGAGTAACTAAACTTGTTAACTTTTCAAATGAACTTGATTTAATTACGGTAGTTAATTTTCAGAATATGGTTTAACTTAGTAGGTCAAATTCCCAAATTAACTTAACTAGTTCATTTTGAAAGTTAACTGACCCAATCCTACTGTCGTCACTGCCCTGTCATCAACAACAACAACTTCTTCCAGGATGAGTTCCCTCCACACTATGTTTTCCAACTAACTCATTCATACCAGTGTTGTGTACTGTAGAGGACCTCGTAGATGATATAAGTGTAGGGGGAAGCTTGGGGGAGACGATCATGAAATATACAGTATGGGACCAAGTTCAACACACAGTAACACACACTATGTCCGAATTTTAGATGAACAACTTCCCATGGACAAGGTTAGGAAGCTCAACTGTGTGGCCTGGACCGAACAGTTAAGCCTCACTGGTACAAATATCTCACAAGTCAATAATAATAATAATACACTGAGTGAAATTTAAAACACTTACAGATAAATGCGAGTCAAATACAGCTAAATAGACCAACTGTATAATGTAGTGGGGCAGAGAATTAACACCACAGTGGTAAAGAAGAAGGTCCAATACGGTAAGAGAGACAAGTAAGGAAGGAGCTGTAACAAGTTGTATAGAAAATAATGAAGGAAGATGAACGTTATGTAGTCAAGAACACAAAAGAAAACTCCTATACGAGGTTTTGGAAAAGATTAATATAAGAATAACGTTGTGGAGAATATGTTCAAAGTAATGAAGAGATCAGCGAAAAAAAAAATCATTTTCATCTTAGAAGACACGAACAGTCCAATACTAATGACTTGAACAAACACTAATCGACGTCACTTCTGAAGTTTGCGGCACAATAAAGGAGATATTTGTACGCTGCAATAATGTACAGTGCAGTATAAAAATGTATGTTGGTGTTACAAGCCCAGACGCATTATAGCAGGGATTCTGAACCTGGGCTCCACGGTGCTAAAGGTACACTGTATTGACCGTATATAGAATATGTCATATAACCTTTTTTATGTTACACGGTTTATTAAAGAAAAAAAATGAATGCGTCACCATTGAGAGTGGTATGTAAAGGATTAAAACTCACTCCATTATATGTTTGATATGTCACTGAGCACCGTCCCAGTGATAACCTTGTGTATAATAAACAATGCCGAGAAGAAAGGAAATATTGAGTCTAGAATTTCTTAGTTAGTCTTCACTTAGAAAATTAAATACTGTTCTGTTCACCTATTCTTCGGAGAGACATCAACAGTTTAGTGAGCTCGGCCAAATTCGTCCATAATTTGAGAAAAAAAAATCTTATGAACTCTGGCAGCTGAACTAATCATCTTGTGATTAGAGAAGCGAAGACTGGGAGGAGGAATGATTAACGTGTGGTCAGTCCTCATTAGAATAGACAATATATATATAAAACAAAATGGAAAAAAATAGTATGATTATTGTTTATAAATATGGTTGTAGAATGATAGAATAAGCTAGCAGCACCATACTGTTATTAGCACCATACATTACTAGCAGCACCATACTGTTACTAGCACCACCATACTGTCACCATCATCACCATACTATCACAACCTCCGCCACCATACTGTCACCACCACCTTGTTATTACCGCCACTATCGCCACATTAGCATCACTCACTATCACAACCCTACTATCACCATCACCTGCACTTTCACCGCCACCACCACGCTCACCACAACCATAATGTCATCATCGCTCACTTTCACCACCACCAGTACGACCAAATTATCACCACCACAACTACACTATCACTGAAACACGATCAGCACTTCATCACCATCACCACTACCCTATCACCATCACCGCCACAATCACTATCACCACTACAATCACCATGACCACCAAACTATCACCATCTCCACCACAATCTTCATCACCACACCATCACCACACCATCACCGCCACACCATCACCACCACATCACCACCACACCATCACCACCACACCATCACCACCACACCATCACCGCCACACCACACCACCACACCATCACCGCCACACCATCACCACCACACCACCACCACACCATCACCACCACACCACCACACCATCACCGCCACACCATCACCACCACACCATCACCGCCACACCATCACCGCCACACCACACCACCACACCATCACCGCCACACCATCACCACCACACCATCACCATCATACCATCACCGCCACACCATCACCACCGCACCATCACCGCCACACCATCACCACCGCACCCATCACCGCCACACCATCACCACCGCACCATCACCGCCACACCATCACCGCCACCACCACACCATCACCACCACACCATCACACCATCACCGCCACACCATCACCACCGCACCATCACCACCACACCATCACCATTATAATGGTGTTGGGCCAACATAGCTGGCCGGGCCACAGCTATCATCCGTCTCCATCAGAATAATTCCATCATCATTATCATCATCTGTCATTAAAGTAATTATCATTAGAGATGATTGCCGAGGCTGGTGTGGGTCGAGATGCCAGTTAATCATTTTCCCAGAGAAATCCTCAACCCAGTGTCCGTATTCTTTAAACATTCGTATGTACTGTACGGTAGATCTCAGTACAAGAGAAGTGTTTTAGCTGAGGTAAAGTCTTTGTACAGTTCCAGAACCATCTTGTTAACTTTTGTTCCGTGACCAAGTGAGCCATTTGTATAATACAACTTGACTTAAAAACAAAACTTAAGATACGAATCTTTGAAGGTTCCCAACCTTAGGCTGTGTAGCCCCGGGTCGTGGATACAGGTTTTGATGTATTAGTCACACAAAGTAGTTATCTCTTGTACAGTTTTCACTCGTGGGTTGTTAAGAGCGATGCAGGTAACAAGGAAATATACAACAACTATCATAGGTAAACCACATACAAACTTGGCATTGTATATGTTGGGCTAAATCATCGGAAAACGTTGTGAACGTTTTAAAAAATAACCGAAAGCGATATTTCTCTATTGGTTAGGTTAGGTTAGTTTGGGTTTCTTTGGGTTGGGTTAGATTAGGCTACGTTACATTACGTTACGTTACGTTAGTTTGGGTTAGATTAGATTGTTTGGTTTGGTTAAGTTAGATTGGGTTAGGTTAGAGGAATTTCGAGACTGTCTAAAACTCTGTTGGTAAAAACGCATGAAGCAAAATTTCGATTTCTGGTGTTTGGAAAACAACCATAACGCGTTGTGGTCTTTTTTTCCGTTCGGTGATTGAATTCGGCCTTGGAGCCTAACATATATGTAAACGGCATTGTATTTCTAATGATAATATAATATCCTAATACTTAATTTAGGGAGGTTCATCTGATTTAGTCTTGAAATACAAAGGACGTGTGTGAGACCGGAGTAAGTTTATGTGTGGTGAAATGGTCTTGTTTAAACTATGGCTCACTATCTTAACCAGTCGCTACATACTGTAGGTTAAGGAAGGTTATGTGAAGAGAAGTTAGGTTAAGGAAGGTTATGTGAGGTTAGGTCAGGTTAGATTCAGTAGGTTATTGTTATATTGTTCCCTTATAGTTTATCTACACAAAGCGCTATGGTTTTCTTAACTTTTCCTCGTTATTCTCCCCTTTTGTGGCTATACTAAGTTGTCTCCTGGACCCTTGTCTCTTGAGATAACACACACACACACACACATACATGTGTGAGTAAAGTTCCGTTATAATAATATGCGATATAGCCCCCCAAAAAAAAAAAAAATATATATATATATATATATATATATATATATATATATATATATATATATATATATATATATATATATATATATATATATATATATATATATATTAAATAAATAAAATAAATCGGTAAAGAATTTGATTTTTTTTAAACCGGGTAAAATTCAGAAATCTATTTTTTTTAACCTGACGCTTCTTCAGCGCTGCCGACGCTAGGCGCTGCGCCCCTCATCCACCATTTAAGATTCAGGTAATTTTGTGTTTATTAAATTTATCCCTGTGTTAGCAGTAGCGGAAAAAAAATCCCACTCCAAACAATAAGCAGCTTTGTTTACTTTAACAATAATAAGGGTTGTCAGGGGGGGCAGCGAGCAGATTTGTTCGTGAATATGGCACCGGGGTCACCACTGTGTATAATTTAGTCTCGGAAGAAACAGATGATAAAGTTTTGTTCTGACGAGAGACTAACAAAGGTTCAAACAGCAGGGCCGTGAAGGTAAGGCACTACTGTACCTGGATCATTTATAATGAAGAAATCGGGCAGATTTACGACCTGTGGAAATTAACGAATTTTCTGTTTCTTCGAGATATCCGCCAACCGAAAAGTGCCTGGTCAGGGTCCTTTAGGTGTGAGGTGCCTTTCAGGGGTCATGGGTGTTTAGCATTCTGATGACAATTCAGATTTGTAAGAAGATGGATAATTATGCAGGAAAACAATGAAGGAATAGCCTCCGTAATAACTTCATCTAACAGCAACCTAACCTAACCTACTTATGGGTAATGTTTCGTAACTTTAAGATGTCACCTTACACACTTACAGTACCTGGTCTTATCCAATAAAAAGCGATGGCCCTCCACTCCAAACTCTTTGTCAATTCTCCGTGACTTTTCATTTATACCATCTCACCGAGGACCCAACTTCTAGCCCTACCTATACATTTGCCACTTGTTTCTACCGCCATTCCTCCACCCCGAATAATATGGCCGAAATATTTACTTTTCTTTGTTATAGGTTTCGGTATTTTTCTCTTTTTGTTTTGTTCACCTTAGTTATTCATTATTGGTTTTCCTGTCATTAAAAATTATCCCAAGTGGTCTCCTACGCCTCTCGTCTATACTGTACTGCAGAATTTTACTGACCAGTCATTGCATTTCCACGGTCTTATTGTAAAACTGAAGGTCATGTCTCTACCAGTAGTCCACTAATATTACTTAAGGTTGTTTTTGCTTTAACTATTCCTGTTTTGATTTCTTGTTCACGATTATCATCATAATTACGTCACTACTTAGAAAACACATATTATCCTATACTTGTTGCCTGCCATAATTGTTATTGTAAGCCTTATTATAATTTTGAAACAGTAATTACAGTACTTCCATCTTTATTGAATTAATTTTAAGCACGTAACCTTTGCATTTTGTCACTAGTCTTTTAAAGCAGTTTGTACAGTATAATGTTTTTTTTTTTTGTTAACTGTTCAACCCTTAACTCATGCGTTGTATGTATATTCCTTCCTCGCCTTTGACACCTGTTCTCTTCAACAACTATGAAGATATATAACAGCACACAGCCTTGTATAGTTCCCTGTGTAAACCTAAACCAGCTGGGAGAGTTCTTTACTAACATGGTAATGTCTTTACCGTAAACCTTCGTTCTCAACTTCATAAGATTGTTGTGTTTCACCGGTACACAAATTACTTTAAACATGAAGAGCATTTCACTTAAGATTCACGAGCTAAAGTTGGCTACTTTCTCCACTTCTCTTCCCTGACTAAATCTTTTTTGATCTTAATGATAAGTTATTGTTTCTTCTAGTCAGTATTATCTTTGAAAGTACATTTAATAATAGTTTGCTTACATGACTGCCTCATATTGGTGTAAGTACAGTTCGGTACTGTACAGTACAGTTCGGTACAGTACAGCACAGCACAGTACAGCACAGTTCAGTACAGTACAGCACAGCACAGTACAGTACATCACAGTACAGTACAGTTCAGTACAGTACAGCACAGTACAGTACAGTTCAGTACAGTACAGTTCGGTACAGTACAGTTCAGTACAGCACAGTACAGCACAGCACAGTACAGCACAGTTCAGTACAGTTCAGTACAGTTCAGTACAGTACAGCACAGTTCAGTACAGTACAGCACAGTACAGTACAGTACAGTACAGTACAGTTCAGTACAGTTCAGTACAGTACAGCACAGTACAGTACAGTTTAGTACAGCACAGTCCAGCACAGTACAGTACAGCACAGCACAGTACAGTTCAGTACAGTACAGTACAGCACAGCACAGTACAGTTCAGTACGGTACAGTTCGGTACAGTACAGTACAGTACAGCACAGCGCAGTACAGTTTAGTACAGTACAGTTCAGTACAGTTCAGTACAGTACAGTACAGTTCAGTTCAGTACAGTACAGTTCAGTACAATTCAGTACAGTACAGCACAGCTCAGTACAGTTCAGTACAGTACAGTTCAGTACATTACAGTTCAGTACAGCACAGTACAGTTCAGTTCAGTACAGTTCAATACAGTACAGTACAGTTCAGTACAGTACAGTACAGTACAGCACAGCTCAGTGCAGTACAATTCAGTACAGTACAGCACAGCTCAGTACAGCACAGGCCAGTACAGCTCAGTACAGCACAGGCCAGTACAGCTCAGCACAGTACAGTTCAGTACAGTTCAGTACAGTACAGCACAGTACAGTACAGTTCAGTACAGTATAGTTCAGTACAGTTCAGTACAGTACAATTCAGTACAGTACAGCACAGCTCAGTACAGTACAGCACAGCACAGTACAGTTCAGTACAGTACAGTTCAGTACAGTACAGTTCAATACAGTATAGTTCAGTACAGTACAGCACGGCACAGTTCAGTACAGCACAGCACAGCTCAGTACAGTACATTGCAGTACAGTTCAGTACAGTACAATACAGTACAGTTCAGTACAGTACAGTTCAGTACAGTACAATACTGTACTGTACTGTGCTGTACTGTACAACACAGCACAGTACAGTTCAGTACAGTACAGTAAGGCACAGTACAGTACTGTGCTGTACTGTACAGCACAGTACAGTTCAGTACATTTCAGTACAGCTCAGTACTGTACTGTACTGTGCTGTACTGTACAGCACAGCACAGTACGGTACCGTACAGTCCAGTACAGGACTCCAACGCTTCAGATATTGGTATTTTTAAGTTGTCAGGGGCGACACCTTTGTGGTAAACAGTTTCTTTGTTGCAGTCAAATATTGGACCCTATTCATATCAATTTGTGTAGAAATTGTTCTGGAAACTGACCAAGAGGGCTCAGGCTCTCACTTGGCTCAGTTGTTGTTATTGTCCAGTCTGTATCTCTATTTTTATGGCTAAATAAATTGTTTCAATATCATCAACCCACAAGCCTTTTTCAATATATATATATATATATATATATATATATATATATATATATATATATATATATATATATATATATATATATATATATATATATATATATATATATCCCTCACAGGTGATTTGGTTCCCAAATTATTTGCTTGCCTTTATTACCTCCACTCTGTTATCATTCCTTGACTTATTCTCCAACTTTCAATAACTTTTGGCTCAGAGAGGATGTTATTATCTCAGCTGTTTATAGTTGTTCTTCGTTTATTTCCTCTTTTATGGGTCAATATTGCATCTTTCTGTGTATTTCCTGCGGTTATGTCTGTTGTCATCATCTTCTATCTCCTAGTATTTGTTATTTCCTTCACACCTCCACCACCTTCTCCCTCACACACCTCCACCACCCCCACCACCGTCTCTCACACACCACCACCTTCTCCCTCACACACCACCACCTTCTCCCTCACACACCACCACCACCGTCTCCCTCACACACCACCACCACCGTCTCCCTCACACACATACGAGCATAAGAATGGAGGAAACTGCAGCGGGCCTATTGGTCCATGCTGGGCAGTCCCGTTTACACCCAACCCCTATTGATCATATATCCACCCAACCTGTGTTTGAAGCTATCCAGCGTATTCGAGCTAATGATGATGATCGGTAACTTGTTCCACTCGTCCACTACTCTATTTTCAAAACAATGTTTACCTATTCCGTTCCTTAATCTAAATTTGTCTAATTTAAAACAATTGTTACGAGTTCGCTCCTGGTTGGATAGTTTTAGTACCTTTGTTATATCACCTTTGTTTAGCCCTGACTTCCATTTGTATACCTCTATCATGTCGCCCCTCACTACGTCTCTCGAGGGAGTGCAAATTAAGATGCTTTAACCTGTCTCTGTACTCAAGGTTCCTAATGCCCGGGATTAGTTTTGTCATTCTCTTCTGAATTCTCTCTTGGGATTCTAAATCTATTCTGTAATACGGTGACCAGAATTGAACTGCGTAATCCAAGTGAGGTCTCACGAGCGCAAGATATAGTTTTAGGATGATCTCGCTAGTCTTGTAACTAACACTCCTTTGTATGAACCCAAGTACTTTATTAGCCTTGTTTCGGGCAAATACACATTGTTTACTTGGCTTAAGATTCCTTCTTATTATTACACTTAAATCTGTCTCGCATTCGGATTTCTCAATAGCATCGTTGTTCATCTGATATCTGGTTTCTCTGTTTACATCTAGACTAAGTACTTTACATTTATCCACATTGAATTTCATCTGCCATTTTTCAGACCATTCGAATTTTTTTTTAGACCTTCCTGTAATTTTGCGGAGTCCTCGACATTTAATTACACGCCCTATTTTAGTGTCATCAGCAAATTTACTTATGTTGCTGTCCGCCGATATCTATGTCATTTTATGTACATAATAAATAATAATGGTCCAAGTACTGAGCCTTGAGGTACTCCACTAGTGACGTTACTCCAATCGGATTTAGTGCCGCTCATGCTCACTCGCTGTCTCCTGTCCTGTAACCATGCACTAATCCATTTTAGAATATCTCCTTTAATGCCATGAGCCCCCACCTTTCTTATTAGTCTTTCGTGGGGGACTCTGTCGAAGGCTTTGCTAAAGTCAAGATTTACCACATCATAGTTGTGCCCCTCGTCCACTGATTCGAAAACAGCTGAAATTTTTTTTAATAGATTAGTTAGACATGAACGCCCGCTTGTGAAGCCATGTTGGGAATCATTGATCAACTTGTGCTTCTCCAGATGATTTCGAATAAAGTTTGAAATGATTGCTTCCAGTAATTTGCCAACAATTGATGTTTAACTGATTGGACGGTAGTTAGAGGATAGTGATCTATCTCCCTTCTTGAAAATGGGTATTACATTCGCTATCTTCCAGGATTCTGGTACTACACCTGTTTTAAGGACATGTTAAACGAATTTGCTAAGGGCATACTAATCTCTTCCTTACATTCCTTTAATACTTTGGCAAATATCTCATCGGGACCTGGTGACTTATTAGGCTTTAGCTTGTCTATTTGCTTACTAACTTCGTTACTAGTCACTACTGTCTCGCTTAATCTATTTTCTTCACTATCTCTGTATATAGTCGGTGCCTCGGGTATCATGTTTAAATTTTCGATGGTGAAAACTGTTCTAAAATATTTAATCAGATTATTGCTCATTTCTTCGTTGTTATCAGTTAGCTCGCCGATATCTGATTGTATTGGTCCAATCTTTTCTCGTGTTTTAGTTTGATACATTTGAAAGCATCCCTTGGGGTTTGACTTCGCCTCCCTTGCTACCTTCAGTTCACTATTCCTCTTTGCTTTTCCTATCTCGGTCTTAACCCTACTGGCCAATAATTTATAATAATCTCGGAGGTAAACTTATAATGACCACCACCACCACTTTCTCCCTCACACACCACCACCTTGTACACTGCCACTGACAGTCTCACCATCACTGACTCATCCTCTCTATACTTGCTCTTGATACCCTCAACTCAGGTTATCACCCTCTTGTCTCTGAAGCCAGACACAAGCACATGTGTCTTGTTGACGACGGTGTCAGGATCAAGCTGCTGTGGATCCCCTCTCACATAGGCCTCAGTGAACATGATAGGGTTGTTGCCTTAAACTCGCGTCTAACAATGACAATGTGGAGTACAATCTAGGACTACTAAACAGAACCTTAAAAACTGTAATCAGAAGCCCGTAGACAAATGCAAACAGGCAATCCAGTGTTCGCCATGATGAGATGTATCAAGTGAAACATGTATATGGAGCAAGTAACAAGATCACTAGATTACAAGATGTTGTAACCGCTAGACTAAGGTTAGGATATAAGTACCTCTGGCAGTATGTTCCTCAGGTATACTCCAACACTGAAACCTACCCCCCACTGTAGCCTTCTCTCTCTGTAACCTACCCCCTCCCACTGTAACCTCTCCCTGTAACCCACCCCTTTCCCACTGTAACCTACCCCCTCCCACTGTAACCATTCCCTGTAACCCACCCCTTTCCCACTGTAACCTACCCCCTCCCACTGTAACCATTCCCTGTAACCCACCCCTTTCCCACTGTAACCTACCTCCCACTGTAACCTCCCAACCCACCTCCTTCCCACTGTAACTCACCGCTTTTAACCTTCTCCCTGTAACCTACCCCCTCCCCACTGTAACTTACTTCCTGTAACCCAACTCTTCCCCACTGTAACCCAACACCCCTGCTTTTAAACCTTCTCTCCCTGTAACCTACCCCTTTCCCACGTAATCACCCTCCCACTGTAACCATTCCTCAACCCACCCCTTCCCACTCAGGTCCCACTCCTCCCACTGTAACCTCCTCAACCCACCTCTTTCCCCACTGTAACCTACCCTCCCACTGTAACCATTCCCTGTAACCCACCCCCTTCCCACTGTACCTACCCTCCCACTGTAACCTCTCCTGTAACCCACCCTTTCACTGTAACTCACCTCCCACTGTAACCATTCCCTGTAACCCACCCCCCTTTCCCACTGTAACCCACCTCCCACTGTAACCTCTCTCCCTGTAACCCACCCTTCCTCTACATCAACCTACCCTCCCACTGTAACCTCCTGTAACCCACCTCCCTTCCCCACTGTAACCCACTCCCTCCCACTGTAACCTACCTCCTGTAACCCACCTTCCCACTGTAATCCCACCGCTTTAACCTTTCCTGTAACCTACCTCCCACTGTAACCTCCTGTAACCCACCTTCCCACTGTAACCTACCTCCCACTGTAACCTACTTCCTGTAACCCACCTCCTTCCCACTGTAACCTCACTCTGCTTTTAACCTTCTCTCTCTGTAACCTACCCCCTCCCACTGTAACCTCTCCCTGTAACCCACCCCTTTCCCACTGTAACCTACCTCTCCCTGTAACCTACACCCCCGCTGTAATCTACTCTCCCTGTAACCTTCCCCCGTTGTAACCTAATCTCCCTGTAACCTAACCTCCCGCTGTAACCTACCTTCCCTGTAACCTCCCCTCCCTGTAACCTACCCCCTCCCGCTGTAACCTACTCTCCCTGTAACCTACCGCCCCAGTGTTCGTGTGCATCTGTAACTAATTGTACGTGTGTTTTACAGCCTGTACGGTAGTGTGGAGAACCTTATTTAGTTCGAGACAAAAGTTACAAACATAAGTCAGTTTATTGGTGGTAATGATACTACAGTAATGTGTTGCTGTAGTGTAAGGAATTGAACTTTGCCTCGTACAGCAGCTAGTTTATTGTGCACCCCATACTCCTCCTGTGAGCGGTAACACAAAAGGGTTACAGAGTAGAGGTCACAAAGGGTGTGTACAACAGACCCCAGTGGTCAGGATATTATGGTGTTGAATGTTACAGAGTATTTCATATTCATTGTTTGTTTACTTCTGTACATAGAGAGTGACTTATTGACAACTGCATGAGTGTGAGGCAGTATGTCTGGCCACACACTTTGTTATTCACATTTGTGTGAGAGCTATTCAAGCACATTGTGTGTTTGGTTCTATACATGGGAAATGACTTGGCTATTTAGCTACTAATTGCAAGAGATACAATGTTATCAGTAGAAATAAAGTGTTGTGCCATTTCACACACAATGTGCTTGAACCTGTCCCTAAAAGGTTCTATCTTCACACAGTCGAGGACGTAGTGTTGGAGTGTGTGGCCATATGTCTGGCCACACACTTTACATTTAGTCTTGTTCACATCTGCTTGAGGGATATACTGCCAGAGGTACTTATATCCTAACCCTAGTCTAGCGGTTACAACATCTTGTAATCTAGTGATCTTGTTACTTGCTCCATATACATGTTTCACTTGATACATCTCATCATGGTAAACAATGGATTGACTATTTCCTGTTTGCACTTGTCTGCTTGTGTCAAATTCATCAACAAGATCTTTCCTAATTACAGTTTTAAGGGTTCTTTTTGACAGACCCAAATTGTATTCAACAGTGTCTCTGTTAGACGCGAGTTTGGCGAGGGCATCAACTCTGTCATGTTTTATGAAGCCTATGTGAGAGGGGATCCACAACAAGTTTGATCTTGACACCCCGGTCAACAAGGTACACATATTTGTAAGCGCGTGACAACTTGAGGTGAGGGTGTCAAGGGCAAGTAGTAGGGATAGAGAATATGGGATGAGAAGTCTGTTTTTAAGAATAGTTTCAACATATTTAATGGTTGTGAGTATGGCAACTAATTCAGCTTGTAGAGTTGATGCCCATGTTTGTTAATTCTAACTCCTTTCTCAATTGTATTACCGTTAGATTGAGTCACTTCCAGCCCTCCCACAGGCAGTGTTAAGAGATCCATCAGTGTAGATGGTCTGTGTGATGTTATCATCAGTCTGTAGGATGTGTATGTGTTCAAGAGCTCTCACTTTGGCAGTGTGTTGGAGATAAGAACTTTGTATAATCAGTCGTTTGGGCGGGTATGTCGGTATTGTGATGTCTCAGAGAACTGTCCAGCTGCCTGTGTAGAACCTTTGAGAGGCTGGTTCTTGGCAGACTCTTATATAGAGTGAGAGAACACTTGTCCCCTAACAAAAATGGCTTCACTCATGGTAAAGGTGTACATAATTGTATTACTACACTTTTACCTGTACATGGCGATGAAAGACACAGATGCACCACATATCTTGACCTAAAAGCTGCATTTGATATTGCCAATGGGCAATTTATTTTGTACTAACTACAAAGTGGATGTAGGAGGTCGGCTGTTACGCTGGATAAGTGGTTACCTCAGTAACAAGGGCTGCTGCACTGTTTCTGGGTTACAAAAGTGAAGTCAAAGATATGCAACTTGGGACCCCCCAAGGTGGAGTACTTAGTTCCACTTTATTCATTGTTCTTATGAATGCATTATTAAAGTCCATCCCAGACAGTTCTAGCAATATTATAGTCTCTGACTAAGATGACATTCTCGTACATAACTACAACTCAATGCTGTAGGGGAGAGGACTTCAAGGCTGTGTTTTGTACCTTGTATATTTTTGTCGCGTTTGTTACTCTGGTGTAATGGTTGATGTTTACTATTGCAGAACAGTCATGGGGTGTACGACGCCATTTACGATGACCTTCTTGCCCTTATCTTTTTTCAGTAATATCGCCTTTTTTTCCAAAAGTTTAACAATGACTCTGCAGTTTTGTAAGTACAGTATGTTTCGGGATATTTATCTGCAGGTGTAGGAGCTGCAGCTGTGCATCAAGGTTTCATTCGTCAAAATATGGCTGACAATGACTGTCCTCGTCTGGTTAAAAAGAAAAAAAAAAGGATTTGAAACAAACGAAAACAAAATTGTCTTACTCTTAATCTCAGAAAAACTATCTGAATTCTTACAGCTCAAACATTTCATGTATATTCTAGTGTTACCACGTATAATGTTTCCCAGTTTTAAAAAGATTATCAGATTACTGGAGGTGTTTCTTGCACCAAGAGTTCAAACAAACTTATCTCACCTTATCAACTTTAGCCGACCACTCATCACCTATTTTGCATGTTGTAATGCTGGCCGTGGAGACTGTAAAAACTAGAACTAAAGAATACTATACTGTAGGTGTACACAACCTAGTATGCCATTGTGCTAGACTTGTGAGATTCCCGGCCGTTGGTGCACACTGACCACATTACATTCTAGCCCCCCCCCCTCCCTCCACACCCTCCACCAACACTGTCACTTTCTGACGAACTCTTTTTCACTTAAAATATTCCTTTTGTGCACAAAAGTGCCTCTAAAAATCGGAGTGTGATCCAACCAATAAATCATGTGCCATCCTCATGTCTGAGGATCGGCGACCATGGCCCTCTACTTATACATGGCAGAATTTCTTATAAGCTAAGCAGATAGTCTTGTTTAGATGCCCTGAAGAATTTATTACATAATGAGCGAGGGTTGTGCTCCCTGCTGAGGCATTCTTGCTTCTAAAACTCTTAACACTAGAAACCTCAACACCTTCACTACTGGGACGCCACTTTTAATATTCTCGAGGGGCACCCAGACACAAGGTGTTAGTAGACTGTCTCCACTAAATGAGCTTTGTATTTAAGTTAAATTTGCTATTTACACTTTATTTTGTGTTTTGAATTACATATCACATAAATAGTAATGTTTAGGTGAATACTGTCCACGCCTTATGGCTCCTGATTCACTAACAGCTGATGGTGACCTCAAGTAGTGGATTATAACATTACTGTACATGATTACAGTATTGTTATCTCATGAACCTTACTATATTGTGCGTCGCTTATATTCATCTTGATCGGTCTGGAAGCCATCTGTTGCAAATTAAAACGAAGCAACGTAGTAGATTAGAGGTAGAAAATGACCTGCGTTGTGCCCTTTCAAGCACTCCTCCGCCTATCCCAGAATTGGCGAAGAAAAAACAATCACAGGTTTCTCATTGACTGTAATCTTCATCTGAATAAAATTAATTACAAATTTACAATATCCTGGTATTCTATTGAACTTTTTGTTTATTGCATTATGCTTCAGTTTGGTCTGTTAAGTAATTCATTATAAATAAAAAAAACTATTTTACTTTTATTCAAGTTTTATAAATCCATCAACATTTTCAATTGGCATTTAATTTGTAAAACTCCACTATAAAAATAATCCATGTAAAATTGTAAATGTATAATGTACTAATATGGAAAAAATAAAGGATTTTCAGTATTATATGCATATTATTTGGAATGCACTTTTTGAGGCAGACAATCTTGGAAAGGAGGGGGGAATGACATTCTGACATATGGTGAAAGGGGTGCATGGGGCAAACAACGTTGAGAACCACTGGCCTAGACCAACTCCCTCCCCTGAACCCTCCCCCCCACCGGAATATCAACAAGTTCTCGCCTGAAGCTACTACTTCGTTGAGGAAAGGAATGGTGCCAGTGTTGAATAGTGGTGAACAGTGCTTTAGTCAGTGAAAAAACAATTCAACAATAACAGCCGAGTCGTACCCAAGCTAACCTTCACACAGTGAAGTCCCAGGTACCCAATGATAACTGCCCCTGACTCAACAACACCGGCTGTGTGTTAATCCGTCCACGATAGGGAGGCCTGGGACCACACCTCATTGAGGTCCTGTGACACCAGACCACATGCTACCCCCATGATGCTACGACACCACGGAGTGAATGAGTTGCTACAGCATCATGTGAAGTTCCTCATTACTACACCACGTCAGGCCCCTCATAACACCATCTATGAGGGAATTACTACACCACTTCAGGCCCCTCATAACACCATCTGTGAGGAAATTACTACACCACGTCAAGCCCCTCATAACACCATCTGTGAGGAAATTACTACACCACGTCAAGCCCCTCATAACACCACCTGTAAGAGAAATTACACCACGTCAAACCCCTCATAACACCATCTGTGAGGAAATTACTACACCACGTCAAGCCCCTCATAACACCACCTGTAAGGAAATTACTACACCACGTCAAGCCCCTCATAACACCATCTTTGAGGGAATTACTACACCACGTCAAGCCCCTCATAACACCATCTGTGAGGAAATTACTACACCACGTCAGGTCCCTCATAACACCATCTTTGAGGGAATTACTACACCACGTCAAGCCCCTCATAACACCACCTGTGAGGAAATTACTACACCACGTCAAGCCCCTCATAACACCATCTCTGAGGAAATTACTACACCACGTCAAGCCCCTCATAACACCACCTGTGAAAGAATTACTTCACCACGTGAGGTAACTCCTAACACCATGTGGGGGGAGTTACTACACCATGTGAGGTCCCTCCTAACACCATCTGGGAGGGAGTTACTACGCCATGTGAGGTCCCTTCTAGCACCATCTGGGAGGGAGTTACTACACCACGTGAGGTCCTTCATAACACCACCTGTCAGGGAATTACTACACCACGTCAGGTCACTCATAACACCGTCTGTGAGGGAACTACTACACCGCGTCAGGTCCCGCCTAACACCATCTGTGAGGGAGTTACTACACCACGTGTCTGCTGTTCATCACCTCAGCTCACATGATCTACGTGACCTCCACTGTAAACATTAATCTGTATGTTCACTGTATGTTCCTTCACCTTTCTCTAATGAAGGCTTTTGTTAAACCACCAATATATGTTATAAGTCATTTATGTCCAATGTATATTTTCAGCCTTCGGGCTGCAGAACTTTTTCAATAAACCGTTAATTATTAATATTATTATTATTATTATTATTATTATTATTATTATTATTATTATTATTATTATTAATACAGTGACCACCTTACAATAGTGACCACCTTACTACAGTGACCACCTTACTACAGTGACCACCTTACTACAGTGACCACCTTACTACAGTGACCACCTTACTACAGTGACCACCTTACTACAGTGACCACCTTACTACAGTGACTACCTTACTACAGTGACCACCTTACTACAGTGACCACCTTACTACAGTGACCACCTTACTACAGTGACCACCTTACTACAGTGACCACCTTACTACAGTGACCACTTACAGTGACCACTACTACAGTACCTTACTACAGTGACCACCTTACTACAGTGATCACCTTACTACAGTGACCACCTTACTACAGTGACCACCTTGCTACAGTGACCACCTTACTACAGTGATCAGTTATTTGGTTGTTTGTATGAACATTATAAGATCTTTGACGTCGTTACTCCTAAATTTTTACAAGTACCATATCTGAAAAATTCTTACGCATACACACACACACACACACACACACACACACACACACACACACACACACACCACTGTTGACACATTTCGGTGAGGTGTTTCAAATATTCTTATAAAATCAGTCATCATCATCATCATATTCAAATTTAAGGCAAAAGATTTAATAATTGTTGTATATAATTTAGTGTCCGTCTTCAGGATTCCTCAAGACCTTCCCTTGTATATTGTTATTGTTTCAGTGAGTAGGTGTCCCCCCCCTAAGTGTACCTCCTTCATCAACCGGCCCCGGGCACATTTCCCACACACGGAATAGTTTCTTTTTTCAGATAAGAGTAGATGGTTCATGTAAAGTCATGTTTGGGCCGGGGTTTGATATCGAACTATCTCACTTGTTAACACTTGTCTGAATGAGTGTAGAGTAGTCGCTGGTACCTTTGATGAAGCTGGGTGAGATAATAGGTAGTCTCACGGCGTGTCACCTTTGATACAGTCGAAGTTTTGAGTCGTTGAGTCGTCCAAGCCCACCTGGGTTACACTTGTAATTATCTTAGCTTGTAAGTATACACAGGTGTACACAGGTTCTGTTATCTTCATTTGTGGTTCCTTGGTTTAATGTTAACACACGTGGTGATTTTCTAGTTATATTGGATGCTCTGGTAGTTACAGAATTGTTTGTTGACAGACTACTGAGCATTAGCTATTAGCTTGTAATTAGCTGATAAATTAGAGAGAGATACAGCCTTGGGAGCTATGCTCACACACGTCTCTTTGGTACTGTGTCTGGCTGTGAACCGTGAATTGTGTGAAACTGTGAACTAGGTGAACCTCTCTCTGTCTGCTTGTAAGGGGGTTATGTAATCTATACGTCAACACAGAGATAAGAGGCTACACTCCACAGGCCTACTCTCACGGAGGCCTGGGGACATATATTTATGGGTTGTAACCTGAATCTGTGTGAAACTACAAATGTTTATGTGTACTGTCCACCCTAGGAGGTGTGACAGAACAAATGTTTATGTAGCTGTATGCTCAATAGTCTGGGTGATAGAATGTATATAATGAATATATGTCCTTAGCCCATATTTATATAATACTGACTGATAGGGACTAGAACATCCATGTAAAGTCAGCCACAAAAGTCCGGTAACCTGTCTCAATATTCTGGATCCGTAAACGAGCATTCGAATTACGACCGATTGTCCGAACTCTGGCAGTATAGAGACACGGGGGTCGAAACTGTTATTGTTTAGGGAGGTGCAGGAGGCGATGAACTAATATTGTGTTTCTCTTACAGCCGTCGCCCGAGGTGAAGTTCGACAACAGCCAGAGAGAAGGTTAGTGATCCTCCCCTTGTCTCACCCGCCATCATCCCCCGGACACACCCACCATCATCACCCAGACACACCCACCATCATCACCCAGACACACCCACCATCATCACCCAGACACACCCACCATCATCACCCAGACACACCCACCATCATCACTCAGACACACCCACCATCATCACACCCAGATCTTCACTATAGAATCTCAGCATCAAAATAATATCCGTAAAGTGAATAGTCTCACAGATTGGAAACACCAGACTTTTATATCTCACTAATGTCTGAGTGTAGTGGCGGGGTGGGTGTCCTTCCGGGCAGATTCAATGGTTCCGGCTTGGAATCCTCGTTGAGGAGACAATGTGTGAATAATACCAGTGTGTAGTGTAAGCGCATCACCACCAGGTTCTTGTAATAACCCAATTGACTGATAAATACCCAGACCATAGAGGGAGTCACAGCCCCGTTCCTGTGTGTGACGCGGGACGACCTCTACCTTCCCCAGTATAAGAGAGAAAGTGTTGGCCAGAGTCGTGCCAACTGAGGGTCTACAAGACTTACTATACCTTAAGTTAAGAGTGGGTCAAGTAGCATTTTCTCGTACAGATTTCTAAAACTAACATTTTAGGTTGTACTGTACACATGTAATGAATTATTATCCTCGAAAGACTACCTGGCGCATTAACAATTAGTGTTGTGTAGCTGGAGGTGACAAGATGAGCACTTTCAGGTGGCAGGTGTGTGTGTGTAATTATTTTTTTTTTAATTTATTGGGCACCGCCCTACATCCTTGTGTAAGGTGAAGCGCAGAAGCGTTTACAGCGCCCAACAGGGAAGCATGCTAAGTTCATGCTTGCCTTATGTCTCACGAGTTAAGGGCGTAGAAGCCTGAAGAGTCAATGGTTTATGTCTAAGCAAGCTATTGGAATTTCCAACAACTTGTCCCTGAATACGAATTCGCAACTTTCGACTTACACCAGGTACCTACTGTGCTGCTAGGTGAACAGGGACCAAGAGGACTAGGAAGTGTCCAAACAACTTCCGCCGGCCCGGGAATCGAACCCGTGACATCTTGCTTGCGAGGCAAGAACGGTACCGCTCTACCACCAGCTCCCCCGGTGTGTGTAAAATAAAGAAGAAACGGCTGAATGTCTTCACCTCTGCGGACGACGTATGTTTCCCTGGTAAGCTACAATAATCACGACTCGCCAGGATTACAAGTGACTACTACAAGAAAGTATTTGTTGTATCAGTAACTAAAACTCACCTCACGGGGCAGCTAAAACAATATTATGAAGTGATTTACGTCGATTTAGGAATGCAACAAAAACAAAATCGAAAAATGTTATATAGTGTGGCGAAAAAATAAGAATAGAAAGAAATACAAAATAAAAAGGATATATTAATCTACACCACGAGGATGCCGGAACACCAGCTTTTTACAGTGAGACCTTGTATAAGTATGGAAACACAGAAGAAGGCAGAGCATTCCACGGTTTAGAGGCAGCTTTAGCAATGTTGAGGATGTGTGACTTCCATGACATATTATAGGAAATGGTGAGGCCTAGCATATCTATTTTAGAATTTGGCAGAATGATAGTATCTTGAAATGTAATTGGTGGGAGATCATCTAATTTGGAAAGTAATTGGTAAATACTGAGTTTTATTACTATTGAATTTAACCAAGTTTGTACCTCCCCATTCGGAGATGCTGCACAGATCCGCATTGATAGAAGTCATGATATCAGCTCTAGAAACAGATCTAGTTTGAGAGTTAGGAGGAAGGGGAAAATGTGAAAAAGAGTGAAGAGTAGAATCATCAGCGTAAGAATGGATAGAATTAGTTGTAGAGGCGAAAGAGGCTAGCTCAGGTGAGATTAGGTTAGGTTAGATTAAATGTGGCTATGTTAGGTTAGATTAAATGTGATTAGGATAGATTAAATATGCTTAAGTTAGGTTAGATTAAATATGCTTAAGTTGGATTAGGTTAGATTAGATGCAGATTACCTTAGGTTAGATTAAATATGGTTAAGTTAGATTAGATAGGGGTTAAGTTAGGTTAGAATAAATGGGGTTAGGTTAAGTAAGGTTAACATAAGGGTGTTTAAACACCAGCTGACATAACCCGGGGTTCTTGACCATCACGAGGTTCCAAAACAAACCTAACCTAACCTTGTCATTCTCAGGCTGGTCCTCACAGTAGTCACCTCGGTGGGTCAGTAGTGTTATTGACTCGCCTTTGTGGAATACTCAAATATTAGTACAGTAAAGCAAAATGGTCTTCATCTGATCCACGAATTATATTTTTTTCTTCACCTATTACATGTTGAAGAATTTCCCAGAGGTTTTCTTGATATTAGTGACTTAGAGACTTAATGGAAGCTGTATATAGGATAGTCCCTGTAGTTATGTAAAGGTCAGTCACTATAGTGCCCAGTGGAGGGATATAACGGTAAATACACAAGGAGAGACACTACGGAACCCTGAGTTATTGGAGGCCAAGTTAGAGCACCGTGATGACGTGTGGCAGTGAAGTAAAACAAGTGACACAACCAACTATATAGAGACGAGTCACCATCAGTCTCAGTGAATACCAGACTGATGCAGTAGTAGTAGACTCACCAACAGGGCTAAACATTCCTTAACGACGGAAACACTTAAGGCTGGAGTCTCACCGGGGTTTGTTCTTACGGCCTGACCAAAATAAAAGTTGTAAAGCTTGATGTGTGTGGAACAAGAACCAGCTCGGCCCGGAAATTTTCACCAGTGTCCTTATTTAGCCGTGAAACCGCCTCCCACCTCCACGGAATCGGAAAGGACGCTTCCCTTAAAAGTTCACGTGCAGCGAGTTCTTGCGGGAACAAGCGGAAGTGTTTGTCAACCTCCAAGAATAATATCGCCTCCGCTGGCCACTGGAGGAAAAGCTCCTGTCTGCCTGGACAATGGTAAGCCTGGCGAAGGACTTGATGTTCTGAGACTCAAACGAATTCTCGAGAAAATTGTTACTAGCAGTTCATATCTTGGGCCACAAAAACCTCCTCCTACATCTGCTACAGCCTTACTCGGCTGTAGCAGAATCTGGGGAAAATGTGGTACGGTACACGAGAGTACAGTAGGGAAAGGTGAAAGACGGATTGTCCAGCTCGTAAACACATATAACTGTCTCACTGACTGAGGCATGGTGAGGTGCAGATTCAGGCAGCACAAGACGGAGTGCCGTGCTGCTCGTGGCCAGCAGAGGGACGACCGGTTACACCAGTTCACAACTTCCTGATGCTGATGGTGAAAATGATGTCGACGACGTGTGAATCATGACCAAGTGTGTCAACAGTAACTGTTGCAACTGACACTAGACGAGTGACCAAGTGTGTCAACAGTAACTGTTGCAACTGACACTAGACGAGTGACCAAGTGTGTCAACAAACTATTGCAACTGACACTAGACGAGTGACCAAGTGTGTCAACAAACTATTGCAACTGACACTAGACGAGTGACTAAGTGTGTCAACAAACTATTGCAACTGACACTAGACGAGTGACCAAGTGTGTCAACAAACTATTGCAACTGACACTAGACGAGTGACCAAGTGTGTCAACAAACTATTGCAACTGACACTAGACGAGTGACCAAGTGTGTCAACAAACTGGCACTGTACGAGTGGCCAAGAGTGTCAACAGTAGCTGTTGCAACTGACACTGGACGAGTGGCCAAGTGTGTCAACAGTAACTGTTGCAACTGGCACTGTACGAGTGGCCAAGTGTGTCAACAGTAACTGTTGCAACTGGCACTGTACGAGTGGCCAAGAGTGTCAACAGTAGCTGTTGCAACTGACACTGGACGAGTGGCCAAGAGTGTCAACAGTAGCTGTTGCAACTGACACTGGACGAGTGGCCAAGTGTGTCAACAGTAACTGTTGCAACTGATACTGGACGAGTGGCCAAGTGTGTCAACAGTAACTGTTGCAACTGACACTGGACAGAGTGACGAATGTGTCAGCAGTAACTGTTGCAACTGGCACTGTACGAGTGGCCAGAAGTGTCAGCTTATTATGTTGCAACTGACACTGGACGAGTGGCCAAGTGTGTCAACAGTAACTGTTATAACTGACACTGGACGAGAATTGACCAGAAGTGTTATCATATTAACTGTTATAACAACATGGACGAGTGGCCAGAAACATGTCAACAGTAACTGTACAACTGACACTGGCCGAGTGGCCAAAGAATGTCAACAGAAACTGTTACAACTGATGACACTGGACGATTGGCCAGTGTGTCAACGGTAACTGTTACAACTGACACTGGACGAGTGACAAGTGTGTCAACAGTAACTGTTGCAACTGACACTGGACGAGTGGCCAAGTGTGTCAACAGTAACTGTTACAACTGACACTGGACGAGTGACCAAGTGTGTCAACAGTAACTGTTACAACTGACACTGGACGAGTGGCCAAGTGTGTCAACAGTAACTGTTACAACTGACACTGGACGAGTGGCCAAGTGTGTCAACAGTAACTGTTACAACTGACACTGGACGGAACTTGGAACTATCAAGATTTTATCCCTCTTACCGTAGCTACTTGGTGTCTCGTACAGTTGTGTCTGGAGACCTTTACATATATTACTTCAAACTTAACTTGATTATATATATTATCTACTGTACAGTATACATATACATACGTCTTGATAAAATCACACGGGAAAAGGGAAACAACGGAGCACCTTAGCTTTCGTCTTTATTCAAGACATCTTCAGAGGCAACTTCAGTTGCCTCTGAAGATGTCTTGAATAAAACAGAAGTGTATTATCCGTCCTACGTGTGTTGGAGGATCTACTCCTACTGATTTGACTGACTGACTGACCTGATGCACTGCACTTCCCTTCCATTACATATTTAATTCCCAAATACAAGAAACAATCTCAAGCTATCAGTCGACGATCATTGGTGCCGAGTGACAGATTATGTTTATCATCGTCGGTGGTGAGGGCCCTCAACATGGTGGACAAGTCTCTCAAAGTACACAGTTGTGGTGCACTTACTGCATCTGACACTACCAAGAAGTCACATTACTAGAACAGTTGATCAGGTTGGTGGCCAAGGTAGTAAAATCCTGAGTGAGGAAGGTGGGTAATGAGCTGGCCAGGTGGGATGGATGAACACACCTGGTCATTGATTAAGCTGCCTGGAGAGGTTATATATCTCTCGTTTGTTTGTTTACTTCAACGTTTACTGATATATTGTCTTACACACAACAGTTTTTATGACAGTAAATAATTCATTCATTATGACAATGTATTGATAATTATGATGTAGTGTTTTTCCTGGGGTCATTTGTCTGGGATTCACGTAATGTGTTAGATGTACAGACTCAGTTCTTCGTCATTCTGTATTTTTGTTCTGTGAAATAAATATTTATCTCACATCCATTATTTCGGTGATTCAGTGTAAGTTATATAATATTATCAAGTGTAGGACCACAAGGCTCGTTGTGAGTCAGTCCTCGGTACACCTGGTAAATGTTTTGATTAACAGTTACCTTCCCGCCGATGTTGAATTATGAAAACAATGCTGTGTGTGTGTGTGTGTGTATGTGTGTGTGTGTGTGTGTGTGTGTGTGTGTGTGTGTGTCCTGTGTGTGTGTGTGTGTGTCCTGTGTGTGTGTGTCTTTGTATTAAAATGGCTGGTTGATGTATCTCAAGATTACCCGAATCTCGTCACGCACCGCACACTCTCCATCTCTATAACCAACGTTCATAACTTATCTTCACTAATCACAAGATTTATGAGTTATATTCTTGAACGATATCTTGACTCATGTCCAAAATTTATAGTGATATATTTTTTTCCCGTGACTGTTATTCATACCTGTTGGGCACCATACCACCGTGGCCAGACCATACACGGGAAGGAAATGGTGTGGCTAGTGTAAACAACCTCTGTAGATATTGGTGACAAGGCAGACGATCGTGTCACCCGCTCACCAGCCGTAACACCGTTGTTCTGACTAACAATGAGTCACGTTAGCCATTGTATAGTATAAGCTTACCATCACACCTCTCGCCCCCCCTACAAAAACACTTGCAAGTCATTAGATTCTGGTGTGGAGGTCAGCTCGGCGGCCCCAGACTACTACCCTGCAACTCACACAAGGTCCCATACCTGTCCTGCCATTCCTCTTCACGTAGTAGCCGTAGTTCTGTCCATCCTGGTGTCATTATGTAAATATTTTAACCACCTATTCTATACCCGTGTCCCAGGAGAAGTCTACAACAAGGGGCTGCGACAGGAAGGGGGCGGCCGGAGTTGTTGTCATACACAGTAGGTTGCCTACCTCATACACCTTACCTTTTAGTAGAGGTACAGCCAGAAGTTCCTGGACAAATTTAAAGTCATGGAAAAATCTTGTGAATTACCAAAAGTGAACACATTATTGATTAAGTCCTAAAATTGTGTCCGAGTTTCTTTTTTGGGCGGATTATCGTGAACTGAGTCCTTTCGTCTTGATGTTTCTCCAAGTCTGAAAATTCTGGATGTAACAGTCCATACCAAGACCTGTTGTGTATATTATAATACATAAGGACCCCCCGTACACCCCAGGAGATAAGAGACACGATAAGTAAAACAAGAGGACTTCAGTTCATGATGTGATGTGTAAGAGATATTTGTGTGTACCATTTTGAGTAGACACGTGGTTGAGTTTCAGTTGACTATTGATACATTCCTTCAAACGTGTTCTCTATGTTTACATGTAATTCGCTTTCCTTTCGTTTTTAGGAACAATTAGTGTGTGTGTGTGTGTGTGTGTTATAAACTCATAATAAAGGTGTATTTGAAGTAGTGTGGTGGATAATAAAAAGTTGGTTGATGGGATGGGTGTGAGGGTGGCAGGAGGCCGCACTGACAAAAAGTTGATTATACAGTTACTCAGTGATGGTGCTGGGTGTAGCTGTTGGTCGCTCTCATACTGTTGGTCATTAAGTCATGGAAAAAATCATCTGGTTCTCGTGCAAAAGTTGTGGAGAAGAACTAGATATGAGACAGTGAAGGAAGTAGTGTTATATTTGTTACCGTGATGACATCCAAACATGTTTCCGTCCCTGTTTCACTTCTTTTAACAGTTTTATGATAATATAAATAATTCAGTTTCATTTTCTGTAGAACTTTGGCTCCCAGAAGACTCAGACTTTGTATAATCTAAGTCAATATTGTTTTTTTTTCTTACTTTTCTTCGACAAAATTTCAACAGGAACATTAAGTTACTTAGAGTGTATTTAGGAAGGGAAGGTATCTGTAGTTTTGAGAAGTTTAAAGTAAAACTAATTTAAAGATCTAAAACGTGGGCCAATGTCTCTCTGTTGTGTAGAGTTGATAAAGGATTTGATAGGGTGTAACAAAGGGGCCTTATATAATAGATGTCTTGGAAAACTGATGCATTAATGTATTAGACTTCAGGACATCTTCACTTGCATCAGGAAGCTAGGGTGTGAGTGAAGACCGAAGTTAATTGTTGGCCAAGCTTTAGAGAGTTACACTTTAGAGAGTATGTTATCCCGAGCGATATGTAACAACTGATGACTAGTTTGATGGTAACAGTTGTAAGTGACGAGGAAGTTAATGGTTAAGGAATTATTATTGGCTGAGTTACTGTTGTTAAGATGGAAGTAATGGTTGTTTTAGAAGTAATAATAATACCACAAATAAAATCTATGTTAGGTATAATAATGAAGGGGAAACTTCTGTGTATTTGTGGAGCAACATAAATTATGATATAACTTGTGAAAGAGAAATTAAAAACAAGAATGTCAGATGAAAGCGGCAGTTGATAATATAAAACTCTGTTAGGAGGGAATTTGAGTTTAGTTTGAGAAAAAGGCTGTTGAGATGTACAGTTGTGTAGGTCAGGCGGGTTGACACTTCAAGCAGACATCGGGGGGAGGCTAGAGTCCTTTGGTGTTTCAGGAGAATGTTAGATATAAGTTATACTGATGGGAAAACAAATGAAAAAATACAGTACTGTTATATTATATGAAGAGAAAAACTGGATATAAATAATATAAGAAATATAAGATTATTTTTCCTTATAATCAAGGATGGGAAGATAATTATGGTAGAAATATTAATATACACAATTAGGTATTGGAGCCAAGAGTCATGGTCGCCAACCCTCAGATATGAGGATGGTACCTTGACTGAGGGGTACACATCATTACCGCGATACTTATACCTGTACAGTAAGAGTATAGCAGTATATCTTGTGCATCACCAGAACACTGATGCCAGACTCCCCAGCCACTGTACTGTACCTTTAAACCACCACAAAGTGTATGTTACACTCTGTCCTACTAGTGTTTTGACACGTCATCACCGTCGTTATTATTATTTTACTGAGGCGTCAAATGTCCTAAGATTTGTACAAGGAGTTAGTAGACTGTGTCCCACTCTTTGTTTTGTTCAGTACACCAGGTTACTGTACAGTCCTTACGGGTCCCCTCTTACAGACCTTCGTGAACCTGACAGAATTAAGGCTCTAGTTGAACTCATCTGACAGTAGACCCCTTAGATGTACACTGTGGCCTGACACACACACACACACACACACACACACACACAGTTCCTCACACTGTGCGAAAATAGAACCTTTTAGGGACCGGTCCAAGCACATGTGTTTGGTGGTGAGATAACTTATACATTGCGACTGTATCCACATTTTGCACCTCAGTCATATTGAAGACCATAACAGCCTGAACACTGTGGCCCGAAGTAATACCTTATGTGATTTTTGTTTATCAGTTTACGCTGCCGCTCACGGGAGGAGTATAGTGTGCTGTTGCCTGTTAAAAGTTCATTCAGAAATTATTGAGACTTTTTACTGTAATGTATATTTTGCATGTAGCTATTATAATATATTAAAAGTATATGAAGTTACATTTACAAGGTAGGTTGACGTTATGAGTTAGTGAGAGTCAGGATCACCAGTACTACGACGGAGAGGGGGGGGGGGGTGTACTCCTCCCGCCTCGTTCATGTATGTAAGCGTACAGGTGTGTCGGCTTCACCTGTAAACATCTGCCCACATATGTGCCGTTCTAACCACCTGCCATCTTTGTGACGTGTGGGCTGTAGCTACACCACCCACCTGTACTACACCTCACCCACATCTTAAGTTTTGTTCAAGGTCCTGTGTTATGAGCGGAAAAATACTTATTGAAAACTCACAATTTTGGTCAAGAAAAAAAATGAAGTAAAAAAACCGTCACAGTTTATTTAGATACCATTAATAATTTTGGTTAGGTTAGGTTTTGAATGTTTTCGAACTAGATCTAACCTAACCTAACCTAACCTCACCTCACCTCACTTCACTTCACCTCACCTCGTTATGCAATGTGACTTCTTTCCCTGTGACTCATTTTCTCTGACTTTTTCCCCCTCACATTTTTCTATAACATCATCATCATCACCATCATCATCACCAGCGCCATCATCATCATCATCACCACCATCATCATCACCGCCACCGCCATCATCACCACCACTACCACCATCATCACCACCATCATCAGCACCATCATCATCACCGCCACCATCACCACTACCACCACCATCATCACCACCACACCACCATCATCGCCACCATCATCATCGCCATCACCACCGCCACCATCATCACCATCATCATCATCACCGCCACCATCATCATCATCACCACCACCATCATCACCATCATCACCATCATCATCATCATCATCATCATCATCATCACCACCACCACCACCACCACCACCACCACCACCACCGCCACCACCATCACCACCATCACCACCGCCACCATCATCACCACCGCCACCATTATCATCATCTTCACCATCATCATCATCACCATCACCATCATCATCATCATCATCATCTTCACCACCACCACCATCACCGCCACCATCATCATCATCACCACCACCACCACCACCGGGTTCTGTACACACTACCACGGAAACTGGTCTTTACACTCATGATTCCAGAACAACCCGGATAATATAGTTTGTATATATTCTGTAATAACCATAAATAATAGTTGTCTTGTTTACTTGTTCATCCTGTGGTCACTCCGGGGTGTCTTACCGTCGTCTCACGCTGTAAACACTATACAGTGTACGTGTTTACTTCACTGAAATAATGTCTCTCAACAGTACCAAGTGAAACCAGTCTTGTGTTTTCCCGTCAACGTCTTCCCTTTAGTGAGCTTGTGTGTGTGTGTGTGTGTTGCTTCCCACAAGTCCTCGTCGTGTTATCATAAACAGGACCTCATAACTAAGGTTCGCCATGTTTGAAAACATACCACCACACATCTAAGGGTCACCTCGAATCATATTAAAGATATTGATTCATCGCATAATTGATTCTGTATTGAATATAGATATCAGGTTGTGTCTCGATAGAGGGGACCTCTGTTCGTATTGATCGTCACAACTGAACGATCAATCTCAAAACTCAGCGCGCGGCGTTCTGATCGATCTCCCGTCCCGCAACCTGATTGGTTGACCGGCCTGAGAATCGATGATCGGTTGTGCACGATGATTGGTCGGCGTGACGATCGAGTTTTCAGACGAGTGGGAGTCGGTGTTGGGTTTAGTGTTTGTCTGGGGACGAGGGTCTGGTGGTGTGAGGTGGTAACTACGCGCCGCACGCTAGTGTACAGGTAGCAGGCTTCGACTCCCTGCCTCCCTAGCATATTGGCTACACAGTTAACTGCTCATTATAAACCCTCATTGGTTTTTTCTTCATATTGACAGTGAAATCGTTGGATGCTAAAGTTAACACACCAATTTACTGGTTTATCTTCGGTATTACAAGTTCACACAACATTGGACATAAAATTGTGACGAAAGATTACCGTTGAGGAGATTGATAAGTGATTAGTTAAAGAAAGTCTAATATTATTTAATGAGTGTATGATTATGGTGGTGGCGTGAGAGGTGGTGTGGGAGGCAGTATGGTGGGGAGAAGTAAGGTGTGGCGCTTAGCCAAGTTCGCGGACGGTGGTCGTAGTGAGGTAGAGTGCACCTTGTGTCCCGTCAGGATCAAGTATGTCGGCAACACTACTAACATCGCGCGCCACCTGGAACTCAAACACCCGCTGGAGTTCGCGGCCTTGGATCCCACGCAGGCGGCGGCCACCGCTTCAGCCCTGGTGCGCCACGAGCAGCTGCAGCAGCGGCAGCACACTCAGCACCACAGAGAGGAGGCCGCCATCTGTCGCATCCTCGCCCAGCACCGCGAGGAACTCAGGCGCCAGGAAAAGACCGAAACAAACCACCCGACCACGCTCACCCTGACGCCCGCGCAGCTGTGGGCGTGGCACACTCCTGTCCAGGGTGAGTACTTCCCGCGCCCCCATCTACTGTAGTACCCACACCGTAGTACCTGCGACAACATATACACCTGGAAGGTAGTACAAATCATACTAGCATAAAAACACACTGAGTGAAGCTCTGTAATTATCGCAATATTAAGTAACACTAACCACCGATTTTGAAGCCTAACTCACGGGACAAAACATTGGTGGTCACACGGGCGGAGCTGGGCGAGAAATATGCGGGCATAATGCGCGCCTGGTGGGGTGAGGTGTAGCGTGGCGTAACCGGGGCGGAGGGGGGCGGGGCGGGTAGGGTAGGGTAGGGCAGGCGGGCAGGGCGGGGCAGAGCGGGGCGGGGCGGGGTGGGAACGGACGGGTACGGAGGGTGAGGTGAGGATTAGGACAGGGAGGAGGATGTAGGTTGTAAGACATGTTAAGTTATGACAGTTAGTATAGACACAGCTTCTATCACTAAAATACGATGGGTACATTTAACACTGACCGACAATTAAAATGCACTTGGGATACTGAGAACTTCACAGAACGTGCGGGACACTGAGAAATTATATTACGCACTGAACATATTCTGGGAGTGTTTTGCTAGTAACAATTCGCGTATACCACAATGAGAGACATTGACTCGAGCTGTAAAGATGACTCACTAGAACACTTTTCACGCTACGACACAGGAATTCCTTATTACACACTTTTAAACAATACTCAAACTGAATTAAATGAAGGATGAGACGAACCAGGTGTTATGGCTAACCGAGGGAAGGCGTGAATTTCACTGCTACCATTATAATAAAGCGAGGAGGGCTTGGATTAACGTATAGTTCTCTCACCATTGTAATGAGGCGTGGAGGGCGTGGGTTAACGTATAGTTTGCTGCCACCACTATAATGAGGCGAGGAGGGCGTGGGTTAACGTATAGTTCGCTGCCACCTATAACAGGAAAAGGAGGACGTGGGTTAACGTATAGTTCGCTGCCACCACTATAACGAGGCGTTTTAAAAGTAGAAGATATAGAGATAAAATTTTGTAGTAAGGGAGTATAAAAGAGAGGAAGATTTTGGTAGCGTGGCCGTGTTAGTTATTTACTGTCAATACACTTAACTTATCTTGTATGTCAATACACATCTATTACGTTCTTAAGGACGACTTCTCAAACACCGCTTCGTTACAACTGTTTATTAATTACGACAATGACGTGGACACATTAATAACACCTTCTATCGAAGTTACTAGGACATTATATTTACGTTACTAGGACATCATATTACGTTACTAGACACTCTGATTCTCGGACACGAACATGAAATGAATACACTTCCCACGTAAGTAACTCATCCCATGGAAAGCTCTGACAAAAACTCACGTGACCTGGGGAGGGTCTAGCAGGTGGTCCTAGATTGTCTCTATGGGAGACTGCTTAGCTGGGCACCGGAGGGAAGTCGGAGGGAAGTCTTGCGGGACTGGGCTGTGGTGGACCTCCTCCTCCGATCCCTGTGTGTCTCTCTCTCCCCGACTCTGTCTCTCTGACTCCTTCTCGTTGCTCCCCTGAGGGAGGGCTACGAGCGGGACTGGGGACGTAGTTGCTGGCCCTTCTTGGTTACAAGACACACTCTCATGAGGGAGGACTAGGACGTCCTATATATTGGGAGACGTCAGGTTGAGCTGATCGGGGGGGGGGGCGGCGAAGGGTCTCCTTACATTTACCCTCGCTAATGTAGGGACAGGTCTTGACTTTTTCTGAGACTATAAGTTGTATATTCTGGAGAAATCTTCAGATGAATGCTTGCCTGTTAACATCGTTGGTGGGGCCGTGTGACATGAGAGGCTCTGGTTGATTTGTGGCCCCTTGACTTGGGCTCGAGGGTTACATTTTACCTGGCTAATGTGAGGTTAGGTCTGGGCCTTGTCTGAGATGTACTGTAGTTGTGTATATTGGGAGAGAGTCGGCAGGTGGTTTCTTACATTTTTGTTGGAGCCGTGTGACATGGGAAGGGGAGCTAGTTGATTTGTAACTCCTTGAGTGGCCACGAGGGTTACCCTTACACTTGAACCCCCTAATGTCGGGTCAGGTCTGGGCTGTTTCTGAGATGGAAGCTGTGTTCTGACAACCCATCACTACACAAGCAGGAAGGTTGTACCAGGCAGGAAGGTTGTACCAGGCAGGAAGGTTGAACCAGACAAGAAGGTTGTCCCAGGCAGGAAGGTTGTACCAGGTAGGAAGGTTGTACCAGGCAGGAAGGTTGTACCAGGCAGGAAGGTTGTACCAGACAAGAAGGTTGTACCAGGGAGGAAGGTTGTACCAGGGAGGATGGTTGTACCAGGTAGGAAGGTTGTACCAGGTAGGAAGGTTGTACCAGGTAGGAAGGTTGTACCAGGCAGGAAGGTTGTACCAGGCAGGAAGGCACCAGACAAGGCTGGTGACCAGGCAGAAAGGCTGGTACCAGGCAGGAAGGTTGTACCAGACAAGAAGGTTGGGTACTCCAGGCAGGAAGGTTGCTGTACCAGGCAAGTGAAGGTTGGGTACCAGGGAGGGGGGTTGTACCCAAGAAGACAAGAAGGTTGTACCAGGTTGTACCAGGTGAAGGTTGTACCAGGGGAGTGAAGGTTGTACCAGGCAAGAAGGTTGTACCAGGCAGGAAGGTTGTACCAGGGAGGAAGGTTGTACCAGACAAGAAGGTTGTACCAGGCAGGAAGGTTGTACCAGGGAGGAAGGTTGTACCAGGCAGGAAGGTTGTACCAGGCAGGAAGGTTGTACCAGACAAGAAGGTTGTACCAGGCAGGAAGGTTGTACCAGGTAGGATGGTTGTACCAGGCAGGAAGGTTGTACCAGGCAGGAAGGTTGTACCAGGCAGTAAGGTTGTACACAGTACCCCTATTCCTTCATAGTACACTAGACTGTATCAATTGGACCTTCCCGATCATACTATTAATACCTTGATTTCTCCTTAATACTATCAGTACATACACTTAATATGATATAATACAGTACTTCATTAACAATCATAAGGGGACTTAAACTTTTTATGCTCGGGTTTCCGTTAACATATACATTGGACAACATCTTATCAATTATGTTACAACAATGTTCCTAACAGTTCATCAGATTGCTACTCCGTGTGAGACTTCGTTATATGTCAGCGAGACGTACCACCGCCTACACCACCAGATATTGGTTGTACGTAACTTCCTTGAGGAGAACTTCCCTGGCAGATGGACTGGACGTGATGGATCCGTCTCTTGGCCTACAGTGTGTCCTGTTATTACGCCCTTAGACTTCTTCTTCTGAGGGCGTGTCAAACATTATGTTTTCCAGACCTCAGTTGCTGACATTGAAACACTTAATATAAGGAAAATCATTGACATCAGAATGGTGACGAAAACGAAGTGCATCATTGGTTGGATGTACAGTACTACGATCCACCAACATGTTGAGATACACTGAACGACATATTGTATTATGAAGCAACAAGATGCAAGACACTACATTATTCTGTCTTTGTTGGTTTTGTTGTTATGTAATTCTAAAACGGGAGGAGGACTTTGTGAACACCGTGTACTGTATTATGTAGTGTTGACCCGTCCCTACCTGTCCTGACCTAACCCAGTGATACACAGCACACCTCCTAACCCCCTCCCCTCCTCCTTGACACAGTAGGTAGCGTGTTACTCTGGCCAACAGGACGGCCGCCTACCTTACACAAAGGCGTATTTGTATCGTGATCACTTAATGCCTAGTGATTAAAAATGTCGGGTCATTAAAGTGTCTAAGTTTTACACAGGAAAATTTTAATGTATGTGTGTGTGTGTCACAGTGCATAGGAGGGTGTAGGGGTGAGGGGTGAAGGAAGGGGTGGTTAAGGAAGGAGGTGAGTGGGAGGGTGTAGGGGAGGGTGAGAGGGAGGGTGTAGAGGAGGGTGTAGAAGGAGGGAAGGGTGAGGGTAGGGGTGAAGGAAGGAGGGTGTAGAGGAGAGGAGGGTGTAGGGTGAGAGGAGGGGTGTAGGGGTGAAGGAGGAAGGGACGGAAGGGGTGAGGGTGTAGGGGTGAGGGTGTAAGGAGGGTGTAGGAGTGTAGAGAGGGGGAGGGTGTAGGGTGAGAGGGAGGGTGTAAGGAGGGAGGAGGGGGAGAGGAGGAGGAGAGTGTAGGGAGGGAGAGGAGGTAAGGGAGGTAGGTAGGGTAGGGGAGGAGGAGGAGGGTAGGGGTGAGAGGGAGGGCAGGGGTGAGGGGAGGTGGTGGAAGGAGGTAGGAGTGAGGGAGGGAGGGAGGGAGAGAGGAGGTGGGAAGGAGGGAGGAGGGTGGGAAGGGGAGGAGAGGGAGGGGTGAAGGGGGAGGGGAGGTGAGGGGTGAGGGAGGAGGGTGAGGGGTGAGGAAGGAGGTGGGGTAGAGGGAAGGAGGGTAGGGGAGGGAAGGGTGGAGGTGGAGGAGGGAGGGGGGTGAGGAGGAGGGGTAGAGGGAGGGAAGGGGGTGAGGGAGGGAGGGTGTAGGGGGAGGGGAGGAGGGTGTAGAGGGAGGGAGGGGGGGGGAGGGAGGGTGTGGGGGGAGGGGAAGGAGGAGTGTAGAGGTGAGGGAGGGATGGGTGGGGTGAGGGAGGGTGTAGGGGTGGGGGAGGGAGGGTGTAGAGGGGTGTAGGGAGGGGGAGTGGTGAGGGAGGGAGGAGGGGAGGGAGGGAGGTGTAGGGGGAGTGAGGGAGGGAGGGTGTAGGGGGAGGGGAGGGGGTGGGGTGAGGAGGGAGGAGGTGTGAGGGGTGAGGGAGGGAGGAGGGTGAGGGGTGAGAGGGAGGGTGTAGGGAGAGGGAGCGGGGTAGGGGTGGAGGGGAGGGAGGGTGGTAGGGGTGAGGGAAGGGAGGTGGTAGAGGTGAGGGAGGATGTGTAGGAAGAGGGAGGGTGTAGGGGTGTGAGGTGAGGGAGGAGGGGTAGGGGTGAGGGAGGAGTGAGGGGGAGGAGGAGGGTGTAGGGGTGAGGGAAGGAGGGTGTAGAGGTGAGGGAGGGATGGTGTAGGGGGAGGGAGGAGTGGGGGGGGTGGGAGGAGGTGAGGGAGGGAGGAGGGAGGGTGTAGGAGGAGGAAAGGAGGTGGGGGTGTAGGAGGTGTAGGGGTGAGGGGAGGGAGGTGAGGGGAGGAGGAGGGAGGGTGTAGGGAGGAGGTGAGGGGGAGGGTGAGGGTGTAGGGGGAGGGAGGTGTAGAGGAGGGTGAAGTGGAGGGAGGGGAGGGGTGTGAGGGAGGGAGAGGTGAGGGGTGTGAGGGAGGGAGGGTGAGGGGAGGGAGGAGGTGTAGGGGCAGGGAGGAGGGTGTAGGGTGAGGAGGGAGGGTGTAGAGTGAGGAAGGAGGAGGAGGGAAGTGAGGAAGGAGGGGAAGGAGGGGGTGTAGGGGTGAGGGAGGGAGGGTGTAGAAGTGAGGACGGGAGTGTGTAGGGGTGAGGGAGGAAGGGAGGGTGTAGAGGTGAGGGAGGGAGGGTGTAGAAGTGAGGAAGGGAGTGTTTAGGGGTGAGGGAGGGGTCAGGCAGTAACACAAGGCCTGGATGGGTTCTGTGTGGACCAACTCCGCCAAGTCAAGGAACTGGTGAATCGATACCTCCGCTCCCCGCCTTCTGGGAACCTGTGTCCTGTACCGCCGCCTGGCCATCGTCCTCCTCACCCGCCAGTAGTCCAGTACGGTACAGTAAATCTTGTCTGCCTTCTGTGTGCTCACTACCCAGCCTTATGACTTAACCCCCCTTAATGTACACTCTCTGGCCTTTTGATGACAACCTCCCCAGTAGACTCTCCCCAGCCTTATGACGAGTGAGCACAGTGGTCACCAAAGGGTCGCTGGTTCTCACCCGGGGCACCCCAGTAGACCCATTGAATTGAATTGAAACAGTTTATTTAGCCAGAAAAACACAGATACAGAGTGGATAATAAAAACAATATTAACATGGCTGAGCCAGTTGAGAACCTGAGCTCTCTTGTAGGCACCTGATATATACTATACATTTATCTCAAGGAAGTATTATGAAACATTTAGTATCATCTGGAATAGTACAATATCATGGTGGTAATATGTACATTTTATCACGGTTATCACTTCACTCATGGAAGTAGAGACAGTCAGGTGTTGTGCTGGTCACCTGTGTAGTGTACCGAGACATAGTAGTACTGTACTGTAGTGTACTGAGTGCGTTGTATAAGCACAGCCCCTACCTGGCCGTCACCATCGACCATCACCCTGCCGTAACTCTCCGGGGCAGGAGTGAAGTCTCTGTTAGGGGACGCACGACCTGACACAACCTCACAAGGTTTATTAAATTAATTCATTAGTTTATATGGAAATTATATCATTAAAAAGTAATCAAGTTTAACATTTACTGAGAAGACTCTTAAAGCCAAGGTTTGTGGCGGTGACGTCACATGGAGACGTTGATACACACACATGGTGGTGAGCCCAGTTTACCTTCACTACGATGTGAGGCAAGTGTAAACATTATGATGAGGACGACACTAAGTCATTATTGGTGATAATAACAACGACTAAACACATAGGAGCTGATCCAGCGCCTCCTTTCTCTCGGAGCTGGTGTGTGTGTGTGTGTGTTGGGGGTAAGATATAAGCCTACCTCGTGCACATCATACTCCGTGGTGAGGTCACTACTCTTCAGGATAACGTTGTCTGGGTGTAACAGTGCGGGAAGAACACAAGGTTACTGTCCCTCGCTTTATCTTTTATCTCACTGAACGCCAACAAAAGATTGTTGGTTTCTTGTATGGTGGAATTGTATAGAATTTTTTTTGAGGATGGTTGTGTTAGGCGAGACACTGTCAGTGTGTTGTTGACCAACTTAATACGTTCAGGAGTGTTGCGCGACACAAGTTATCCTAAATAACTGTGAACTTGACGAATATCTTTTGTCTGACTTTTTGTAATACTTTCTTTCTGAATTTCAAACAGCAGTGTAAAGGGCTGAGGAGGGCAGGGACCACACACCCCTCACTGAGGAGGGCAGGTGCCACACACCCCTCACTGAGGAGGGCAGGTGCCACACACCCCTCACTGAGGAGGGCAGGGACCACACACCCGTCACTGAGGGAGGGCAGGGACCACACACCTCTCTGAGGAGGGCAGGGGCCACACACCCCTCACTGAGGAGGGCAGGGCGAGGAGGGCAGGTGCCACACACCCCTCACTGAGGAGGGCAGGTGCCACACAACCCTCACTGAGGAGGGCAGGGACCACACACCCCTCACTGAGGAGGGCAGGGCCACACAACCTCTCTGAGGAGGGCAGGGGCCACACAACCCTCACTGAGGAGGGCAGGGGCCACACAACCCTCACTGAGGAGGGCAGGGCCACACAACCCTCACTGGAGGGCAGGGACCACACACACTGAGGAGGGCACACACCCTCACTGAGGAGGGCAGGTGCCACACACCCCTCACTGAGGAGGGCAGGTGCCACACACCCCTCACTGAGGAGGGCAGGACCACACACCTGTCACTGAGGAGGGCAGGGGCCACACACCTCTCTGAGGAGGGCAGGGCCACACAACCCTCACTGAGGAGGGCAGGGCCACACACCCCTCTCTGAGGAGGGCAGGTGCCACACACCCCTCACTGAGGAGGGCAGGTGCCACACACCCCTCACTGAGGAGGGCAGGGACCACACACCCGTCACACACACCCCTCTGAGGAGGGCAGGTCACTGAGGAGGGCAGGGGCCACACACCCCTCTGAGGAGGGCAGGCCACACACCTCACTGAGAGGGCAGGGCCACACACTCTCTGAGGAGGGCAGGGGCCACACACCTCACCAGGTGCTGAGGAGGGCACACACCTCACTGAGGAGGGCAGGGCCACACACAGGGCACACAACCCTCACTGAGGAGGGCAGGGGCCACACACCCCTCTCTGAGGAGGGCAGGGCCACACAACCCCTCACTGAGGAGGGCAGGGGCCACACAACCCTCACTGAGGAGGGCAGGGGCCACACAACCCTCACTGAGAGGGCAGGGCCACACACTCTGAGGAGGGCAGGGAACACACACCCTCTCTGAGGAGGGCAGGTGCCACACACCCTCACTGAGGAGGGCAGGGCCACACACCTCTCTGAGGAGGGCAGGGGCACACAACCTCACTGAGGAAGGCAGGTGCCACACACCCCTCACTGAGGAGGGCAGGGGGAGGGCAGGGCCACACACCCCTCTCTGAGGAGGGCAGGGGCCACACAACCCTCACTGAGGAGGGCAGGGGCCACACACCCTCTCTGAGGAGGGCAGGGGCCACACAACCCTCACTGAGGAGGGCAGGGCCACACAACCCTCACTGAGGAGGGCAGGGGCCACACAACCCTCACTGAGGAGGGCAGGGGCCACACCCATCTCTGAGGAGGGCAGGGCCACACACCCCTCTCTGAGGAGGGCAGGGCCACACACCCTCTCTGAGGAGGGCAGGGGCACACACCCTCTCTGAGGAGGGCAGGGGCCACACACCCCTCTCTGAGGAGGGCAGGGGCCACACAACCTCACTGAGGAGGGCAGGGGCCACACAACCCTCACTGAGGAGGGCAGGGGCCACACACCCTCTCTGAGGAGGGCAGGGGCCACACACCCCTCACTGAGGAGGGCAGGGGCCACACACCCCTCTCTGAGGAGGGCAGGTGCCACACACCCCTCACTGAGGAGGGCAGGGGCCACACACCCCTCACTGAGGAGGGCAGGGGCCACACACCCCTCTCTGAGGAGGGCAGGGGGGTACAGACGACTGTTAGTAAAATAATAAATTAATGGTAGTACAGTAACATATGAAGCCATTGTTATGATAATGTCTTCTTTAGCACCTACAGTCATTATTACTGTCACACGTCACGTCTTGTACTGTCATACATCACCTCATTATTACTGTCACGTCACGACATTATTACTGTCACGTCACGTCTTGTACTGTCATACATCACCTCATTATTACGTCACACGTCACGACATTATTACTGTCACGTCACGTCTTGTACTGTCATACATCACCTCATTATTACTGTCACACGTCATGTCATTATTACTGTCACGTCACGTCTTGTACTGTCACACGTCACGACACGACATCCTTGACCACCGACGGGTCAAGACGGGTCAGACGCACCTGGCGCTGCTCAGCAGCAGCCACGTCAACTGTTATGTTGGCCCATACCAACTCCCTCCCCTGAACCCTCCTCCCCACCGGAATATCAACAAGTTCTCGCCAGAAGTTACTATTTCATTTGGGAAAGGAATGGAACCAGTGTTGAATAGTGGTGAACAGTGCTTAAGTCAGTGAAAAACAACTCGGCAGTTGAGGTTGAGCCAAGCTAACCTTCACACAATGAGGTCCCAGGTACCCATTGATAATTCCCCTGAGACTCCACGATAGGGAGGCCCGGGACCACACCTCACCCACTTGAGTGAGAGAAGTCCTGTGACAACAGATCACGTGGTGTCCCCATGATGCACGACACCACGTAATGAATGAGTTGCTACAGCATCATGCTAGGATCTTCATAACACCATCTGTGAGGGAATTACTACCCCATGTGATGCCCCTCATAACACCATCTGTGAGGGAATTACTACACCACATCAGGCCCCTCATACACCATCTGTGAGGGAATTACTACACCACATCAGGCCCCTCATAACACCATCTGTGAGGGAATTACTACACCACATCAGGCCCCTCATAACACCATCTGTGAGGGAACTACTACATCATCAGGCCCTTCGTAACACCATCTGTGAGGGAATTACTACACCACGTCAAGCCCCTCATAACACCACCTGTGAGGGATCTAGTACTCCCCGCGATGCCCCTCATAACGCCATCTGTGAGGGAGTTACTACACTACGTGTCTGCTGTTCAACACCTCAGCTCACATGATCTACGTGTGTAAACATTAATCTGTATGTTAACTGTATATGTTCCTCACCTTTCTCTAATGAAGGCTTTTGTTAAACCACCAATGTATGTAATAAGTCATTTATGTCCAATGTATATTTTCAGCCTTCGGGCTGCAAACTTTTTCAATAAACCGTTTATTATTATTATTATTTTATTATTATTTTATTACTGTCACGTCACGTCTTGTACTGTCACACGTCACCTCATTATTACTGTCACACGTCATTTAATTATTACTGTCACGCGTCAAGGCTCATGGTATCGAGGGGAAAGTTTTAAATTGGATAAAATCATGGCTCACCGATAGAACGCAGAGGGTCAGCGTAGATGGTGTTAAATCTGAGTGGGGCCGTGTAACCAGTGGGGTTCCCCAGGGTCAGTACTAGGCCCACTCTTGTTCATAAGCTACATAAACGATCTAGATACTGGGATCAGCAGTGACATAAGCAAGTTTGCGGATGACACCAAAATAGGGCGGCAAATTAATTCAGGGCAGGATGCAAATGCATTACAGGAGGACCTAAATAAACTGCAGGGGTGGTCTGAAAAATGGCAAATGAAATTCAACACCAGCAAGTGCAGTGTACTTAATATTGGAAGAACAAATACTTATAATGTATACAGCCTTAACAACATCAACCTAGAGAAGTCGACTTGTGAAAGAGACCTAGGGGTACTTGTAAGCCCGGACCTACGGCCTAGAAAACAGTGCGTTAATGTTCGAAATAAGGCAAACAGAGTAGGGTTTTATATCTAGAAGTGTAAGTAACAAGAGTGCAGAGGTCTTATTGCAACTATATCTTGCGCTAGTCAGGCCGCACCTCGATTATGCGGTTCAGTTCTGGTGCCCCTATTATAGAATGGATATAAATTCACTAGAGTCGGTGCAGCGAAGAATGACAAAAATGATTCCGGGACTTAGAAACCTTCCATATCAGGATAGGTTAAAGAAACTTAACTTGCATTCCCTAGAAAGACGAAGAGTGCGGGGAGATGATAGAAATATTTAAGTGGGTGAAAGGAATCAATAAAGGGGATATAGATAAAGTTCTTATAATATCCGAGCAGGATAGGACTGAGCAACGGTTCAAGTTGGATAAGTTTAGGTTTAGGAGGAGATAGGAAGAAACTGGTTCACAAATAGGGTGGTGGACGAATGGAACAAGCTTAGCAACTTTGTAGTAAGTGCGGGAACTCTGGAAAGTTTCAAAAGGAGGCTAGATAGATTCATGGATGATGGAGAGTGGTAGTAGCTCTCGACAGGAGCTGCCATGCACAGGCCAACCGGCCTATTGCAGACTCCTTATTTTCTTATGTTCTTATGTCTTGTACTGTCACACGTCACCTCATTATTACTGTCACACGTTATGTCATTATTACTGTCACGTCACGTCTTCTACTGTCACACGTCACCTCATTATTACTGTCACACGTCACGACATTATTACTGTCACGTCACGTCTTGTACTGTCACACGTCACCTCATTATTACTGTCACACGTCATGTCATTATTACTGTCACGCGTCACGTCTTGTACTGTCACACGTCACCTCATTATTACTGTCACGTCAATTCATTATTACTGTCACGCGTCACGTCTTGTACTGTCACACGTCAACCATTATTACTGTCACACGTCATGTCATTACTGTCACACGTCACGTCTTGTACGTCATACGTCATTATTGTTGTCACGTCACGACATTATTACGTCACACGTCGTCTTGTACTGTCACACGTCATTGTCACACGTCACGTCATTATTACAGGCACATGTCACGCCATTATTACTGTCACGTCACGTCTTGTACTGTCACACGTTACGTCATTATTACTGTTACACGTCACGTCTTGTACTCGTCACACGTCACGTCATTATTCACTGTTACACATCACGTCTTGTACTGTCACACATCACGTCTTGTACTGTCACACATCACGTCTTGTTCTGTCACACGTCACGTCTTGTTCTGTCACACGTCACGTCTTGTACTGTCACACATCACGTCTTGTACTGTCACACGTCACACCATGTTGTACTGTCAAACATCACGTCTTGTACTGTCATGTCACGCCATGTTGCATTGTCACGTATCATGTCTTGTACTGTCACACATCACGTCTTGTACTGTCACACGTCATGTCTTGTACTGTCACACGTCATGTCTTGTACTGTCACACATCACGTCTTGTACTGTCACACGTCATGTCTTTTTCTGTCACACGTCACGTCTTGGTACACCCAGCGTCGTACACTCTCTCTGCAGGGTTGTGGCGCCTGTTGGAGTCTGCGGGAGACAGAAGCCAGTTATCACCCAAATATAACATTGCCCTTGCATGTTATTTCATACATACATACACACATACACACATACACACATACACACATACACACATACATACATCCCAAGTGGCTGTACGGATGACATGCGTCCCCCACAAACCTTGAGGTAAACACGACACATCAAATTGATTTAAAATATCGAATTTCTGCTTGTATTTCTTTGGGAAACTGGTGGTGTAGGCAAGTGTTACGCTGGCAGCTTATGTCATTACGGTGTGTTACATAGACAAGTCTGATCGATGGTTATGAAGCTGTTGGTAGTGTTAACATTTTACAACTGAGGTGACCAAATGACTTGTACTCGTAACAATAGTACTGTTACTATTATAAGTTATGTGGTAAATATATAATTATAATTAACTATTATAATGACTAATTATATAGACTTATATACAATTATAATAATTAGATGTAATTTTATTAATTATATACACTTTTGATAATTGTATATAATTATAACGAGTAATAATTAAGATAATAATAAATATGGCGAGAGTTAATTACTTTTGTGTGTCATGGTGACTTGTTATTATTGTTATTATTATTTTTATTTTATCATCATCATCATCACGATAATCATCATTATACTAAATTATTGTTGACGCGACAAAGGGAGCTCTAATATTGGGGGCCAACACTTACTGCCTGGTGTGTGTGTGTGTGTGTGTGTGTGTGTGTGTGTGTGTGTGTGTGTGTGTGTGTGTGTGTGTGTGTGTCAAATTAGCCAAAATTAAACATAACACATAATATAACTTTATATTTTCCAACGTAAACCTGAATTTACTCTAACCTAACCTCACTCATTCTGACCCACCTTAATCTGTCCTGTCCTAACTGCTGTGGGGACAAGTGACTCTGCCAAGTTGCCTCGTTCAGCAGCAGGTGTCGACGCTTTCTGACTGACTGAGGGGGGTGTTATACTACTGGTGTTGTGTGGTGTTATATTGGTGCTGTGTGTGGTGTTGTTCTTTCTGTGTTGTAAGGTTAGCTACTGGTGTTAGGAGTGAAGTATGTATCAGTAGAGGGAGGCTCGGTGTTGTCTGCTGGTGAGGGAGGGAGCCTCGTTGTTACAGCTGTCCCACATCCTATGACTGGCGCCGCCTCCTCTCAGACCACCTCAGTACTGTACCATAAGAGACTATAGGTATTATCTTCCGTACAGTCTCATCAATTTTCAGGCCATTTAGTCCACCTTGTGCGAGTGAGTCAGGTACGGTCTCACGTTACTAATAGGAAAATCAAACGCCTGCCCGACATTTGTTTGTTTTTGGTCAGTTCTCGCTTCTTGTTGATGCTTCTACTTAAAACAGTGTTGGTAGTGTTTCTGACTGTTAATGACCAGCTTATAATAATGTTCAACGTCTTTATCTTGACTATGACCCCATTACACGCCCACCAACACACCCCCCCCCACCACACTCCCCCTCCACCACCCCCACAACCACACCACGCACTCCACCACCACACCACGCACTCCACGCACTTCACCACACCACCACCACCACGGGTGTTCAGTAAACAACAACAACAACAACTTGTACGTGTTGAAGATAACTGTTTGAGGTAAGTGTCATGTTGTAGTGACAGCTGAAAATACCAAGTAAGAGTATTACTATGGTGAGTTAACAGCCTTCGCCCGGGTGAAGGGACAAGGTGTAGTGTATAACCAGCCATCCCGCACCTCCCTACCACATTTCAGCTGCCTTCAAAACTCTGGAAATGCATAAGGAACACACAAGTCGTCCAGGATACAAGGGGAGATATTTAATGGTTATGGAGGAGGTCTCGTCCCAGGTGATTGCAGGTGTTGTCATAATCACACCCTACCTGTGCAACACCTACCTGTGGGTGTTAAGCGGTGGACAGACGGTATTGTGGTGTTATGGTCTCGTGTGTTAATGATGGGTTAAAGTGGTTATAAAAACTGGACACAATTTACATTCTACAAAATATATAAATAAATAGAATTAACGTTACATAATTAAGGGATAAATGTATAACGAAGGAAAAATTAATTATTCCCCTTCAGCTCTTTGGTAATTATTATTCTCTTCGTTTACTATTATTATCATCATATTAATTTCACCTCTGTTAGTTTGTTGTGAAGTGAACCTGTGTTGAATTTTCGCCCCGTCACTAAACCGGTGAATTACACAGGGGAGGAGGTAAGGCGAGGATTGCATCACGTCACTCGCCTCACTCTTATACTATACAGTAATGAATGATGTGGTTGAACATTTTATTGTGGTGAGGCGGTAAGGAAGACACGGGTGACGGCAGGAGGTAGGTGTTAGTTTGAAGCCTTGAAGCAGTGAACTCTCGGTGTAAGCAGATCTTGAACCTGTGGGGGGTCTGATAGTTCGACCTTGACACAGTAATATGCGGCAGTGTACCTCTTAATGTGCGTAATGAAGCTTGTCCAATAACTTAAAATAACCTTGATGGTAGTTAGGACAGTAGTTACGACAGGTAGGTCAGTAAGGTCACCCACCATTAATACCTGCTGTACAGCCTAGCGCCACACCCTGAAGCCTCCCTCCGGCGCGTGGCCGTGATGTGTGTAAATAAAGCAACATGTCATCATCTGAGGTGAACGTACACTTCGGGGAGGAGGATGACTCTGGGTATTTGCTGACTGTAAACTGCATTGAATTATTTATGTACCATTTTTTGACATGTGCGCCACCTTTTGTGTTGTTTTTGTTAGTGTTGCAGTTGATGATGATAAATTAGTGGGTGTTAGTACAGTGTGTGTCACCTAATGTTGATTTTCACTTGATTATAAAGTTAAATTGTATTGATGAACCGTAAGTGGTAGATGATCACCTGTCTCACTCACTACCTGGTTCTGTACAGTACACAGTAGTTTTGTCCACGCACACGAGTGTAAGCGACGCTTATTCTTAGAAGTACAAAATAATGCACATACATGTCAAGCACACACCACTATATTTTGTCTCCAGTTATCTTTCACATTTTGTGTTAACCAAGGGGTACAGAAACCTGAAGAAGATAGAGGTATGGGGCAGTGAAAAAAGCGACAGGAAGTGTTAATAATCAAGCCAGTTAATGTGTACTGTACTGTTCCCTAACTTAAACTAAACGGTTAACGAACTGCTATTAACTATTCAGCTACTTTGAAGTTGGTTATTTTTTTACCGATTTATTTATTGTTTGTTAAGTACGTAAATGCAATGCATTGATGAAACACATGCAGCAACTGTCGGTGGTCTTGGTGGACGCAGTACGACACTCTGGACACCCTGGCAGCAGCGCTCAGCATCTAAGGCTTGTGTTGTGTCCCAAGAATTTGGAATGTGATACAAAACGCGAGAAATAAATATACAAATGCAGTGTAGCATGAAAACTTAATTGATTTATTGCTTCATTTAAAATTTTGTGTAAGGTATTATATGTTATTTGAGTGAAGTAATTCAACAAAGTCAGGCTTCAGCTGTAACCAGTATAAACGAACGCAACTTGTTTATTGTACTTGTTTCCTGAAGGAGGAGTGCCATAACTTCACTGCATTCTACAAGTTATCTTAGTGTAGTTATTAATTAATATATTTGGTAAAATTTGAAACGGTAGTGAGTCATACCGTTTCAAAGTCAAGGACGACCTTCCTCGATTATGCGCTCTTCGATATACATTAATACTATTCGGCAACTGTAGGACCCGACCACCCACCCGGGACCCGACGCGGGTAGCCGAGAGAGCTGGGGAGCAACGAGTACCGTGATCTTACCCGAGTGTGGCGGCGGGTTCAATACACACACTCCCTTGGAACTTGACGCAGTGACTCTACAATTTACAAATATTTTATGACGTTCCTTATGTCAATACTTTTGTTAACTTTACAAGGCCAGTGACTGTGAACCGTGAGTGTATTGTCATGATTCGTGAGTGGTGTTTGAGCCATCGGTGTGTGTGGTGGTGCGGCAGTGAGTGTCATGAGGCGGGAAATCCGGGGTGTGTGTGACTGTTGAGGACCAACCACGACTGCGTATTACGCCTCTACCCTCCCGACGTTTCATACACTTCTGATACATCACCACGTAATGAAGAGAAACACTGAAGTAAATAAATGCTTTTCTCTGGTGTTGATAATACTTGGTTATACAGAGGTGCGTGTAGTGTTTAGTGATACAGAGGTGCGTGTAGTGTTTAGTGATACAGAGGTGCGTGTAGTGTTTAGTGTACGTGATTCTTGTGGACACCGTGCAAGTGTTTTAGTGGTTTACCATCTCATATATTTTATCTTTAGTGAACATCGTACGCGACCCTGAGGAGCTTTTAATTTAGTTCAGATCAGTGAACGATAAATTGTGATAATTTGCCTGTGATGAAATTTTGGTTGGCAATTCACTGGAATAACTGATGTTTTTTTTAGGAAATATGAAAAACTTGAAAATTGTCCTGTTATGTAAGTGACTGACTGAGTATAATGATCATATCAGGGAAGAGAAAGATGCGGAGGTAACATTGACATAAAAGTTGTTGATAATATTCCCATTATTCGCTGAAAAACATAATACTGAAATGTTTGTGTCTTGAGGCAAAAAATCACCGGTATTAATTTATGTGTGACTACGTTAAAAAGGATAAAAGGAATGCTTGTGATCTGCCTGGCCCGCCTGAAGTCACCCTTGTAATGTTAGTGTTTCTAATACCAATACCGAACACGAGTGACTGGAGCACACCTGCAACTGATGATAATTTAAATGTGTAAAGTTCTTTTATTAACGTGTCGTGTGGACAACACATTTCACTAATACCAGAGACCAAGTCCACCCTGGAAATAAGCAGCTGACATAACACATTTGTCGGCTACCATGGTCACGTTGCCTTACTGTTTACCTGCACTGTCTCGGTCTACCCGCATCATATATCTACAGTGTCTATATTCAATCTTAACTATAACTGGATAATTTATAAACATGCTTATCCAACTGTAAACCTGTGTGATAACTTTACTGAATGAATATTGTCATTATTAGTAACAGTATCGCTTAGGTTACGGTCAAGCAACCAATTTTTTCTTCTTCTAATCACTCCACAACTGGAGCAGCTCGGGCTGTTGGTCTGTTTTGTGTTGCCTTGTTATGACCTTTATTGTTCCGTGTTAGTACCGGAGTCCACCCGGAGAAAACCTCGAGTTTAGGTACTGTACACTATGTCACACTGGATAAACACCCTTCTCACATCTGACCCGGGCCGGGGATTAAACCTGGGAGGTACTCGCGTTGCCGCTGTATCACCAATTCAGTGTGTTGGTTATCACAGTTGTTGTATGTACAATATTTAACACTTTAACTACCAAGGTAATATTATACACCGTTCTCCTTCACCGAGAGTTGTGTCTGAGGTAACTACCCGGTGGTGAGGTACAGTAGATGTGTAATAACAAACTTACTCATCACTAACGAGGAATGTCACAGTTGACAATTTATTTTTTTTGCCTTTTTATTGCATTATATAAGAAATACGGGTTATATTAGTAGTTCGCCAAGGGAAGCAGCAACAGAGTAATTTCTTTAATATTTTTTACCTAGAATACAGTCGTAATGTTCTTTATAGAAATGTTGAGCCATACCCCATTGTTCAGTGTGGGCTTGTGGGTGTACATACAGTGACCGACCACAGGCCAGGTGGTGTACAGTACAGACGTTACTCTCTTAATGATCCCTGTATTTGTGTGGCAGTACTAACCAAAAAAATATGTTTATATCTTACCGGGTGATGTGCCAGTCTAAATGAATGAGGAAACTGGCTTTATTCCCTTCAAGGCGTTATACACACTGAGATAAAAAATTATTGGTGTGTGAGTTAAAGGTGTCAGTGAGGCGGGGCGCGACTCTTCACTTTCCCGGAATATTTAATTGTTTTTGAAACCAATCAACTTAATTTTAATTATTAACGCAGTGTATGGTAACAGTGTATTATAAATTAGTATGCTATCAAGCAATGACATTATGTCTCATCTCAGTTAAATATGCAAGGATGAAAAATGTGTTTTGATTTGATAGTAGAGGAGAGGAAGCAAAGGGATGAGTTGCCAGACATTTCTAGGTTGGTAAACTGCGTCGAGTTTCTATACAACAGACTACCGCAGTACTTAAAGTGTGCACATATATGACCGCCACTGTAAGTCAATGCATGTGCACACAACACGACGGCAGTACATGTACAGTATACTGTTCACGAACACCAGTATATACTGTACCAGTTTGTTGCTAAAGTATTTGAGCAGTAACAGAAAACGAGGCTACAAGTTGTCTGAAATTTGAACAGGAAGAGAGTTCCTACCGAGTGACTCACTACCACGTGTTTCCATCAACCTGCATCACTATACTTCACTATATCAACAGAACAATATATTAATAATCACCAACACGAACTACAGTATTTATTAACTCTCACGGCTCCGCTAAGGAAGACAAGTGAAATAAAATCTTTGTACAGAACAGTACATGTTAGAGTCGTTGTTGATTGACTTGTTGCCATCGAGTACCAGCAGTGAGGGAAGGAATTGTTGTGTCGGTGGGGTGGTTTAAAGTGCCAACAGTAGCAGCAACACATGATTCAGCAGCTCATAGTAAAGTAAGCGAGTTCATGATGTGTTGTGGACCCATGGCGGCTGGTCACATAGCCAGATGGGCGGCTGTCCAAGCAATTACAAGTCACGCAGGAGATTGTAGGCGTGGCTATTTTTAAACTTTCATAGTGGATAAACTATACATATATTTAACTTCGCCGTATTAAAGAGAACTTTGAATTATAAATCGTCATAACCCCTTCACTACGGAGACGCCACTTTGAATGTTTTATTTGTCGAACGCCAGACGATATTATTCAGCAGAGGCGACACGTACTGTACTGTAAACACGGGGTTAGGTTCATCGATTGTTTTTTGTGAACTGTTGTGTTTACTGAAAAGCTGACGACGATGTTTCACACAAACTTGGGCGAATTTCATTTTTTTTTCCGAAACAATAACCAGCAGCTCGAGATCTGTGACCAGTAAATATAACCATAAGGTTTGGGACCAACAGGAAACGTCTCCTTTTGGCGACCTTAGGGACGATAGGTCGCCTGTATCACCTCCCCATCTATATTTGCTAACCTTTCTTTACAGATCAGTTATTATCGCCGAGACAATAATATTTATCGTTTCATTTCTCCAGCTTCGCCTTCTGTCACCTCTTGCCGTAAACATTACCTTATGTACCTCTGAACATCCTGAGTTTAATGGAGGCTTTATAGCCCTCACGTGTTGTGACGTTAACGAAGGAATGGGTCATTCTGGTCGGTAGCTTATACAATGCTATTATCAATTCGCTGCGGGTTTGTTAGTAATATCAGAGTGAGTTGTGACGACTGTGTATGTATTCAGTACACAAAGTAGGCTGGGAAGGTTGACGTGTTCTAGTGTCACCACCACCATATTGTTACATGTCATCTATCATTCACCTTAACTGACTTACACTAAGTTTGCGGAGTTTCATACCAGTAATTAAACGTATCTTACGTGGCAACTTCCTTCCGGAAATCCAGAGTGGACTGTCTCGCTGGGGGTTAGCGCGATATTCCTCATTTATTTATGTCATCAAAAAAACAACGGCTGACAAATTTTTATTCAGTAAAGTTAGTCAATCATTTTCTGCTAACACTGTCGACCCTGAGCAGGTCAGGACCGTAAAGACACATTAACCACATTGTACAGTACAGTATCACGTGACGGCTTGTGTCCGGGAACTCGGGAAGAGCGAGGCAGAACGTCGTACATTGACTTACTGTTTTATTAAGGTAAGCCGCTGTACACGTTGAGTTTGTGTGTAGTGATGTACCGCCTCACAGGCTTGGTGATGGACGTATATTGCGCTGCACTCGTTCCTTCTCACCCTCCCCAGGAATATCAGGGGGTCCAAGAAGAACGTTGTGGGTGGGGGGAACAGAGCGAGCACAGCGAGCCACACCCAGCTGCTTGGGGGTGAAATCTGACCAAAATCATGGGCATTTTGAGGCCATGTGCACTTTTATATAAGGAGATATTCTGAGGTCATTAGTAATTACCTTTACCTTTAACTTTACAAAAAACGCCTCAGTACAATAATACATTAAAAAAAAGGTATTGGAATTTTCTGATGAAAAATGGCCCCAGTATCCGCCCAGGACCCCCTCCCTGGATCCGCCCCTGCCCCTCACCTTCAGTGTTGACTGTTACCTATAATTAAATAGTAAAGGGGATTATAATCCATTAATAGGTCAGTATTTTTTACGGTCAGGTAGTGTGAGGCTGCGTTGATGTGACGCCATTTTTCATTTAAAACGGTGTTTTTGTCTTAAGGTGCCGGGTCACTGGTGTTGCTCGACTACCAGTGCAGTACAGTACGGTGCGGTACAGTGCGGTGCGGTACAGTACAGTACAGTACGGTGCGGTACAGTGCGGTGCGGTACAGTACAGTACAGTACGGTACAGAACTTGCTGGTGTAGTTGGTGACATTGTTTGCCGTGCTCTCACTACCCAGTCACCATGAGTCCAATAATTCATTTGATTGAGGAACTTTAGAGACCACATTGTTGTGCCTTTACTTGCTAACCCTCTTATAACAATGACTAGTGCTCGTATGTTGAGTATCTACAGTAGTGATGACAGATAAAGTAGCCACAAGTATTAACCGTGAAACAAATTAAAGACAGTTCCATAAAACACCTACATAAATATTGGTATTATTTGTGTTATCGTGTTGGTGGTATTAGCCAAGTCACTGTTCACGTGTTGGTTTACGCTGACCGGTAGTTAACGCTCTCTGGCAGTACTGAGGTGAGGTGTTCAGGAGCTGCCTCGTCCCACAGGTTTACTCACTGTCATCAACATCTCAACGTATGAGTAAATACTTACTATTATACCTGTACATGCTCTCTCTCTCTCTCTCTCTCTCTCTCTCTCTCTCTCTCTCTCTCTCTCTCTCAGCGTCACCGTTGATGATGTCGTTCGGTTTATTTTCTCCCACAGTACACTTGTATTGTCACACTACAGCAGCACTGTAAGTCCCGCGGGAACATTAATATGCTCGTTATTCTTCTTAATAACAAGTGATAAAAGAAAAGTTATCTGGCGAGACTTGTATAGAGTCTGTAGTCCAGCGGCAGTGAAGGCTGTGTTGGAAACTGTCCTGCATTAAACGTTGAGAACAATGCCTAAAGCCAAGTTAGCACAGCATGAGGCTAGTGCCACCGGGACTAGGAAGCGGACCACATACCTGCGACGGTCGCGGGGGTCTGTGGTGTGGCTCTACTTCCAGTTTGACTCCCAGGAGCGACGGCGAACTGTGTGTAGTCTGTGTGGCCACTCGATGAGCTGGGACCCCAACACCAACTCCACCTCCAACATGCTGAAGCACATGCGCAACAAACACCCCAGCGATTTGGAGAAGGCCAGGGAGGAGGAAGGCAAGCACATGATGAGGACCCTCGTACACAATTACTATGCCATGGGTAAGACTTCCTCCTCCCTGGAGCTTCTCCTACTAGTCTAGCTGGTGGGGGGGGATCTCTCTCTCTCTCTCTCTCTCTCTCTCTCTCTCTCTCTCTCTCTCTCTCTCTCTCTCTCTCTCGTGTGTGTGTGTGTGAAATAGAACAGCTTTGCTTAACATGACGGCGTAGAACACGTGCTGCGTCTTGTACCCCTCCCCTCCCCCCAGCACACCAATATGTGACCTTGATCAATGTGTTTTGTCTCGTAAATACTTCAGACATGTTTTGTGGATATAGTGCTGCATTATTACTACGTGACCATGTTGAGTGGGTGGATGGTGCAGCAAGGTTAAACGATACCGTGATATAGTTTACAAAGGGAAGGACATGGATGTTGTATAGGACTGTGAGGTTCGTGTTGACTATGGCTTCACGTCTAGGGAGCCTCTTAATACACTGTTTAATATAGGTAAAATAAACAGACCACCAAACCTGATAAGGCAACATCTTAAAAATTATAAGTATATAATTATTAAAGACATTATAGAAACAGAAGTGTGTATTATTTTGTTAAGGTATTTAACTGCTGTCACTTGTGTTCGTGTTAATTATGACAACATCTGGGGCCATGTTGGTCAGTGATAGATGTGGTGTAGGTCAGCCGTGTACACCAAGCAAGGTACACACAATGGTTGCTGCTGATAACGTGGTGTAGGTCAGCCGTGTACACCAAGCAAGGTACACACAATGGTTGCTGCTGATAACGTGGTGTAGGTCAGCCGTGCACACCAAGCAAGGTACACACAATGGTTGCTACTGATAACGTGGTGTAGGTCAGCCGTGTACACCAAGCAAGGTACACAATGGTTGCTGCTGATAACGTGGTGTAGGTCAGTACACCAAGCAAGGTACACACAATGGTTGCTGCTGATAACGTGGTGTAGGTGCTGATAATGGTTGCTGCTGATAGATGTGGTGTAGGTCAGCCGTGTACACCAAGCAAGGTACACACAATGGTTGCTGCTGATAACGTGGTGTAGGTCAGCCGTGTACACCAAGCAAGGTACACACAATGGTTGCTACTGATAACATGATAAAAAAATGCACAAAAATTTCAACTGTGTTCCCCCTGACACGAGTATTGTGTTGTGTGATAGTGGTGGTAACGATGGTGGTGTGATGTGTAGTGGTGGTAACGATGATGATGGTGCAGTGGTGGTGGTGGTTTGGTAGTGGTATGGTGATGTGGTGGAGGTATGGTGTGGTGGTAGTGGTTGTGGTGATGTGTGAGGTGGTGATTTGGTAATGGGATTGTGGTGTGGTTTGGTTATGGTGGTGTGGTATAGTGGTAGTGATATGTGACAGTTTTAATGTGGCGGTATTGTGGTGATGGTGATGATAGTGGTGGTATTGTGGTGATGGTGATGATAGTGGTGTTATTGTGGTGATGATAGTGGTGGTATTGTGGTGATGGTGATGATAGTGGTGTTATTGTGATGATGGTGATGATAGTGGTGTTATTGTGGTAATGGTGGTGTTATTGGGGTGATGGATCATGTTCATCGCCTGTCAGTATGGGCCGCCATGTTGAGAGCGAACTATAGAAACGGTAACAACATTTTCCCTCCCAAAACACAACTGAACACAAACAGACCTCTCTAGGCCAATAAAAACCCATTTAATTTTTTTTTTTACTCAATCCCTTATCATGGTAATCAGTCAGTAACCTAACCTACAGTAAAATAGTCCCAACAATGCTGTACTCTCACCACAAACAAGTCATGAATGTCTCAAAATAAAGGAAGAACCAACGAAGAATAACTCCTGTTTGATTCCCCTGTGATGTCCAGACCGCTGTATATACTGTCCTGATACACAGCTTCACTTGTGGTCTTGACAACTTGGATGAGTGTTATAGAGTAATTTTGAGTATTTCCCAGACCTTTGACCAAGTGTGACGTTATATTCTCCTGTTATTTGGTCTGCCTGATTCTTTATCTTCTATATGTTCTTCTTTTTCTCCTACTGTTACATTAGTACAGCTGTGGATAGGCAACTCTTACATTTCTCTCACATCAGTGCTGCAGTGCCCCATGGTGGTCTTCGTGTTCCTCCCCTCTTTATGAGCACCTCTCCCACCCCGCCAGCAGCAGCAGACCTTTGCTTACGACAGTGAAGCTTCCCAGTAGTTTGCTCAATGCACAACTCTGATCCCATCATGAGTCACAAGTTCAATGGAGATTAAACAGTTATTTTTAGCGTTACCAAGACCCAAACTCTGGCGTTCTCTCCCCAGTGGCAGGGTCCTTGGTATCACTTTACAGTATGTCTAGTATATTTTCCATTATGTCCAGTATATTTTACAGTATGTCCAGTATATAACCTCTCTTGGAATCATCCGACTTCTAACAAAAAAAAAATAGTTTCCTTCTGTGGATTATAGGACTAACTCTAATCGGTGATTTACTCTGCTCTCAAATACTGTATAATATATACTGTCATATAAAGCTGTTGTCATCATCAACAACCACTTCTCCTTGTCTCCCTTCATATCAGACACTATATCTTTTCATTTTCTCTCTTCCACAATTATTATCATGGCTAGTGTGCAAATGAGTTCCAGGCCGTCACCCTCAGTTAGTCACTACACTCGTCACTATACAACACAGCCACCAGTCACAACACACGTCACTATACAACACAGCCACTACAGTCACAACACGTCACTATACAACACAGCCACCACAGTCACAACACACGTCACTATACAACACAGCCACCACAGTCACAACACGTCACTATACAACACAGCCACCACAGTCACAACACACGTCACTATACAACACAGCCACCACATTCACAACACACGTCACTATACAACACATCACTATACAACACACGTCACTATACAATACAGCCACACAACAACATACGTCACTATAACTGGGACCAAAATATTACCTGTGAGCACTGTATTATACAAGCTACTGTGAATGTTGCCCACATAATAGTTACTGAACAAAGATGTACAATAATTATAGACAGCCTCTTATCGTATGTTAGCTTCACTGTATAAAAGTAGGCGTTTGGTACAACTATACCTCACGAGACTTGCTGGATGATGATAACGTGAGGGTGACGAGACTCCTTCAAGTGTACGGGGCTTGCATGTGGTGCAACTGTTTCATCATTAAGTGCTCAAAGTTGGTGGCGTGAACTGAATATTTTAAGTATAATTAACTCACACGTTACTTGGTGGTACAAAATTTTTATAACCCAGTTTGTCAATAACAGCCGTCTACCTTTGTAATCAAGCGTGGGTACTGACAGGTGTAGCGGCAGTTGTAACATGATACTGTACCGTACAGGGCAGTACTGCTCTCAGGTGATTGTCATTACCTTTACATTTTTATGATGAGATAATAAGTGACCTCAGTGATTAAGATGTCGTATTGAAATTATACAAGATATTACTATTATTTTGTTGGGAGTCAAGAACCACGAGTATACAACAAACCGCATCTCGAGGACGTCATTATATACAGAACATTACACTGAGTAGCTGTCAGGTACAGTGTTATGTACTGTATGTCAGGAACACCGGGCCGTGGAGTATACATAGTAGGAACACCGAATGGTGGAGTATACATAGTAGGAACACCGGGTCTGGTCATGGAGTATACATAGTAGGAACACCGGGTCTGGTCATGGAGTATACATAGTAGGAACACCGGGCCGTGGAGTATACATAGGAACACCGGGCCGTGGTCATGGAGTATACATAGTAGGAACACCGGACCGTGGTCATGGAGTATACATAGTACTGCCGGAGTATATATAGGTAGGAACACCGGCCGTGGAGTATACATAGGTGAACACCGACCGTGGCTTGAGCATACATAGTAGAACACCGGACCGTTGAGTATTCGAGAAACACCGACCGTGGCCGCGGAGTATACATAGGAAACACCGCCGTGGTCATGGAATATACATAGTAGAAACACTGCCGGAGCATACATAGTAGAACACCGGGCCGTAGAGCATAAGAAGGGTGAGAACACTGGCCGTAGAGAGCATACATAGTAGGAACACCGGACCGTGGAGTATACATAGTAGGAACACGCCGTAGAGTATACATAGTAGGAACACTGACCGTGGAGTATACATAGTAGGAACACTGGGCCGTGGAGTATATGATAGTAGGAACACCGGGCCGTTGAGTATACATAGTAGGAACACCGGGCCGTTGAGTATACATAGTAGAAACACCGGACCGTGGTCATGGAGTATACATAGTAGGAACACCGAGTCTGGTCATGGAGTATACATAGTAGGAACACCGGGTGGTGGAGTATACATAGTAGGAACACCGAGTCGTGGAATATACATAGTAGGAACACCGAGTGGTGGAGTATACATAGTAGGAACACCGGACCGTGGAGTATACATAGTAGAAACACCGGACCGTGGTCATGGAGTATACATAGTAGGAACACCGAGTCTGGTCATGGAGTATACATAGTAGGAACACCGGGTGGTGGAGTATACATAGTAGGAACACCGAGTCGTGGAATATACATAGTAGGAACACCGAGTGGTGGAGTATACATAGTAGGAACACCGGACCGTGGAGTATACATAGTAGAAACACCGGACCGTGGTCATGGAGT